>NC_040236.1:7429327-7741700 GCF_001444195.1 Xiphophorus couchianus
CAATAAATCAGCCCCCATTTCCTTAATTTTGAGAGATCTGTGATCAGCTGACACTTGCACAAGAAACCAATTTCATAAGCCACTGTACCCTATTCCTCTTCCAGGTCATGTCTGCACATGTGAGGTTATCAACAGTCATTCCACTGATGCCAAATTAGAGTCTTTGTAGCTATTATTAGCAACTTTTTCAGAAAAAAATCAAAATCGCTCAAAATCTAAATGAGCATATCAGGCTTTTTAAAGATTGGTAATCGGCCAGAAAACTGCAATCAGTGCACCAATAGTATTGGTACTTACAGAAACAATAAAATAAGTAATAGCAATGTGACCTCACTTCCTGGCTTAAAACATTTTTTGATGTTTAGAATTTCTATGGAATAAATAAATGACAGAATAATATATTTTTTTATCCATCATATTTTTGCAAGATCCATGTTTTAAACCTGGCAACAATCTGTAGTGAATCTTTGTGTTTATACTTTTAGAAATCTCTTTAAAAGGACTGAGGATTCAGGAAATTAGTTTGGAAAATCTGGAAATATGACAATAGAAAATGTTTAACAACCCTCAATGTATATTTTGAAGAGAACATTTTAGCTGCTCATTTTTCTAGATGGAAAATAAAAAGTGCAACAAAAGACTTTGCATACTTTAATTACTTTTGGTTAATTTTGAGTTGCATAAGTGTTCATTTGTTGCACCGCTATGTGTGAACCCTCCTTATGATCTCTTTTGTGCAGATGAAGATATTGGATTGATATTTTATGCAGATTAAAAACAGTAATCCCTCTAACGGGATTAACTCGCGTTTGTTATGCAAGAAAATATTATGGATTAATTTCAGGCAGAGATTGCAGGTTTTCAACTAGCTCTCAGACTACCAGATGTCATAATGACCTGGACAAACGCAGCTTTTAGCGCCTCTTCTCACCTCCTAATGTCGACACGTTCCTGTTGGTAGGCAGGCAGGTGGAGGTCTGACTGCAGGCCAGTGTGATCTTGACAACTTTTGTCTGTTGGCTCTGCTCTGTGCTGTTTGTGTGCTGCCTGAGTGCTCCATGTTCTGGCACCATGGTGTGCAGTACGTGGGCGTGCTAGCTAACAGAGCGCCTCCGGGATGAAGCTCCTGAACTGTAATCGAGGGTGGGTTGGTTTTCGGGAAAAGAGAAGTGATTGGAGGTCTTGATCTGAGAGATGCAGCAGTGTGTGTTCGGCAGCAGCCATCCAGAGCAACAGAGCTGTCTTTTCATGATAAAAAAAAAATAAAGGAATGGCTTGGGGAGACTGTTTGCATGTGATAGATTTTCCCTCCATCTGTTCTGTTTGAAGCTGCATCAAGCAAGTATTTGCAGTTCAAATACTCTTATCTCATTGGCTTAAATGCTGAAGTGGTGTTGCAGTACATGACTAATTGATTGGTGTTGATGACTCACTGAGTTTGGCTGAGAGAAGCCTCCGCTGCTGGTAAAGATATGTTTTATATAGAAACATTCAAGCCTGACAGCAAAATCCACCATAAGTGCAGCTTTTCCAGCTTAGGTGCTGTCAAATTAAAATTCTGGCTTCACTTCCAACAGAATGAAATCATATGCTCCTTGAAGTTGACCTAGAAAACCCTGTCCGTCACAACCATAATGAGTTTATGTGCCTTTGTTTAGATGCTGTGAAGTTAGCAGACTGCTTCTATGTCTAGAAAAAGTAATGGTCTGAGTGCTATGTACAGTTGAAACCAGGTTCACTTTTAAAAAAACATAACCTTTCTCTTCTGACTATACATCTCGTGTCACATGTCATTTAAATTCATCAAAATTATTTGCATTCCCTAAATGCTCGGGTAATGACATAAAATGATAATACTTATTGTTGTTTGTGCAGATTATTAGAAATTACTTTCACTTTAACAATGTGGGAAATCCCAGATGATGATGTCATGGTTTTTAGATTTACAATTACCGTTAATCCATTACCTTTAATTTAACGGAGCCACACCTTTTACAGTACTTCCTTGAGTGACTTCATGAAAAAAAATCTAATGAAAATCAGCCACGATATTAGGAAGAGAACAGAAACAGCATAGGAGTGTTCAGGATCATACAGGGCTGGGCAATAAATCAATAACAATATATGTCGCGATATAATATATGATCAGTATTAATAAAAAATGCATCTGAATGAATCTTAAGTAATTTCACTGAACTCTGATCTTGAACTCTGGGGCAATGGAAAGGTTTTAACCTTTCCATTGCCAGTTAAGCAAGGTTGGTGGCATCAACTAACTCACTCTCCCATTGGTAAACTAGCAACAACCTGTTGCACAGCAGTTTCAGGTTTTGCCACTGTGCCTCATAACCACTTGAAAATAAAAAACAATACCGTGGGGAAGATGAGTACAACAGTTTAAGAGGAAACTGTGGATAAAACACGGAACATCACGTGACCAGTTGCCAGTATTTCAATTTTGTAAAACAAAACACTAATCAATACTTATTGACATTGACTGATATAAAACGCATACATTTTCTGCCATTTCGTCCTACCCTGGGATCATACCATTCAGGAAATAGATGGGTTATGTGTGTTAGAGATGAGCTTGTTTTGGTGTGAATTGTATGAACCTCAGAACAAAAGAAATTGACAATGTGAAAATGCTGTCTGAAGCTGCTAAGAGTGTGTCATTATCCACAGTAAAACAAGTCTTGTACTAACGTTGGATGAAGGGAAGAAGACATTACAACAAAAGCCAGATTACAGTTTGTAGACACACACGGGAACAAATGTCTGACATTTTTGGCAATATGTCGTGTGATTTGACTAAAATTAAAGTATTTGGCTATTATGGCCATTTTAAGGAAAAAGGGGGTGAGTTTGCAAGCCTGAGAGCACCGCCCCAACTGTGAAATATGGGCATGGTAGAATCATGTTGTGTGAGTATTTTGCTGCACGAAATTTCATTATGAGTAATAATATGGAAATACTGAAGCAACATCTTAAGACATATGTTAAAGCAGCTCTGACGGGAGGAATGGGGCCCAATTTCAGCAAACTAGGAATTACTGGGGAATGTATGTAAACCCCTGAATATGAAGTTTGATAAAATCTCACAAAATTATGGCAGAAATAATTATTTTCAAACAGAAATCCTTTTGGTTATGCTAATGGACCTAAAACGGAAAAAAAAAATGTATGATTTAAAATCAGATGTGAGAAAAACAAAATACTTCTTTCACACTGTATGTAAATATCTTAACTGTATCTACTTTCAAATCACTTTGTAGTTCAGAAGACATAATGATTTAATTATGTACTGATTAAAAATATGAAATATTGATCAGTCACCCTAGATCAGGGGTTGTAACTCCTGTCCTAAAGGGCGGATGTCCTGCAGCCTTTAGATCTGTCTCTGCTTCAACACACCTGAGTCAAAGAAATAGGTCATTAGTCAAACTTGAGAACTTAACTGCATACTGAAGATGATTCAACCATTTGATTCAGGTGTTTTGAACTAGTGACACATCTGAAAGTTGGAGGATGCCAGACCGTGAGACCTGGATTTGAGGATCTCTACCCGATATTAACTTTAGTTTCTTTGTTTTTGTTGTAGTCCCGGGCGATCCACCGTCTCCTTTGATAACGAGATAGTCATGATGAACCATGTTTACCGAGAACGTTTTCCAAGGGTGAGTATTAAAAGATACCTTACACTTTCTGCATTTGCCTTCACACGTACACATCTAAGCAAGACTAAATTTGGGATGTTTAATCTGTATAAGACAACAACTGGGGTTTCTCAAAACAAGCCGTTCTAAGACTTATTAAGACACAGTTGCTCATTCCTGGGCATTACAAGTCTTAACAGGTGCTAAAAGCTTGTTGAATGAATCATGGGTAAAGTTATACAGCCATATGAATCCACCCACAGGAAATAAAGAACATTTGGTGCCACCAAGGGAGTGACAATCATATTTACTGTTCTGTTGATTATTTTAACTGTGTTTGTGTTCTTGTCCCGCCTGAAGGCCACAGCCCAGATGGAGGAGCGCTTGTTGGAGATTGTCACCCATTACTCTCCAGACAGCTCCCTCCGGTTGGCTGATGGCGTGCTGGGCTTCATCCAGCACCAGTTGGTCGAGCTGGTCAGAGACTGTCTGGACAAGTCTCAGAAAGGCCTGGTTACTTCCCGCTATTTCGGCGAGCTGCAGGAGAAGCTGGAAAAGCTGCTGCACGAGGTGAGAAAACAGGCAGCTGCTGAAATTATGTCAGAAATGGGCTTCCCAGATTTTACACAGGAGTTTCAAGCAAAAGATAATTGGCTGTAAAGTACTGGAAGCAGATTGATTGAGCTTGAGTGAAATGCGCAGGCACACAGGTCAGTCAATAATCATCTGCTAGGCACAGAAACACACAATAGATCTGGCAGCTGAAATCCTGTATGAAGGCTGGAGGCACTTTAAGCCAACATGGAAGAGTTTGTGAAAATTAAGCATAATCCCAAAACATTGAATATACATTAAAAATGTAAAACTTTGTAATTTAAAGGTGACTTATATTGTTATGCTGACAAAATACCGGTGGTCATAGCAGCTGTCTGTGTTTTTACATAGTTGCAGGCATAGGGCATGGCCAACTTGTTGTACATCCAGCTGAATTGATAAGTCTGTTCCCATACAGTGGAACAAATTCTCTCTTCCACAAACATGACTTGATATTTGTTTCCCAGATGTAGCTTTTTTCCATTTTCCTTTTTTGTTGAAGAGAAACATGGAGAAAGGAAAAAAATCAAGAAATCTGACTTTATTTCTGCTGCAGTAGAACAGAAGCCATAAAAAATCAAGGTTTCCATTATACCTCTGGCTTAATGTCTTTTTAATGAAGTCTGTCCGAGTGACTGAACTTTTCTTCTTCTACTTTGCTGCACACTGCCACCCAGCTGACTGACAGAAAGCTCCTGCTCTTTTCCCTTTGATTACAACAAAGACAGATTTAGCTGCATCCAGTTGCGAAAAACATGGACTACGATTGGTTTGTGAAAACTAAACAATTATCAACCCATTACTCTAATTAAGCTAATGCTGCTTTAAAACAGTGGTTAGCAAGCCACAAGCTTCATGTTGTTTAGTCAGCTGATTGCAGTAGATTATGCTACTTCAGTTAATCTAAAGAACAAAAACATTGAAACAGGATAGATGTATACAATTTTGTGAAATAAGCACATTGGCTTAAAATGCTAATAACTTCAGCAAGTTTTTATTCTGAATTTGCCTTTTGCTTAAGACCATTTATTAAGTTAAATAGGGTTAAATGGCAAAATAAGTGCTATTTATAACTACAACTATAATAAGTAATTTGTTATATTACTTTGTAACATATGAAATATAATAAATTTCATGTTTTCTGTTAAAGCAATTAGCTCATGTTTTATGTATTTTTGTTATAAATGTTGTAAATACTATGATGATATCTTGAAACAATCATATTTTTAACCCAGGATGCCTGGCCTAGTCAACAACTGGGACATAACTATCAAACTCTTTACTACTTTCCAGACTGTGATAGCAGGAACCTACTCAGCAGAATATATTTTTTTCCATTTGTGTGATGTAAACACTACTTTGTGTTTACATTATCCTCTCTTGTAAAACATGACTGTTTGTGTGTGTTTTTTACAGATTACTAAAGGAGGGCTTAGTCTGAAACTTTGACATTTTTAGCTAAATTCTAGCTTTACACTTTCAGTTTTTCATAATACAGTTTATATTTATTACAGTTAGCACTGCATATCTTCATTTTTGGCATAACAAGTTGAGTAAAAACATAAAAGAGTACTGACAAGTTACTTAATGCTACCATGTGTAAAATTTTCCTCTTCCTGTTCCACACTTTCCCAGGCCTTTGAACGCTCTGAAAGCGAGGAGGTAACCGTCATCACCCAGCTGGTGCGGAAGATCCTCATCATAATCTCTCGGCCGGCTCGTCTGCTTGAATGCCTGGTAAGCTGCGGAAGAAGAAAAGCTCTTTCTAATTGAAAATAAGATGGTTAAATCTTATCTAGCTCTAGATTCCCCCTTGACATAGGACTGAAATGTTCTGGCTTTCATTTCTGCAGAAGTTCCCTAAATGAATTCATTGTTATAACTCAAGTGCAGGAAACCTGCAATCAAATCCTTAAAACAGGGCTTCACTACAAACAATACGCTAGTCTCATCTAAAAATATTTGATTTTGTCAAATATTTGGATATGGAGTTTTGTTAGAAGTAATAAATCAGCAGGAACTAGACTTGAGGTGCTGATTAAGACCTTCGAGTGTGTTACACACCACACACACTGACAGGAGCCTAGCCTCAAACTCTCTTCTTTCATTACTCTTGGATGCTGTTGACAGGAGTTTGACCCAGAAGAGTTTTATCACCTGCTTGAGGCAGCAGAGGGTCACGCCAAAGTGGGCCAGGGGATCAAGATAGACATCCCACGGTACATCATCAGCCAGCTGGGTCTGACCCGAGACCTGCTGGAAGGTAAATTACAGCTGTTTTTTACCGAGTGTGGCTCACATGCATGATTCTAGTAGCACAAAATCAACATTTTTGGATCAGTTTTGTTACCTGCCCTGGAAATGAGGTTTTCCATGTGAGATCTCTAATGTTATATCAGTATATATATGGGAAAATCACAGATACTTCATTGACAGTGTTGGTTACCGCAGAGCCTCTTCTTTTGGTTCTCTTAACACTTTTTATGATCACTTATACATGGTAAGAAATGTATGCTTACACTACATGTATTCCATATGGAGAAGATGATCTGATTATAAGGCTGCATAAATTTGCATTTAAATAATCCCTTAGACGTCGCCGTAACTCCCTGACACTTAAAGCTAATAAGTTTCAGATATTAAGAAATGTAGCACTCAATGAGATAGATGTGTTTCTATAAAAAAAATCTCTGCTAATTTAATGGATAATTAGCTTAATTAGGATGAAACACCTTGTCTCCTCTGAACATAGTAATTTAACAGCAGTATGCAGAAGAGAATTCATCCTCATACTTCATCCATATGGAATAGAAGATCTGATAATGGCTTGCAGTGCCTTGCTGCATATATTTGCATGTTAATGTGGTTAATTTTATTGATGGGCTTAAAGCACTGTGAGCATTTATGCTCTTATGTAATCACGGTTGTGTTGAAGTAATTAAAGCCTTTTTTTGTTGATTAATTTACGGTGAAAGAATTTTGCCTCTTGAAAGAGAGATTTTTTTTTTCCACAAGTTATAGTCACCTCTTTTATTGTGGTGTGATTTAATTTGACCTTGATTCTGTAGCAGTTGAAGCTCTTGATGAAGAAAAACTCATCTTTTTAATTCAGGCTGCTCTTCAGGAAATCCCTTTAGGCTGATAAAACTTTCTAATCTAATTCTGCTTAGGGCTTTAGGCATGTACAGCTAAACACAATAAAGCTCAGATAGGAGTATCAGATTCCTGAGAAAACTCCTTGGGAGAATGAAATAGTAGATGAGGATATTTTGTGTGCTAGTAATCAATCTCATTCTGGTTTTGCACAGACATGGTGCAGCTTGAACATGACACCAGTCCTTCAGTGTCAGTCGAGCCAGAACCTGCTGTAGAGGTAAGTCTTCAGCGTTTGATATAAGGAAGGGACTTGACTTGTCACTGAAAGTATAAGACTCAATAAACTCTAAACATACTTCTTTTGAATTTCTTTAAACTTGTCCTGGAGAATCTATTTCCTTCAGTGCAGTGGGATTTTTCGATCTCGAAATGGCACTATAAACATTTAAATGAGTATTAATTTCTTATCTCATTAGCAATGTCAGTGTTGTTTATACACAACTTTGCACAAATGTAAACTGAATTAGCCATAAAACTATGACCAATTGTTTTATAATGTGTATATATTCTCCTTTTGCTACAAGTACAGTCCTAGATTGTCACACCTTTTTATTTGGACGTGCTCTTTGAGCCGTCTAGAGCACGTTCTGGAAGGTTGGACTATTCTCCCACCACATCTAACTTTTTTTTTTCTTTGGAATAAAAGCTGAAGAGTTTCAAGCCAAAATCTCAAACTTCTTGCAGTTTTTCTCCAACATTGCAGAAAATAGCTAATATTCACTTTAAACCTCCCACTCTATACTTTATTTCTTTTACATGCAGCCAGAATGCTACAAACCTTCCTCTCCTCTTTAATTTGTCCAGAATAAAGCCCCACAGACACTAACTCCAACCCGAAGGAAACCTCTAGAGAGGGATTTTGAGACCATCAAACTCATCAGTAATGGAGCTTATGGGTAAGAGGTTTGACCTGAGCAAACCATTCCTCCACATCTTCATATTGTGGTATTATGAGCATTATCCTTTGTTTAAACAGGGCGGTATATTTGGTCCGCCACAAAGAGACACGGCAGCGGTTTGCCATGAAGAAGATAAACCGCCAGAACCTAGTGCTGAGGAACCAGATCCAGCAGGCGTTTGTGGAGCGGGACATCCTGACTTTTGCTGAGAACCCCTTCGTTGTCTCCATGTTCTGCTCTTTTGAGACACGGCGCCACCTCTGCATGGTCATGGAGTACGTAGAAGGTAAACTTCAGCAATTGAGCCTCTAAAGCTTAACTTTGACACTTAAGAACATTTGCCTAAATCTGAACTAGGTTGATAAAGCACATATACTTTTTTGGGGGGGTACCTAATATTTCCACAAGAAATGCAAAGATGAAAAATCCTGTATTCTAGCAATCAGGTTTCATCTTGTTTGAAATAGGAAATTGTTAAACAATCATTTTTTATTGTTTTCTGTATTTTTTTTTAGGTGGAGATTGTGCCAACTTGCTGAAGAATATGGGCCCCCTGCCTGTAGAAATGTCAAGAATGTACTTTGCTGAGACAGTCCTGGCACTTGAGTACCTTCACAACTATGGCATTGTGCACCGAGATCTTAAACCTGACAAGTGAGAAACATTTCACTGTTGCTAAATTAACACTATTCTATAATTGTGTACATCAGAAACCAAGATTCCCTTCCTTTTTTTCTTTTATCAAATCAGAATTTGGAATAATGAATTGTTTGTGCTTCATGTTTTTTCACCTTCCAGTTTGTTGATCACATCCATGGGCCACATTAAGTTAACCGACTTTGGACTGTCTAAAATCGGCTTGATGAACATGACCACCAACCTGTATGAGGGTCACATAGAAAAAGACACGAGGGAATTTGTAGACAAACAGGTAAAACGCAGTCAGATGGAAGACGAACAAACAGCTTAAAAAGGAACGATAGAACTGATCTCTGTTTGTCTGCTCATGCAGGTGTGCGGCACTCCCGAGTACATTGCTCCAGAGGTGATCCTCAGACAGGGCTATGGAAAGCCGGTGGACTGGTGGGCGATGGGGATCATCCTGTACGAGTTCCTGGTTGGCTGTGTTCCATTTTTTGGAGACACACCTGAAGAGCTTTTTGGGCAGGTCGTCAGTGGTGAGTGTTGATATGAAAATGTATTCAGCACAAATTCATTTATGCATTTTCTTCTTGCTATAACATAATTGTCTGGTTGGTGATTACATTATTGTCAGAATCTGTTAGCAAACCGATGTTGTGCTCACAGAACTGGTGGCAATAAGTCTGGGTTCACCTTCAAACACAGGGTTTGTACTGGTGCTTGAAATCCTTGAAAAGTCTCAAATTTCAATTCAATATTTTCAAGGTTCAGAAAGTGCCTGATTTCTGTATTAAGTCCTTGAAGTACTTGATATTCAGACTGCACAATTTTGTAATAAAATACAATCTAACGTTTGATTTAAAACCTAAATTTGGAAACAGTTATTTACATTTGAAACCAGATATTTTTATGGGAAAAATGTCTGAAGCCCTGCAGCCCTATTTAAAGCCAAAATGGTTGATTTCTTTTTATTCTAATTACTCACATAGAAGCCAATCAAATTTGCCCAATGCAGATGATCTGTTTAGGAGAAAAACCATTGTTTTATTTAGAAAAATGTTAAAGATCATTTAATCAATTGGTTAAATGTGTTGTGTTTATTTAATTCTTAGATGAAATCATTTGGCCAGAAGGAGACGATGCCTTACCTGCTGATGCTCAGGACCTAATCACCCGCCTACTGTGGCAAAGCCCTTTAGAACGACTGGGAACAGGTACAGTTCATTAAAAAACACTCTAATTAGTTGATTAAAATTCACTTAGATTGTAATTCATTTAAAAAAGTATTTATAGAGAGCCGTAGCAGCTCTGAACTTGAACTATTGTTTGATTAAAGCTTGAAACTGAGTACCTTGTGGATGCAGGTGGCACCTCAGAGGTCAAGCAGCATCCTTTCTTTGTGGGTTTGGACTGGAATGGACTCCTCAGACAAAAAGCAGAGTTCATTCCTCAGCTGGAAGCAGAAGATGACACCAGCTACTTTGACAGTAAGCTCCAGTTAAGAGTCTGTGCTGCAAAGCACAACATAGCAGTGGACAGGGCTGTTTTCCTAACCTTGCTCCCAGAGGATTTCTGACCATTAGCATCTAAACACCCACACAGACACACACAGCCCAGTCCAGTGTCTTCTTTTCATTAACCTGCAAATACACCAGAGAGTCACACAGTAGTTTAAAGCTAATTTTTTTTTTTACATCTTAATATGTGAAACTTGTTTATTTGTTAATAACATACAAGGTTTTTGTCCCCATCTGAAACATACCCGGCTTGTCAGTTACAGTAAAAGTTGTTGTCTTTTGTTGTTTGTTTTTTGAACATTTGACTTAAGCCACACAAGTGCTGAAAAACAAAAGTAACAGCTCCTTTTTCAGCTTTCTACTATACTTAATAACCAAATCAGTGAACATTTTAATTTGAAATTTGAAGATGAAAATGTCAGCTTTTTGAAATGTGTTTACAAAGAAGTAAGAGTCCAAATAATTAGTTCTATATAATTATAGAATTATATAGATTTAGACTCCACCACGCTTTTTGTTTGCAGTTCATGCTCCTGTAGTTCTTAGTTTCTTCTCTTTTTGTGTGAAGCTCGTTCTGATCGCTACCATCATTTGGCGTCTGACGAAGATGAAGAAACTAATGATGAAGAGTCATCTTTAGAAATCAGGCAGTTTTCCTCCTGGTCTCATCGTTTCAGTAAGGTAAAAACTTCCAACATCACGTCCAACATCAAAAACAAACTGTTGAACAAGTTGTTCTTTGTTTCAAAAAAATACACCTTGGATTCAAAATAGTAAGGTTTTTGTTAATGCTGATTGTACAGTAATTCCTGATTCCATCCTCCCTCTTTTTCCTCGCTATTTCTCTCTCAAGGTTTACAGCAGCACAGAACATCTGGCAACACCATCCAACCTGAGCTTCTCTTCAGACCGCAGCCACAGCGAAGAGAAGGAGGACCGTGGTGATGTCGGAGGGCTGAGTCTGTCCCTGAGCCCAGCAGATGGCTGTTTGGATAGCAGGCACTCTGCACGCATGGCCAGGTGAGCAGTTGTAAACATTTGTGCTGCGATTAATTAATTAATTAATTTAGGGCTTCTAAGCAGACAATTGAGGAAACAGGGGATAAACGTTGGAGGTCTTGTGTGTGTTGACTTGATAGCTTGATTTTCTACCAGATGATATTTTCATAAATTCACTGTTTGGCTTTTTGCAGCCTTCGCCCTCGGGCATCCTCCAGTTCCTCACAGTCTGAAAGGAGCGCGAGTCCCCTGGTGATGAGCAGCACCCACAGCCTGGAAACAATGCCCCGCTTCGCCCTCTCCACCGACGATGAAGGTACACCCTGACCTTACACATTTTCAATCACAATTAGGCTACATTCACAGACCAGGCAAATGTGGCCCAGATTTGTGCCACTTCCATATGTAGTACTAAATCAGATATGTATGCAATTGTTTTCAAAGCTTTTGCGTCACTGATGTGAGACATGCATCTTAATTCTGCACCAATAGAAGCTAGATGTGGTAAATCCAGACATAAACAAAGGCTAAAAATTATAATTTTGAAAAATTTTTTGTCCGTGAAGCGCATCACATCACATCACAATCCCACCACTCATGGTTCTTCTCTTAAGAAGTTCCAGTTAATGCTCCACTGAAGCTCGTTGCTTTTAGTTATTTGTTTCTGTTAGTTTCCTTTGTGTTTTTATGATCTTGTGATGATAACATTGACTCCATTGCTCAGCAACTTAAAATTAATCATTAGATAACGGCATTCCTTTTTACTGCCATAAACAGTTTGCTGCTGTGTGACTTCTACATTCTTCTTCTGCATATGTGGGTCACTTTGGGATTGTAAACCGCATAGATGTGGTCGCATTACTAGTAGTATACAAGACCAATACTAAAAAAATTTGGATTTCAGCAAAAAAAAAATCACAATAAAGCATCAAGATCTGCTGTGAGAATGTAGCCTTAGTTGCTTCAAAAACAGTGGAAATATTATTTACCATCTACGTTTGTCATCTGCAGCTGAAGTGGTGGTGTCAAACCTCCGAAGGATCCGGATTCGCAGCAACAGCACTGGAGCCAAACACTCGTCCCCCAAGGACCCAGTCGGCCCCCGACGCTTTGGGAACCAGCTGGAGACACCGGACAGACAGAGGCTTCCCTGCGGAGGAAAGGTTCCCAAATCAGCGTCTGTCTCAGCCCTGTCCCTCATCATCACTGCAGGTGCGCAGACGTCCAGCAGAGCAAAGGATAATATCAGCAGTTTCATTTTCTGAGATTTTAAACATAATAAAGCAAACAACTGAGAAGCAGAGGAGGGGATCACCAAGCTGAGATTTATAACTTGGAATAATAAAGTAGATATTAATATTCTACTGTATTTTAATGTTTGTTTCAGATGACTCACCAAGCGGCCTCCAGCCCAGTCCCATTTCTCCACGTTCGCTGTCTTCCAACCCCTCGTCTCGTGACTCGTCGCCTAACAGAGACTTCTCCTTCAGCCCCACCAGCTTAAAGCCTCCGATTGTCATCCACACGTCGGGGAAGAAGTACGGCTTCACCCTGCAGGCCATCCGGGTCTACATGGGCGACAGCGACGTCTACACTGTCCATCATATGGTGTCGGTGGGTTCTTCTGTTTTTGCTTGTTTTGGATGATCTCAGCCTTAAAGAGGTGATTATGTAATGCTGAAATAAAACTCCTCTGCTGGTTGTTTAAAAAGAGTGTGGAGGAGTGCAGCCCGGCTCACCAGGCAGGTCTCCGCACCGGAGACCTCATCACCCACGTGAATGGAGAGTCTGTGCAGGGCCTGGTCCACCCAGAGCTGATAGAGCTGCTGCTGAAGGTACAGTCTCCTGCTGGGCCGATGTTCAGTTGACCTTTCTTGTTTTTATTAAAAGTTGCTTTAATACCTTTATTCTTGTGAAACGTGCAGAGTGGCAACAAAGTGGCTCTGCAGACCATAGCCTTGGAGAACACATCAATCAAAGTGGGTCCAGCCAGGAAGACCAAACACAAAGGCAAAATGGCCCGACGCAGCAAGAAGAGCAGAAAAAGAGATAATTACGACAGGTAAAGAGCTAAGCTATCAGACGCAGCTCTGCTGCCCTAGTCATCATCATTTGTTAACTTTGTCAGGCTTGTAAAGGACAGCAATGTCTCCCCCTAGTGTTCGACTGATGGTAAAGTTTATCATCATGCAACTTTTTTTTTTTCAGGTTTTGCAACATTACAAGCACAAACTGCAATGTATTTATTGAGGTTTTGTGTAATATACCAACACAAAGTATATTTTTAATTTCAAAAATGTAAGAAATCATTTTTGCAACACAAATCCTTGTGTCGCAAAGAGGAAAACGCATAAGGCACTGGAACATTTGAACTGTGAAAAAAACTGCGACTTATTGATATACTGTATTCTTTAAGTGTTGAAAAATTGAGGAAAAGGCCAATTGAAATCTTTGGGTGAATTTCTTCCAGTCATATTTGCTCCTGTTCTGCTTTTTAGACGACGGACCATCCTAAAGAAGCTGTCCAAGCAGAGTACGGTGATGCATAGCAGCCGCAGCTTCTCTTCAGGTCTTCATCACTCCGTTTCCTCCAGTGAGAGCCTCCCAGGCTCCCCGACACACAGCTTGTCCCCCGGCCCCTCTACACCCTGCAGGAGCCCAGCACCAGATCATCAGGGTTGTGGTGAGGCAACCTTACAGACGTCCTAAAGTTCTGGTGGATTTAGGCAGAGTTGGAGAGTAAAAGATTACATTTACTTGAGTAACATTTTGGAAAAAAAATAGTATTTTTACTTGTGTAATATAAAGTATCACTACTCTTACTTGAGTAAAATTTCTGCCCACTGTGAGTAACTTCTCTGAATGAAGACAAACTTGTTTTAACCAAATATTCATCAGACACACACCTGCAGTTTTTATTAGCTTCATAAGTTTTATATTGAAATAAACTGATTTGGATAAATGTCTTTTTTTGTTAAATTTTAATTATGTCACTTGTATGATTTATTTTTATTTTGATCTTGAAAATGTCAAAAATTTCAACATAACTTTATATTTTGGTTTGTTCGATGTTATTTTCAAATATCAAATTATTTATGTTTTGATCAGATACTCAATACTTGAGTGAACATTTTACCAAATACATTTTTACTTGTAATCGAGTAATTACTTGGACAGCTACTTTTTACTTTTACTTGAGTAAAAATATGCGGAAGTAGTTTTACTCTTACTTGAGTACAATTCTTGGATACTCTACCCACCTCTGTATTTAGGGAGTTATTATTGGTGGTTTTTGCATAATATTTTAATATATTTTTTGATTATTGTCTTCTCCTTCCTTTTCAGACAACTCTCCCCAGAGTACGTCTCCTTGCTCCAGTTCCCCCAGTTCTCCTGCTACACACATTCGGCCCAACTCTCTGCACGGTCTTGGCTCCAAGCTCAGCACGCAGCGCTTCACCAAGGTGGGCCGTCGGAAGTCCACCAGCAACATCCCACCCTCTCCTCTGGCCTGCAACTCTTCCTCGTCCTCCAACCAGCCTCTGTCCCCACAGCGCTCGCCGTCCCCTCTGCCAGGCTTTGCCAAAACTCTCCACACTTATCACGGTAAAACCTTATCGCCCCCCACCATCGTCCGGCACGTCGTCCGGCCCCGCAGCGCAGAGCCCCCTCGCTCCCCGTTACTCAAGCGGGTGCAGTCAGCGGAGAAATTGTCTGGCGTGTACCATGCCGATAAGAAGTCGTACGCCCCCCGCAGGCACACGCTGGAGGTGCCGTTTTATTGCGAGGGTGACCTGCTAGGCGACTCCGAGGTAGAGGGGACCTGTGGAAGCTTTTACATCGGAGCAGACCACAGCAGACTGGGAGCCTATGGGGGCTGTCAAAGGACGGAGCGGTCGGAGCAGCTGGTCGTTATGCGCAAACTCAACCTGTCTGAGCGACGGGACTCCTTCAAAAAGCAGGAGGCGGTGCAGGAGGTGAGCTTCGACGAGCCAGAGGAGAAAAGCTGCAGCAGCTTGGTGACGGGAATCTGCGCATCTCCACTACTCCAAACAAGACCCCTGCAGCAGCAGAAGCACAGGATGACGTGGATGTCAAGTCGGCCGCAGAGCAGAGAGGAAGTGGAGCTGGAAGTGCCAGTGGTCAGGAGATTCACCCTGGTCCCTCAGATCGCTGTGCAGGGTTCAACAGAGAGCGAGGAGCAGGATGAGTGGGAGCCCTGCTCAGACGGAGAGGATGGAAATGAAGACCCCGAGGTGGAGATTGTTCCGTCCCAGCAGCAACAATCAGAGCATCCTGCGTCTGATCAGTCTCAGTCAGCGGGAGACGCTTCCTCAGCTCATCAGCCCCAGAGCGCAGAGAGAAATGAGGAAACCCAGCAAAAAGAAAATCCCAAAAAGTGACGCTTTATTGCTTTGTAGGGAACTTTGAAGGAAGCTCAGCTGTTTCCGCTTAAACCCAAATGAACTAAACTCACGGAAGAAGCTCCTACTTGAATTTTGTATGGGAAAAGTTTGCGGACTTTGTGGTTGTATTTATTATGTTAGTAAGAAGAAGAGGGACGAGGAAAGGTTCTCATCATATGAACAGCCAAGGTTAAAGCTTTTTGTATCCATAAAATGTGCTTTTATGTTTTTGAATGGTTTTTTGTTTTCTAAAAATGTCTATTTTTTAAGGAAATTGTGGTGGTATCGAGGTAATGCTGGATAATTGTAGGACCAAATGGAGTGATAAGTCTTTATAGAAATTAGGATTAGTTTTCTTCCCCTCTGAGTGTCTGCATTTGAAAGGGCAGCTTTAGATCTACGGATGACTATTAGTCTTTTACTCACACTGCGAGGTACATGATTTATTCATGATTTCAGCCACAGAAGACAACATTCTTGGACTTTGTTTCTTGGCCTCTGTGTTTTGTGGCTTTATAGCATTTTATTTTATTTTAAAATTGATTATTTGTGTTTCTTGCAAAGCTCTGGTTTTTTTTCATTCACATTTAACCAATCAGAGCAGAGCAGTGTCTCAAATCCCACTGAGACTCCATCTGGGTGAAACTTTGAAGTGCAATCTGTTGCGAAGACTAAAAGATCCGTAGAGTTTGAAGTGCCACGATATCAGAGCACCATCCTCCTAAGCCATATCTCTGATGCTACAACCAACAACTCTACATGAAGCATTTTTAAAGCAACTCTTCCCCATTGGCATCCCAATCTTCAAATAGGACAATCATGAAGATGTGGATTTTGCGGCTTTTCCAAGTGTGACATTGCTTTGTGTCACGCTGCAACGTCTTACTCCAACCTGCTGAGCTGCCAAATTGAAAGAGTTTTAAAGAAAACAGGATTGATTTTTGTTTATTTAAATCCTCGTTGTGTTTATCTTATGACAGTTTTTACCTGCTATCTCAATTAAAAAACCCACATTGTTTACTGTTATCTTTCTTCTGTGTTGTGAGAAAGACCAAGCATCATTGACCCGTTCTACGTTCTTTATTGTGTAGTCGTGTCGTGTTTACATCAGTCGGGGGAAAGTGCACTATTTTGACATACGTTTTGTAACTAATTGTGAAAGGTGGCTGGGAATCGGCATAGAGACACGTTTTCAGTGAATCCGAGTCCTGGAGCTCTTTGAACTAAAGCTGTTCCGTGTGTATATTTTGATATTGAAGCTTTTGTGCATCTCCAAATGTGTTGGAGGAGGTATTACTGTATGCACAGGGACAATGACAAATTGAGGAAATAGGATTCAATTTGTTTGGTTATATTTGATATATTTTCTGTAGAGAGTTTTGGGGTTGTTTTTCTTTTTTCTTTTAGTGGTTCTGGTTTGTAGCGATTTGTTATCTGTTAATTGTTGATGAGTCAATCAAGCTCTCTTTTCTCCCATCAGGTCCTCAAATCTGATGAAAATCTTGCATATTGCTGTTGTTACTGAAATGGAGTGATCACTTTATGGCTCAGTTCTTTCTGCAGTCCGACTGAATTGTTTACTACGAACAAACATGTGATGTACTATATGAATACTTTATATCACATGGCTGTATTTGATGAGACTATCTTGTTTGATACCATGGAAGAAAAATACAGAAGTTCTATATCTGTTTTTCTATTGAAGTTATTTGTTCCTAGGGAGTAATTTGGTACTGAACTGTTTTTGTATGTTTACATCCACATAAGTAGAAAGATCATCAGCTTTTTTGCTGCCTCATTTCTGAGAATTCATATAAAAAGCACAGTGGGGAGTGGTGAAGGGAAATGTAGTTCAGACCACTAGATTTGTGCACCTACAGAAGCCAAGTAAGCACTAAACCCGGTTTATCACGTGATGATTATCTTGGAGGGGAGGTTATGTTTTAATCTTATAAGATGGTGTAACACCCATCCATTTTCTGTACACCCTTTTAGTGAAGATCTCCATCACATGTTTTTATATGTATCATCACTGTGCTGATCACCACCTACTGAAGGTTTAATGCAGCTGCCTTTAAGGCCACTGAAGATCAGCAGATGCAAAGTCAGCTGCTTTTTAAAAAGCTCTCAATGAACAAACCGGCAGGTTTATAAGCTGTTGTACATGTGCACGTGTTCTCCTGTGGTCTCCTCCGTTCAGTGCATGCTGCATGAGACAAGCACACAGCTGTAATACTTGACTGCATGGTATACCGGCGTTGCTGCTCTGTACTGTGTTTTCTTGTGCAAAGAATAAACTTTGTATTTCTCTTTGACACCTTTGTTTTATTGACTTTTGATTCATTGAAACCAGGTTTTAAGCCAAACTCTGGTTGATGTTACAATAGGCTTCTGTTTATTGGGTATCTTTTTTATCTATTGCAGAGCAGTAAGGTTTATAAAATTAAATTTGACAATATAAGAAACTGCATTCAAGAAATTAAAGCAAATGTTCTGTACTCGCAGATCTTACTTTAGGTTCACGGACGTGATGAATGTGTAAAATTTGCTGAAGTGTGCTCAAAGTAAAGAAAATAACCTCTGTTACATAAGTTTTAAGAAAAAGGCAAAAAAGATACACTATTATTGTCTTTTGATCATTCTTGACTAAATAAGAAAAAAATCAACTTCTTACCAAAATGTTTGTCTCTTTCAAATTAAAAGAAGAGAAGCAACAGTAAAACAAGCAAAAATAATCTTAAGTGTGAAGCAAAGTTGATTTACTACAGAAATTAGAACTATGAATGTTAGGAAAAAGTGTAAAATTAACAGTAGTCCATACTTGTATATTTTCCCTATAAATAAAAGGCTTTATCCCTACTAAACTTTAACAACAGTTAATTCTTTGACTGCTAGTGAGTGTGGCTAAAGATAAACTAAATTTTGAACTCTAGAAGAAGAAATTAAGGTTTCCACAAGTTTTTAGATTACTTTTAAAACTATATCGCTGTTACTGTATCAGTTCATTTTCGGTACCAAAATAGGTAATTAGTTCAAAAGGGAAAATCAACATTATAACTCGAGTAAATTACATACTCTGTTATCTTTTCGGAGTTGTAGATATGGATAAATGTGGGCAAGAAGGTTCTCCTGTAGTGGTCAGTATCAGAGCAAATCTGAAGAAGCCTCTGACTAAAGACATAGTACTATGTCATCATGTAGAGAATACTCAGGGCTGTCTGTAGCGTTTTTCATTTTATGAAATAATCTCTTCTTCCACAGCCATCTCACCATACCACAAAGTAGTCCACCAGCTCTCTGTACTTACTGTCCATCTCTTATTCCCAACAACTGGGTCATCTGAGTGCTTCTGAAGATGACAGGACTCTGTTCTGTGACAAAAGGTGAAGTAAAGCATACATTTTAAAATCACATAAAATTGTGAGTCCTTAAGTGTAAAACAGGCACTCTTATTTAAAAAGACCCTTTGATGAATCTAACAAGAGGTAAAACGTTGTATTGTACTTCTCTTTTAAATCCAGCAGTTCTCCTATGTGGCAGGTGGGTGTCACTGCTGTGCTGAAAAGCGCTGTGACACCACAGAAGAAGCTTCGTGTCCTTCACAACAACAGCTAGCATGGCTACTGCTACTAAAATCATCCAGAGGCTTCGAAATGTACTGGCTGGGGTAAGAAATAAAGTTATAGTCATAGGACTAAAATAAACTTTGATAATCCGGGATTTATTTATTAAATGGTGTCCTGGTGATGATAAATCCGGACGGTTAGCACAGCGAGGCAGCGGTTCTGTTAGCTAATGTTGAACAGCGTTAATGAGAAGTAAACTCTATGTAGATTTGATTGAAATGCAACGTTTGCACTGCATAAACATAAACCTTCACTTTTTTTTTAAATTTCCCAGCATGACTTGCAAGCCAAACTGCAGCTGCGTTACGAGGAGATAGCAAAGAGGTAATGTTTAATCCACCGTGCTGTGAAATGTGGAGTTATTTTTTGCCCTCTAGAAACGCACAATTTAACTAAAAAGAATACCTTAATTTTGACAACACCTGGATTCAATAATGAAGACATTACCACCTGGATTCTTAGGATACAAAGCAGTTATTTGATTCAGATGTGTTGGACCAGAGACACATCTAGAAGTATCTTGCTTCATAGATTGTCACAGCCACATCCTCTTTTAGCATAGGTTAAAGTTTTTGCATCCGTCTTTAAATTGTACCCAAATTTGTTTCTGGTTCCCAAAGTATGTGCATGTTTGCCATTGTTTAAGGTTGGAATTTAATGCAAAGAACATGTACAAACCACAGATCTCAGTGCTTCAAAATTTGTAATTTGTTGTTACACTAACTACTTGCATGTTAGTCAGTGAACATATAGACATTATATGCAGAAAATCTTTAGTTACTTAACCTAAAATTCTGCACTCTTAAGACATGAATTCATAAAATGTAACAATTTGAAAAGATTACCATTTAGCATCTGTTAGCTCCAGATTGCCACATACAGTCAAGGTACAAATCATGTACACCATCGTGCCAATCATGGTTTACCGATTGGGTCTTTATTTGATTGAAAAAAGAAATAACACTTTAAAATAATTTAAAGTGTACAAAAGCCCAGCTCACATATTAGACACATTTATTTTCTGTAGATAAAGAAAAATAATTAAAAGCCAATTTGAAGTTTCACACAGATTCAATGCAGTAAGATCTTTGAAGGCGGTGTTACTGATGTCTGTCCATGTTTTATAAGGACACAGCCACCACCTAAGCTGCCCGTAGGCCCGAGCCACAAGTTTGCCAACAACTATTATTGCACCCGAGACGGCCGGAGCGAGTCGGTACCCGCCACGGTCGTGATGTCTTCACAGAAGGCTCTTACTGCTGGGAGGTAAAATAAAATTGTCTGACTTTTTGAGCATGTTAAGCTCCGCCAGTGTTAAAGTAAACCATTTACAGTTCTTTTTTTAAGACAATAGATCCGGTCCACTTTTCAAAGAGGTCATTTACTTTTCATGTGTCAATTTCTAATGTTTTCTTAACAATGTTTGATATGTTTCAGTGAGGTTGCTAAGACAACAAAGGCTCCCGTGACGCCTGGAACTGTTTATGAACCCCCACCACTGTCCACAGATCAGCCGTACCTCTGAGCAGCAACCTGAGCCTCCTGATTACTTCTGCTGTTGTTGTATCTTGTACAATAGAATAAATTGTGAATAAAATATGCTATTTCAAGTTTTTGTTTCTGATTTATTCATCACAACAACTATGTAAGAATTTGACATGTAAATTTTTCAACTCAGACATAAGAATATATCCAGTTGAACAAATCTTCTGCCAGTCATGTGAATTAGGACAAGCTTTTTGTTATTAACTTGTGAGTCAAAAATCTTAACTGTCAACTTTGCCCTATAAACAAAGTAAAGAGGACAGAGTGATATTGAAAGGTAACAGTAAGTAACATAAGAGCATATGTTTGTGACTTGATGACATTTGTCAAAACAAGTGAATAAATTGATATTGGAAAACAAACATGGCTTTAGGCTGGAAATAGTTTTTAATATCAGAGCACTGAGGTTGTTTATCAAAAAGTGATCACAGATGGATAAACTCAACTCTGGATAGTTGAGTAAAATGACTTGGTTTTTGTTTTACTTTGTGATTTTGGTTGGTTTAGGATATGAGAAAATATACACAGTGAGAATTTCTTTAAAAAATATGTAAGAATATTATTTTATTTAGCACCTAATTAAAAATGAGCAAATATTGCTCTAATGAAATTCTCTAAAACACCACTTTATATAAAAGTCTGTTTAAAAGGAAAACTAAAATATATGTATATATTTGAAGTTGATTGGCCAAATAAGTAAAGAAAATGTAAAATATCAGTTAAACAATTGGTCATTGAAAGAATATGAAAAATAAGAAGTGTTGGGTTTTTAATTTTAATATCTTTTAAAAAACAGAACTCTAAAGGGTGTTTAGTTATTTTTTTATTTTTCTTTTATTTATAAAACGTGAAAAATGTTGGATAGGACATTTTTATTCATGATTGTGGAATTTGGTCAGTAATCTAAATTAGTTCAATAATAACCTCTGTGTTTGCTTTAGTTGTCCACCGTAAAACAAAGCCAAACAAGCACTTTTTATACGAGAAATCACCAAACATAAAATGTTGCAGAAACTTTAATCAAAGATGAGAAAAAGACCAAATAAATATTTCTGGGGAAAAAAATCAACCCTCTTTTTATCCGTCTGCTTAAGGTCTTGGATGGGATACAACTATAAAATCTTTTAGAGCAGATTTTTAAAAATATTTTAAAAGCAATTATTTGACAGGTTACATCGTTTAAGGCTATTGCGTCATATTTCCGCGCCATTCGGCTCTTCGCTGCTGAGGACGGATCCAGCATGGGGCACCTTGGAGGCTCATTTCTGCTGATATCGTTGCTCATTTTGCTTCATATTCGGGGTAAGAGGCATCAGTTATTCATGCACGACAATTACAATACATGTCTCCTTATACTTGTGTTTTTGCTCTGTGGTGGCGGACTCAAATTTGTCTGCAGGCGGTCGTATTGTCGCTTCCCTGCTGGCTCTGCTTCAAACTTGCAGTAGTTCTCGTGCAGTTCTCACGCCACGGTGTTGTTTGCGTCTCCAGATATCTGCTGCAGGAAGTCAGACTTTCATTTTCATAACTTAGCATATGCGTATTAGGACTGAAATATGCTTGGAATTTATTTTAATTTATTTTGAGGGTAAAAATATAAATGTTAGTGGCAGCGACCCTGCGTGCTGCGTTCATCACAGTGACTTATGTCAACATCTGATAGTACAATTCAATTTAAGAATACTTTACTTATTCCAAATAATTCAAAAATCATAAAAGTATCTTCAAAAACTCATTGTGTGTTGTGAAGCTGTGGGCATGAAGTATGTCCAGTAACAGTCAGTCTTGGAGCAAATATAAGAACTCTGATTGAAGACTGTCATGACATGCTAAATGTCTGGACAGCAGAAATTATATTTCAGAATAACATCTGGAAGTCGGCCATCAGAACACTGCTAATCTGCATCATTTGCTTCCACCACTCCTCTGTAAATCTCTGTGTGGCCATGTGAAAGGAAAGCTGAGCAGAGAAATGTTGAAGTCTGGGATCTGATTCTTACCCATTGTGATAGATGGAAGAATTGATTTGAACGTCTTCCTCTATCTCGTTCTGATTTTTTTTTGTGCTACTGCATCCTTTTCAACTCCTCTGGGATTTTGTTTAGAGTTGAAGTTTTAATGGAGCCTTTAAAATGCTAATTCTTCTGAATCCAGCTGGGAAAAAAAAAAAAGCTTTTTAGGTTTGAATCATTTATGGGTAATTCACTAGTGACTCTTAAATATAGTTGTTGTCCAGATGGTGCGTTTCTGTTATCACTCTGCAAGTTAATGTAAAAAGTTCAGAGAAAGTAGATATTAAACAACCAGTAACATAGAATCCTTAGGATTGTATGCACGACCATTCCAGTCCAAAACCACGTTAAAATAACTTACCACAACCTCTTACTGAATTTTTGCTGGAAAAAATGTAAATCAGTTTTTCATATTTTGTAGATATTTTTGAAATATAAGTGCTGGCAGCGAATTCTAGAATTTTTAATGAAGTTATGGCAAAGTCTAACAAAGCAAGGTTGGTTTACAATCAGATTTAAAGATAATTGATCTGGTCAATATTTCATATTTAGCTTGATGGATCAGAAAAATACCCTTTAAAAGTTATTTTAAAATTTTGGAATGATTTCACACAAGTACGTCTGAATCCTATTGTTTAGTTTACAAAAAATAACACAGAAAAAGTTGTCAGTAAAGCTTCATTTTATGCAATCTGAATGAAGTAAGTCTATGTTTAAGTTGTTAGAAATAGGAGACAATTAAAGTTAAACTGCATTTTAGTGATTTCAGTCCAATCCTTTGTGGTTAACCCATTAAGAATCTTCTTGTCAGATAATTTGAACCATGACATTAAAACAGCGTTGCATTTGTGTGTTTCAGGTGCTGCATCTCACTCTTTACCCGCCTGTAACCAACAGCTGGAGTTTACATGCAGTGATGGATCGTGTTTATCAAAGCCGAAGTTGTGTGACGGCCACACAGACTGTGCTGATGGATCTGATGAGCACCACTGTGGTGAGTTCATGGTCTGCAGGGATTTTTAACTATATGCAACCATAAACTCAAAATACTCTTTGATTCAGGCCTAGGGTCTTTTGTGTTTGGACTCTAAATATTTAAATCAAATATCAAAATGCTGAAGCATAGCAGATTCCAGATAGTCCACTCTGATGGACTATCTGATTTGTTTTGTACTTGCTGAACAAAACAAAGCCAATATAAAGAAATGCATGTGTGAAACAGTATGTGCACCCTTCTTGCTCTTAGAAGAGATAATAAGTAAGCACTTTACTTACTTATTAAGTAAAGCTTTTCAGGATGGCTTTTCCTCTCCCCAAACTACTGTGGAAACCTTTAGTCCACTCTTCGTTGCTTGCATCATCAAATGTGAGCCAAGTTTCAGCTTTTGAATGAATAGCCAGACATCTGAGATTAGATTGCGGTCAATGCAATGACAACAGCATGCCCAGGTCCTGCAGAAAGAAAAAAAGAAAAAGTCATGTAATATAAATGGATACTTAAGAGTACTATTTAAATGACCAAATTAACAAACAAAATAACATAGAATAGGAAGCCTCAGTCTTTCTAAGGCATAAATTTATGTGTAAAGAGAGAGATTTAATACAAGTGAACTTAATGCAAAAATCCAAACATAGCACCAGAGAGTCATGAGATTCAGTCAATGCCTCAAATTCATAAAGTACAACTAATCTGCACTAAGTTCAAACAAGTGTTGTTGGGGGCAGATTAGATAAAAGATGAATTCCCAGAATATTCCCAGCTTCTCCAAAATCATTAGTGACATTTTAACCAAGCCCTCAAAGTCTAGCAGACTCACATCAAGGCTTTATTAGATTAATCAGATTATTAGATTAATCGGATTTAAAAAACACCAGTCTTGCAGGGTTTTTTTTTTTAATAGCTCATTATTTAAAAACACACACTACTTTCCAACATTTCTGCGCACCACATCTGAAAACCATTATGCGGAATTTTTAAACCTGGCATTAATGTGATTTTCAAGTTGCATGGCAGGCAAAGTGTTGCTCTTTCTCCGCAGCAAAGATCACTACACAGATACTGTTTGGGATTATCATTTTTCTAATCCCTCTGAGGTCATTTGAGCCCTGAGTGCAAAGTTCCAGAAGGATCTGATGTAAAGTTCAACACTTCAGACCTGCAGAGCAGAGCTCTACAGGAGGGAAACCTTTTTACACCTTCCAGGTGTTAAACATTAACACTGATCTGTGTAAAGCCAGCAGGTTTGAATATCTGACCTACAGCGAGGGGCTCTAGGAGAACATAAAAACAAGCAGAATGGAAAAGTTGAGGGATATTTTCTATGTGAGAAAACAATGGATCTATTTAGGCACAAACCGCATGGTGGCTCCAGAGCTGCAAGGCTCTAAATAACTTTGACTAAAATTAGGAAAGAACTAATAATTTTAAATATAGGCGTTCTCACAAATTCAGGTTTTAGCTATGTTTTATTTTGAGAAATAATTGCATTGAATTTTCACAGTGACACTAAAAGCGCAAGTAATACTTTTTTAGATAAATTTTCCTTTTTGTTGAGATTTTTTTTTTTTTTTACAGAATCCCATAGAAGATGTATAAGAAACTTTTCTAAAATAAACATTTATAAAAAACACTGTAAGTTGTTTTTATTCGGTATGTCATGTGATATTTATTGCTCTAAATGAAATTTATGCAGCTGAACAACTTGAAAAAATGGCTATTTGGAATGTGAAGGCTGTAGAGATCTGCCCTAAAGGAATGTTTGGAAAGAGTCAAGACAATAAGACTGCAGTAAGAACTAGCTGTTAAGCATGGTGATGGCAGCATCATGGCCAGGGTATGTTTCCCTGAGCAACAAAAGACAAAAGAAAAAGGTTCAGAGCTGTTGTTCAAAGGTTATTAGAAAGTCTGGCTTCTTCAAAACGATGTATAAAGAATCGAGGTGATTGTGCTATCTGTGTGCCATAGAGCACAGTTTAAATAAAAACCAGAATCCTTGTAGTTAAGTTCTACATATTTTAGTTACACCTCCAGAGACTGTATCTCCCCACTTTATACCCTGACAGGCCACAGCAGGTGTGGGAAAGAGGAGTTCACCTGCCGCAGTCGACGCTGCATATCATCAAAACTCTTCTGTAACGGTGTTGACGATTGTGGCGACGGGAGCGATGAGGATTCCTGTCACAACTGCACCCCTGGGTCTTTCTCCTGCGGGCCGGCTGAGGCCTGCCTGCCCAGAAACAAGCTCTGTGATGGGTGGACCGATTGCAAAGATGGACAAGATGAAGCCCAGGGCCTGTGCGGTTCAGTCCAGGCCTCTCCTCAGAAGTCCTCAGCTTGTGCAGCCTCAGAGTTTCAGTGTGGAGACGGAGCGTGCATCCGGCATGCGTGGAGGTGTGACCACTCCTCGGACTGCTCTGATGGCAGCGATGAGGAAAACTGTGGTAAGTGAGTCATCTGGATGTACACTGCACAGAAGTTTACAAATTATTCACTTTGTAGAACTTATTTTATTTCTGACTTTTTAAGTCAGAAATACAGCAACTAAATATTTTACCATTGGGGAAAAAGTTTAATTCAGAGAATAAAGAAAAGAAAAAAACACCCACATGTAAAAGTGTTGGCTCTACCAATTCTGATTAATCCAAATGTTATTAATGGAGCCCTTGTAGAATTTTTAGTTTGGTACAAATTCACCACAAAGAAAATATGTGAATTAGGAAGAGGAGGAGAGTCTGGAAATGATAGATTCCCCCAAGAGTAGAATAGATATTGGGATTATAAAGTTCTAGCAAGTCATAAATCTTAACTTTACTCTCCAAATGCTCATTAACCAACAAACAAGATGTTTGGTTAAACAAAAACTTTTTAACCAAACAAGATGTTTGGTTAAAACGTTTCCAGCTAGTTTTCCAAATGCCTTGTGGAAATAAGGATGTTGCTGTTTTGCTGCCCACCAGCAGAGGGCGGTCAAGTGATTCTTCTGATAACTGGCTTTGCAAACTTCAAACATAATCAAATATTCAGGTTTAAACTGAGATATAATAACCAAACATTTCATGTATTCATTTTTAAATTAATTGTTAAAGAATTACTGACTTATTAACTGAGCTTCTGGTAATGATTTAGAAACAGAATTGTAGCTGTCTGTTCAAAATGCGTTTTTTTTTGAGAACTTCTTCTTAACAAGACAGAAGTTACTGGAACTGACACCATAACTAAATAAATAGTATATCAGAAATTAACGTGTTGTCACAGCAAGTGTGAATCCTCTGAAACAGATCCCTGTTGTCTGCTTGACTCTCTGCAGCCTTTTAAACAGTTCTACGGGCAATGGGTTTTGGACTATATTTTTATTGTATTTCAGTCTATATGTCTATAATTATAAACAACAGAGATAACAAAAGCTAAGACAATTACAAGTCATAGATGCATCAATATACTAGGTTTTTTTTTTTAGTCAGTTTCATTTTATTAACATTTTTAGCTCCTCTGATACCCTTTAAAACATTGATGTCAAATGTTTATGTAACACTCTTCCACTACAGTGTTACTCTCTCTGCCACAGGCATATATTACCCTATCAAGTGTGTGGCATTGATTTGTGAACTTGTGTAGTTATTTATATGACAGCTTAAAGGCTGGTATGTAAAGCATGGAGGTTGTTTGGACTGTGGTTATTTTTATGTTATGTTTAAAGCTGCTGTCATGGTATGTTTAAAATATCAAAGTGCTTCAGTTGTAAAAAGAAGCCAAGCATTTTAAAAACACTTAATTAAAACAGAAACATGAAAAAAAGATGCATGTTTCCCTCAGTTATTACAACAACATAAATATAAATGAACAATAACAACTTTAACACATTTTTGATGAGTTTGGACAAAGATTTGTGCCAAAAGGGATTTTTTAATCTGAATTTTAAGCTAAATGGTGAAATTGCTCACTCTTACCATAAATGTATTGGGGAAGTTGTGATTTTTACAATAAAACAAACGAGCAAGCAAACAAATAATTTTGTTTGTTTAGTTGCCAAACCAAACCATTGTTCTGCCAAGTTTAAAGTGACTGTTCTGGTTTAGGGTCAGAGATACACCACAATCCATGTCAGGCACATAAATGCTGCAAGCATATCTGCAGGCTGTGCTGTTATCAATGTACAAACATTTGGTAGGATGGAGGTCAAGGAGCTGTATCAGCAGAAAAAGCAGTGCTCTCTTGACCTTCCTGGCCCATCCCTGTGTTATCCAGTAAATGTGTTTATAGTCTCTTTGTTCAGTAAAATAAACAACAGAGAAAAACTGTTATTTCCTGCCCAGTTCTGTTAGATGTCTGATAATAGGACAGAGTTTAGGAGCACTCTGCAAATGTGACCAGTGGACCACATGCTGTTCGTTTACATTAGCGTGTGGTGATAAAAAGCAATTGGTTAGAATAATAAAGCCTGAAAATATAAAACCACCACGGAAAATACTTTTATTTCCCCTTTTTTTTTAACCCTCCTGTTATGTTCCGGGTCAAATTGACCCACGAACATTATTGCTGTACCTCAGAAACGAACATAACAGGAGGGTTAAAACAAATACCTGAAACACACCTCTGATATTAATCAAAATTACAACAGATATAAAATCATGCCAATCTGGGTTGCCTGGGTGGCCAGCTGCTCAGCAGGCTAAATCTACCCGTTGTTGTGGCTTATACATGCAGTGCTGCACACACCCATGGGTCCTGACAACAGTATTAACGTTTGTCTAATCACTCCGAATCATTGCAGTATTCCGGGTCTCTTCCATGTCGTATGTTAATTGCTTGGCTGTCTTTTTTCTTGCTAAGCATTTCTTTGGACCTTTTTTTGTGTGTGTGTGTTTTTTTTAAAGCCAGTTCCCTTTTTAACCATTACCAAAATATTATGCACATAGCATTGAAAATGGCTGCATATTGTTGATTGCTATGCTTCTGATTTTAAAAAATATATATATTTATTGTGTATGTCTACTGAATTAACAGTAGAAGTTCCATAAAAAAAAAATGTATTTGCCACAAATCATTAAACTTATGTATTAGAAAAAAGTCCAAATCTATTTGTAGAACACATTCAAAAACAATGTCTGCTTCTCAGAGACTTATCAAGGAGCTCAGAGATAAGAATGTCTCAGCCTTCACTGACCAGAACATAAAAAAGATGAAACAAAATAATCAGTGCCCGAATGAAAAATGAAAATAAAAACAAATTGGCAAATCTAGTGGAATGCAAGTTAGAAATGTTGAAGAGTATTGTTAAGAATGCTATTATCGGTGTTG
Source organism: Xiphophorus couchianus (assembly GCF_001444195.1). NCBI lineage: Eukaryota > Metazoa > Chordata > Actinopteri > Cyprinodontiformes > Poeciliidae > Xiphophorus > Xiphophorus couchianus. Next base: position 7,458,678 of record NC_040236.1, read on the forward strand.
TAGATGAGTGTTTGTTTTTTGTAATGTTGATCTTGCAGATATCAGCAATCAGGATGAATGTCAGGACAATAACGGCGGCTGTTCCCATTTCTGTTTGGACCAGCCCATTGGTTTCCTTTGCCGTTGCCCGGACAACATGAAGCTGGTCGAAGATAGTCGCTGTGAAGGTGAACGACGGCCTCAATTTATTTTGCTGTGGACAATACCGTAACTCTCAGCTTATGGCCAATACAGGTTCTGCACCTGTTCATTAATGTTTGCATGTTTATATCAGGTTTTACCATGCAGCATTCTAAGAAAAGTACAGAATACTGTATGGTCACTCTCCTTATTTTTTACTCAGTCATTGCTAATCGATGTCTGTTTGCCAAAAATGTGTTTGCTTGATGTTGTAGAAGTCGATGCGTGTCTGGAGAGTGACATCTGTGACCAGCTGTGCGTCCACAGAAACGGCAGCCTCACCTGTGAATGTCAAGAGGGCTACCACATGGACCCACTGACCCAAGAGTGCAAGGCCGAGGGTGAGCCCAGTCATTTCAATCAAAAACCACTGACGCCATTAGAGCCTGCATGTTTTTTATATACAACTCCCACAACACTTACTGGTCTGGAAGAGGATTAAGGTCAATAAGAATAATTCTGATTTTAATCTAACATTTCTGATTCTGTGTCAATCTGTGTCAAAATACAAAGAAATAACCAAGCATTATCAGGTGTGTATCAGATATGAAAATCCACACTGAAAACCTGCCCAAAATGTGTTTAGTAGATTTAAATTTTAAGACTAGGTTTGCCTGATGGTTCATGCACAACTTAAACAATTCTGATTCTGAGATTAAAATTAGAAATCTTTTTTTTTTCCTGTGGCTTCAATCTTCTTCTGTATATTTGCACCCCTGTTAAAGGTTTTTAATACACCTTAAAATGAATGGCTCTCTTTTTTTTTTTTTTTTTTTTTACCCTTCCAGGGGGTCTTTTTGTGGGCCCTAGTGTCCCTTATATGATAGTGGGCTGACAGGAAACGGGGAAGGAGAGGGGGGAAGACATGCGGCAAATGTCGTCAGGTCTGGGAGTCGAACCCGCGACGGCCGCGTCGAGGACTGAAGGCCTCCAAATACGGGTCGCGCTAACCGCTACGCCACCACGGCACGCCCATGAATGGCTCTTTTATTGCATTTACAAAATTTCACACTGAAAATGTAGCAAAAATTTAACTGCATGTTTCAAATTCAACTTTTAATATTTTGTGCGGTCCCCTTTTGCCAGTAGGGCGTAACTTATTCTTTTCCTATATTCTTTGGCAATGTTGGAATAAAGACAGGAAGAGATATTTGACTAGTAGCCAACTCATTGTTGTATCAAACCCACCTCTGCTACATCACCACTGAAATGCTCTTTGTGCTATCCAACCTTAATCATTTTTAATTCTGCATTAAACACAGCCTGTTTACATATGCTTTCATACCCTTGCAATGTGACTTTTTCTTTCCATTTTTCAGAAAATATAATTAGTGTTTGAATAAAGTTGTTTTTGAGCCAACAAATATGACAACAGAAACTATCCAAAAACCCAGGTTAAAAGTTTATGCAACCCAATTCTTTGCATCATGTATTGCTCCATAAAAGTTTATTTTTTTAGTGATAAAACAATAATTCTCAGATGTAAAGCTTTCCTTTCTTCTTGCCAAAAATCTTCCTGTTCCTGTAAATTCTTGTGCTGTTTTCATGAACTGTATATTTCAGATTTTCTTAAAGTGGCTCAAGAACGGCTTTGATGGCAGTTCCGGGTTTAGGGTTAACCAACAACTTGTCGGAATGACCTCTTTTCCTCTTTTATGGATTACTGTCATAGCAGACTATCAAAGAAAATCACATGCCTACGTCTTAGAATGATAATCTTTTAACAGGGCAGTATTGTGTGTTTTTCAGAAAGATACCATTTTATAGGATGATCAAGTTACTGTTCACTTCAGTTGCTATAGAAATGGTTTATATATCAAACATGACTTAAAAGAATTTAAGTCCAGTCTGTCAGGAGAATGGAAACTCATTTTCCTTTTTAGCCAAATCATTATCCCCCTAAAAGACCAAACTTTAATGTGGTGACATTTCTGGCGAATGTCACCATATTTCTCTTTCAAATAGTAATTTTTTATGTCTTCTAGCAATAATCCATGGGCTTTTGAAAGAGAAATTGGCCCACAGCGTCAGAAATCCTTCATTGTGCGCTACAATTGAAAAAGGGGATTATTTTGACTTACTGATTGAATTGCTCAGAAATGTGATACAAAAACACAGAAGCTTTGCGTTGGAAAAAAAATCCAGTAAATGTGACCACATAGATACAGCACACTATCAAGTGCAATCTGCTCAGATTTGTTTAGGTTTGTTCAGATTTGGTCTGTCAGGATCAGTGCTGGTTGTTCAGGCTAACAGCTGCAAGAGGAATAACCTAGCATTTATGTCCTTTCAGGATGCATTTTTTCTTTTTTTTTTATACTAAAAGAGGCTTTCCAATGCCATCATGATGTCATGTATGGGATGGGAAACATTGACCAGGAGTGACATTTTTGTAGTTCTGTCTCACACCACTTGCAATGGGTTAGGAGATCATCCCAGGGACGGATGGGTCTTCCTGATCAGCTTACTCATTTCCTCTCAACTCTTGGTAAGATGCTCTGGTAAACCACAGCACAGTGTTTCCCAACCCTGGTCGTCAAGGTCATCAACGCCCTGCATGTTTTAGGCATTTCCTTGCAGGTGATTTCAATTGACAGGTATTTACTGAACTGCACTCAGCTTAATCAGGCGTGATAAAGCAGGGAAACAGATAAAACATACAGGGCAGTGTGCTTTGCGGACCAGGATTGGGAAACAATGGCACAGTGTTTAATCTTGCTTTTAAAAAAAAACAAAAAAAAAAGCCAAGATTAAACTTAACTTTCTCCTCAGATTGTTTTAGTGCCATTTTTTTCCTGATTTGGTATAACATCCATTCCTCTATCAATCCTCCAGCAGGAAATGACGGACTGTATTACCACAGGAAAAGCCTGGAACTCTGGGGTCTTCTTTAGTGTGGGAGGTTTGGGAGAGAGGCCGGGAAAGCTGGTTTTATAGGCGGAGTCCCTGCAGTGGAGACATAAATAAATGTCTTTTCTGACACCAACTTGCAGCCCGTGGTTAGCCTTGTACATATTTGCCCTTATAGCACAATATAAAAGAAAATAAGACAAACAACCCAAGACTTTAAGTTATGCAACAACTCAAGAGCACAACAATTTGGATGACAACACTTGCTGACAGTAATGGGTTTGTGGTCTCATTGCTGAAAAACTTTTCCTACCCTCTTTTTCTCTCATCAGATTTCAGTTGTTTCTGAACTGGTATCACTTCATTTTGTTTGTTCTAAGACTGAATTACCATGAGCATATACAGTTCTGGTCAGGTGTTTACATGCACTTCTGTGCTTTTGATTTTAAGGTAAAATAATAGGAAACAAACCACTTTATTGGATTCTCCCTTCATTTTAATAGCGTTGAGGTTAACTTTTTGGAAAAACCATTCCAGAAGTTTGCTATCTTTGTCTTGTTGAAAGACCCAGTGTTTTTGTGCTCAGCCCTACGGTAGGTGGCCACACATCTTTCTAATACAGCATTTCATAAATTATGAAATCAGGATCAGTCAATTCAAAAATTCAGTTTGGAAAGTGAGGGCGAGTGACGGATTCATTACCCCCAGATTGATATAGTTGTATTTATTTTCATTAATTTTGATGATTGTCTTAAAGCTGATGAGAACCTTTAAGACAATAAGACAGAAACTCATCTTTTCATAAAAGTATAATATCAAAATGTATTTTTAATACAGGGATGATATGTAGGGTAAAAAAAGTCTAAAGATTTTAGTGAAAGAAGCTGGCTTGTGTGAATAAGTATTTTAACAGCTGTGCCTAATAAATCAGTCAGGATGTCTGTGTAAACATCATTAGTCTCTGTTATTGATCATGTTTTTACCACTATTGTTAGATTTTGAAGCTTGCATAAATTTTTTTATGGTTGTGGTGTTGTTGTTTTTTTATTATTATAAATGAAATTGAGTTGAGCAAGAGATGTTATCATTCTGTTTTGCTCAAATTAAATTAGGAAAATCTTAATTATTTACATCTGTTTTCCAGGAAGTGAAGCTCAGCTGGTTTTCAGCTCTTCAAAAGGAATCCAAGTGAAAAACCTGATTAACAAGGAGCATTCGATACTGGTACCACATTCACCGGGACATGGTCCAATAGCAGTCCTGGCTTCCACCCATAATGTGTACTGGACGGAACGGGGACGCGGCTCCATATACAGGTAACAACTGGAGCTTTGCTTGGCATCTTTTAACTTCATCCTGACTGTTTTTCAGGTCAGATTGGCATAACTTATCTATTTTGTGTTTGGTCAGAACTGTTCAACTGGCTTAATTATAAACTTATGGTTGATGGTGTTGAGCTACTTGAAAAGGTTTGTCTTCATGTTCATATCTCTGCAAAAAAGTTAAAACACCACCATAAGGAAATTTCTGTTTTCACTCCCAATAGCATTTCACGGTCCTTAAAATGAACTTTTCTCTGTTCAGTGAGGGAACATTCTTTCGTTTTGCTTATCATGCAACATGTGCGTGCCGTCAAATCAGCCCTTCACTTACAACCATCAAAGTTGATGCAAACTGACACCCGGGCGCAGGACGGCACAGTGCAAAGTGGTTTTTCTGTGTGTGTGTTTCCTTTCAGGGTGTGAAATATGTGCATAAGCACTTTTCGATGGCGCATCTGTTCCCTCTCTCTGTTGCTTCAGTCAGTAGTTCCACAGAGCTTCTGGTTAGCTTCTTAGATGTTTTTGCTTTCTATTTTGTCGAACACAGATGCTGCAAAGAAGTAAAATCTGTGAAATTACATTCTTGGTTGTAGCTTGCATGCTTTTCAATTATTTCTCATGAAGTGCAGCCCTGACACTTACCTAAAAAATCATGGTTAGCTTTGTATGACTGGGATAAGTACAAGCAAACCTTTCATTGTGGTTGGGGTGTGTGTGTGTTTTAGGGGAAGTGGAGGGAATATATGGAAAAACTAGCTAACAGACATTGTTTTGAAGTCAAATCATGCAACATGTGATTAGCATCTCGCATGACTTCCTGTTTCCTGACTTTCTCTCTTTTTAAATTAACCTGAATAAGAGGAGTAAGTGTCCTCCATTTATTTGTTCAGTTTTGAAATCTGATCTTTAAAATTTCAGATATTTTCTCTTTAAGTTGAGGATGAAATCAGTGTCGGCTGTTATTGAGGAAAAATATAAACTGACATAATATGTAAGCACACAGCCTGATGGATAAGATAAAAAATATGCACTATGAAATGAACAAATGCTTTGCATTCTCCAAAAAGAGAGTCCAGAGAAGAAAATTTTCATTTTATAGTAAATATTTCAAAACTTTGGTTGATTTATTTATGTTTTTTTTAATTAAAGAGGACAAGCAAAATAACACAAGAAATACTACACCTTGAGTTTTTGTTCTGATTTGCACATTTTTGGAAAAATTACATCTTATGTTTGTGTTTTGGAAAAATTTTAACCTTGTGGATAAAATAATAGATTCTGGAAGGGATATATAAATGATTTCAGCTAACAATTAATTCAGCAAAACATGCAAAAGAAAATAAAAGCATTGAAAAGAGTAAATATCTTTAGGTTTGATTGTAATGGTGGAAAGTTATGAAAGCCATGGGGAAATTGCAAAAGACCAACATTTTAATCTAACATCAAACAGGCAGAAAGAATTCAAAGTCCCTGGAAAATAGAGATGACAAAATAAGCAAATGCGTTTTTTGGGGGTTTTTTTTAAACGTTTATCAGACACTACTTCCTGGTTTTGTGTCAATTGTTTAAAAAATGGACTTTCCCTTTGTCTGATAAAAATCTATCAGACTGAAAGGAGTCAACAAACAACTGGTGACACCAGTTGTCACCATGCAGTTGACAACTGGTGACACCCAAAAATGGTGACACCCAACTGCGAAAGACAAGAAAGTGGAAGAAATGTTGGAGATATTTTATTAAGGTTTCCATCCTAGCATGCTTTTCACTGGAGCTCTACTAAGTACAAGTTCAAACAAACTCTTCATTTACTTCTGATGTGATTACTTAGGAAGCTGGGAATTGCATCACAGTGAACTCAGTGGTTGTTTATTTGTTGATGAGAAAGTAAGTTTGATTTGCTAAGTTTAAGTGAACTGGCTAATGACACAGAACAATCCAGCCATGTATTTTTCTGCATTTGATCAAATTAAACACTAAACCAACATGCAAAAAATACCAGTTGTGCATTCGTCTGTGACTTAATGAAGACATTTCCCTTTTTCACAGGTCAATAAATTTGAAGTTAGGGTTATTAAGGAACCTGCAGTTTACCTGTTGACCCTTTGGAGCAGGAAAATTATGACTTCACAATAAAAATAGACTGCACCATAAAATGCTGGAGTGTCCACTAGGAAAGCAGGATAAAGTTTACAAAATGGGAACACCTCTTATTCATCAACAATGATTAATTCAGTCCGAGTGACTGTGAGGGTTATTCGCCTTGCCGAGACCCAAATGATCACCCGCAGCTGTGTTGGGAGTTCATTCATTTCTCTGTGCGCCACCCAGGTTCATTAATCAGTTTCAGGACCCGACCAGAACCCCTCAGTACAAATTACCTTGAGAAATAATGAGATTTGGTTATATATGAAAACAAGCTTTAATGCTGAAAAATGATCAAATATTACAGGCCATACATGTCATACAAATGGAACAGATACAGAGTTACATTCACCGTCCAGCGCTGGGGCCACACTTAGGTCACCTTATGGCAAGGGTGTAACGTGAGTTTAGCTTTTAATTCTTTTCTGCAATCTGTACCCTCCCTAAAGGGTAGACTAATCAATTTCAGTCTGTTTATGTGTGACTGCTGGAAGTCACACATTAACATGGTTATGTAAGCAGATAAAAGAGGCTAAAAGAGAGAGGAAAAGACAGAGGTTGTTTTCACTAAATTCCATCTACTTTAATCTAGGTCTGAGTTCTGATTGCTCCTTTTTCGTTGTATTTATCCTCCCACATTAAAGTAATTTTGCCAAACTAATTAGACCTTGGTAAAATGTTTCAAATTTGGTTTGATTCATAAGTTGTCTTTTTAAAAGCAGGACTACATATGTTTTGTAATAAGTCTAGAGAAATTTGAGTCAATCTGATGCTGTTTCATGATTTCTGGTTTAGATCACGTAGTCAGTCTTGTTTATTATACCTGTTCTTTTCTTTTATTCAACTTAAGGTTATTGAGTTTAATGGAAAAGCAATTCTGTTTTCATGCCTGAGTGAAAGAACAGAGAAAATTTAGAATAGCCAATGACGAGAGGTTTGTTCTACCAAAGACTAAAATGTTTTAATTTCCTTGGAATAAATGTGGGGTTTTTTCTACTGTAAATCCATTTCTTGATTTATAGAAGTATTTTAAATACTGTCACGGTCTTTCCAGCCTGGAAAACGTCATTTTGGTTGTTGCCGAGTCAGTGAGGTTCAGTCAGTCGTCTTTGCATGGTCATATTCAAAGTTAATTTTGTGCTCATATTTCATAAACCTTTGATTAGTCATTCATCTCCGCACAAAAATGCATTTTCTGTGTGGGGCACGTTCTCCTGTAAGGGAAAAATTAGTAAATATTCTGCCTCGTTTGGTGACCTGTTGGAGAAAAACTCATTGTGTTAGTATTGTCTTATTCAGTTGTTTCACAGATTCACTCCAACCTTAGTTATAACAATGAGTTGCGGATAGACAGACGTTTTTCTTTGTTTTCTCATGTGGACTGACATTCAACGTTGCATTTAGAAAGAATTTCAGATTAAATAAAAGTAGGTAGAGATTTAATTCAGGTTCATTTTTGTCTGCAGACTTTAACCAATCTATTATTTTTTGCTTTCATGGAGTTCTGAGGACTGGAAGGTTTTCCAATCCTGTTTTATTGATAACCTTTGGATTGAACTGATTGCTGGTTTCATATGATTGTACAAAATATATATTGATATCCTTCAATTGATCAAGTCACTTAGTCAACACAATGACCTCTGCTGTTTTTCCTATATGGTTGCTGGCAGAGTAATGTCTATCAGATTCATTCATGCTCACACCTGGTTTCACAAGGCTACCCTTGTAAGTTCCTTCTCATTTTCACAACACACCATTCTGGGCGGCCCCGACGTATGACACGCTATGCTCCAAGCTCCGGGCCCAATTAGCAAATAACTAGTTACCCGCTAAGACACCAGAACACTCCTCCAAAGAATTGATTTGGCGCATGCTCTGTAATGATGCAAACCAAGAAAGACTGAAGTGAAAATTTCCAACTGCCCAGATGAAAAATCTAAATACCTTCAGAAGAAATGTTTTACGGTCAGACAAGACAAAGATGGAGCTATACACGTCATGCATGGTGGTGGTAATGTTATGCTCTGGCCTGTTTTGCAGCCATTTTTACAGATGGATTGCACAAAGTGGATGAAGGAAGACTGCCTCCAAATCCTTCAACTTTAACTAAGTTGAACAGAAAAAAAGTTAAAATTTTTACATCAAAATTTAAGTTTTATTTTGAATAAACCATTTAATCTGCCTTATGTAGATGTTTGATATGACAGTCATTCCTAAGATGAGTGTCCACTGATTTTTGATATAATCTATATATTTTCACATTTTATCTTTCAGGATGTCAGTAGCTGAAAATGCAACGGAAGCTGTGCTGGTGTTGAAAGTTCAAAGTTCAGTGTCTGGGCTTGCTGTGGATTGGATTCACCAACTTCTCTACTGGACCAACATTGAGGCAGGTTCACTTAATGTGGCGCTGCTGGACGGCTCGTTTCAACGTCAACTGATCACCGGGCTCAACAAGCCCTCTGCGGTTGCTGTGGATCCTCTCCAAGGGTAGGGTGATCAGAAATTTGAAACAAATGTTTTGTGTGATTAAAAGTGACAAGAGATGGAGTCTGTTGTAGCTTTATAAAATGTGAAAGAGGCATCATAAGGGAATATGTTTTAATATTTCCTCACAATAGGTTTCTTTACTGTATGAACAGAGGTAAAACAGGCCTTGGATCAAAGGTTTTAGTTGCTTTTTATGTAATATAAAGTATTTTTTAACTATTGACATATGTCATTTGAAATTCAAACTGTACTTAATCAAATATACTTATGGACAATAATGGCTTTTTAACATGTGAGTTGATATGAACGCTCCTGAGTCACTGTGGGGTGGAACAACCTCAGAATAACTTATGAAGATTTTGTCTTGATAGGTCAAATTTGATGACCACTATAGTCGTCGCTGTTTTTGGGTGCTTTTCATTTTGTTCATTTACATCTAGTCAAAAAGAAACAAAAAAATAAAATAATCTACATCACTCTTGATTTGGAGCTGCTTCATTTGCTTTTAAAATGCATAAAGTGGGACAAAAATCTGGTGAGGTGAAAACTTGGGACACATGATTGTCAGGGCCTTTACTAAAGCAATCTGAGTTTGTGGTTAAGTAGATAAAGTTTGCTACATAAAAATACTAAATGAACCAATCACCCACTCCATTCATCTTGTCATGAAGAGCTTCACAACCTCATCCCTCTGTGGTCCATGGTCTTCATGAGGCTTTCACAGAACAACGTTATTTATACAAAGATTAAATTACACACAGGTTCAGTTAATTTACCAGTTACACAACTTATGAAGCAAGTTGTTTGCCCATTGGATTTTATTTATGGGTATCAGAGTTAACTGTTGAAAACCTTTTCTTTTTTTTTGTAAAAAAATGTATAGACTATGTATTGTTTTTCTAATACTTTGTATTTTTCTAAAACATAAAATCCCATTAGAACATGTTGAAGTTTATATTTGCAACCTAAGGAAATGTGAAATTTTTCAAGGCACTTTATCATATAAACATTTTTTGGATGTGCAGATATTTTCAGATGTACAAATGATGAATCTTAAAACATTACTATCTGTAACGCGAGTCAATTAAAAGTTGGAGCTGACCTTACAAAGAACAATAGATGTGCTTTCTATATATATTTTGCGTAGATGAAGAAATGGGATTAAAAAAACAACCAAATCTCTGAATATTTTTATTTTCCCAGCTTCCTCTTCTTGGCTCAGTGTGGCAGGACTCCAGTGATTCAGAGGGTCACTCAAGATGGACGGACAAAACTTCCTTTGGTCACTTCTTTAATCCGCCAGCCTGTCGCCCTTTCTCTTGGTATGTTGAGAAATTTTGCATAGATAAATGTGCAAGCAAATGGTATGTAAAATTAAAACGAGGAAGCCTAAAACATTATATGATATAATTTGCACGCTTATCTGTATAGATGAGCGTGCAGAATGTTTTAGGCTTCCTCATTTTAATTTTACTTACCATTTACTTGCACATTTTTTCAAGAAGTTTTGAAAAATAGGAAAGTCTGTTTCCTCTTTTCAACAGGAACATCTGCAGCATAAATTTGAACTTTATAATCAGAGGTTCAGTAGTTTAGAGACCTGTAAATCCTTCTAAATACTGTTTTACTATTTAAAGTTGTTTTTATGCTTTAATGTTGTATGGATTTCATATTTTAAGATGTAACCATATTTCTTTCAGGAAAAAATTATTGAAAACAAAGACAGAGGAAAAAAAGACATTGATTTTCTAGAACACTGTTGCCTGACGGCCTTTGTGGTTCAAATCAACATCTGATCTACTGTTTAGATTTCAGTACCAAATCAGAAGATCTCTGGCCTCCTTGATTTAAATCAACACTTCTGAATAAATGTGTGTCATTCTGTACCTATGCTAATGGTGGTGAATAAATACATGTTCATGGATTTTTTTCCCCTTAGATTTGCCTCGACGGTTGCTCTACTGGTTTGACCAGGGAATGAGGAGCATCTCCAGGATAGATCTTGAAGGCCGCCACCGTAAAACTGTGGTAGAATCCAACGGCTACCTGGACCGGTTGTTTGGACTCGCAGTATTTGAGGTACAAAGGTCAAAATTAGGTTATATTCACATTTCCATTTCAAGGCCACAGCTTTAAAAGTTGCAGTATTAAACCACAAAAAATATCAGTCGTACCCTTGTCTTTAGGGCTTAAACTCATTTAATGAGTTTGGAAATTTCTCCAGTCATATACTGTAGAGTGTAACAGTAAACTCCCTCTACCTACTTGTTATGCCAAGGCGTCAGTCAGGTGTACCAATTGACTGAACAAGGAGAACTCCCTTTTGTTCTTTGTCAAGTTATGATGGTTTGAAATAAACATTTTAAACTAAATATAAGGGGTAGTGTGAATATAGGTCTAGTAACCACATTAATGCCTTACAACAAAGCACAGAATGATTACAAAATAAGAAAAAACACATTTCCAATTCAGTTTCTTCCAATATAAGGCTTATGGAAGTAATACTTACATGGGTAATGTATTTATATGTTGAAACAGGATAAAATACTTCCAGTGTCAAAATATATCTGTATCTTCTTGATGTCCAAATGGCACAAAGGGCTCAGCAGACAGAAAATAACATTAGAACAGAGCTTACGTACAAACAAGAGGTTTTACTTCAACATAAACTGAAAGTTTGTGTTTGGGTCAGGTGGATTTTTGACTTAAACAAGGCTGCGTTCATTCAGGGAAGTTACTGAAGTAAGACGTACTTCATAAAAATACACCAAGTAAAAAGTATGGTGTAGTGAAACTGTTCAAATAAGTATTTTTTTCCAAAATGTTACTCAAGTAAATGTAACCAGTTCGGCTTACAGCTAATGAAAAGCCAAAAACTCAGTTTCTCCTCAGAGAGGTCAGATGAGTTTGCTGCTCGAGCACAGCCAGGGTCTTTAAAGCAGAAATTGGTGGTTTTGGCCGCGCGGCCAGGTACCAAGTCATGTGGGAAAATAAAATTGGCATCAAAATAAAGTTTCACAGCAGAGAGAAGCATGAAGTGCTCTAAATCTTTCTGCTAGGAGGTGGCTGCTAAATGTAAAGGGGGACTAATCATTGTTTGCTGGACAATTGGTCTTAATGGGTCTTTGTCTTCTTTTTTTGATAAGATTTATTTAATATTCAGATGTTATCTAAACATTTTTCTTTTCAGTTGTGAGACATATTAATCAACATTTACACAAACATGCTTGAGATACATCACACTATTGTCTACACATGAGATATATTAACTTTTTGAGATGCACCTACAAATAACTCACACAAACTACCGTAATAAGCTTAAGAAACAGGATCGAACAATAAAGAAACAAGCATTTCTGACATGCCAGTTGACATCTATGTCTGCTCATTCTTCGTCAGGGATCTTTATATTGGGGTGATGGAGCTACACACTCCATATGTCGTGCCAACAAACACAATGGCAAAAATCTCCAGGTGATGATGTCAAACATCACCCTATCTGGCGGCTTGGTCATCGCTCATCCAGCGCTTCAACCAAAAGGTAGGACTAGTTAAAGCCTACAAAAGAACCTTTATGTGTCTGCTTTGTGTTGACTTTTTAGGATAAAATCTCAAAGTAACCATTTGCGTCTCCTTAGGAGTGGCTGCGTGTGGGCATCCAGGGATGGTGTGCCAGCACGAATGTGTTATTAATCTGATGTCAGAGAGGCAACAATTCAGCTGTGACTCTCGACAAATAAGATCTAACAAAACTCAAGTTCCTTCTATCTCTCGCTCTGTTCCTGCATCAACTTTATCTCATCCAATGTTCGCCGGAATCCTGTCTGTTATCAGTAAGTCATAGTTCCTCCAAATATTTAAATTCCTTCACGAGGAAGGAAAGTTCACAAACATTTGATTAAAGTCACCAAATGGAAAGACAAAGACAGGTTTTTAGTTTCTGAAGGTCCAATATTGACCATGAAAGATGAGAATCAATATATTTTTTTAATTAAAAGTACATGCCGTGAGGTGCTGGATTTATTTGTCGCGTTGATGACTTGTTTTTCAACTGAAATACATTTTTACATGCTCTGGCAAAGCATGCCTATTAGAACCAAACTAAAAACATTTTCACACAATCTCAAACAAATGTCAAAGTTGCAAACGTCATCTTTTTGAGCTCTGTCTGAAGCAACACTCACAACTTTACCAAGTAGATTTGCATGGCTAAGACACGTTTCTGATGTCGTTGTAAATGTCAATGTTTGTGGGGTACAGAATAAACATTAAAGAGAAGTTAAAGGTAAAACCTCAACACAAATATGAGGGGAACTCAGTGGACTAATCCGCTTGACTGGGAAAGCCTACGTACCTTAACCTGCACAAATGAAATTCACACAAAGATGAAATGCAGTCATGTGTTTCAGTGCAGATTTAGTTAAAACAGCAACAAGTTTAAAACCTTTACAATTCAGTATCTAATAGCATCTATGTTGCTGTAGAACATTTTGAGGTTTGTCTGAAACTAAAAAGCCAACAATCAAAACTGTGATCAAAAATTTATAAAAATCTGCAGTCATCTTGTTATTGTTTGTATCAATGATTACACCACTTAGGCTAAAAAGCAAGGCTGACGTTGGAAAAAAGCACAATTATCCTTTTTCAAGCATATAAAAACACAGGGTTTCCTTTTCAAGTGAAGCCTGGGTGTCCAGCCCCAGTCTCAAGTGTTGGGATCCTCCCAGTTTCAGGTACCATGTCTCTGCCCCGCCAGTACCGTGTCCAACACAATCTCAAACATTATGACATCTCCTCAGCATGTTATAATGTTCTGCAGATGTCATTAGATTCAGGTGTGTTGAACCAGGGAATAAACTAAAGGTGACACTAAGGTCACACTTTCCCTGTTTAGTCCATTTTAATCAAATTCTGGTTCATTTGCCTAGAAGGTCCAGCTCATTTGGAGAGATTTGAATGCGTAATCGAACTCAGCGAATCAAAAAAGTGAACTCCGGTCTGCCTAAACACCCACGTCTCGGTTCGGTTGAAGTGAACTCTGGCACAGTCCAATTCATATGAGTACCAAGAGGACCGGAGAACACACTAAAAGCAAAAAGTGGACTGTTGCAGGCTAGCAAAGAAAAAAAATCTCAGTTTGAATGTTTCTCTTTACATCAAAAAGTTCACACATCAATGGACTTGTCTCAGATGGACATAATGAGTCACTGACGAGAAACTGTGTTTGAGAAACTTTATATGTTACAGCTCTGCTGAGTAATGTTTGTGCACTCAGAGGAGGTGAATGACATCATGCAGAAACTTTACATCAGCGTCTCAAAGAGCCCTCTGTCAGGTTGGCACATCCTGCAGAGTGACGCTTGTCTCCTGTGTGTCTCCCAGTGCTCCTCAGTATGCTGCTGGTAGGGATGGCTTGGTGGTGGTGGAGGGAAGAGTTTCGTCCTTCCAGGTCTTTCACATTGCAGAACTTTTCTCTGAAAGAGTCCCAGAACCCACTCATCGATCAGGGGCCTCCCGTGGGCCCTAACACGACTTTAGTCAAGGTAAGTTCAGGTGAAACACATGATGATACACCGCTGTAAAAATGCATTTGCCTCATACAGATTTCTTCTGATTTTACTCAAGTATTACAGATTCCAAAATAAAATAACTAATTGTAATAACAGACATCATTAATCTGAGGTAATGCAAAACAGAGTTGTCAAACTATGCTTAATTTATTAAGGCGGCTAAAAACTGTCCAAACTAATCAGGCCTTATGAGGAAAAATTAAGTCCTTCCCTAATCCAAACATCTGGTTGTGCCACCTTCTTCCAGAAACAACTGATGTCAATAATTGGCACTGAAACTTTTCACATCACTGGGAAGAAAAAGTTTGGCTCACTATTCTGTATGGAAAATGAATTCTTCCACACTGAAGAGGTTTTAAGGATTAGCGGCCTCTTTAGATCATGCCACTGTACGTCAACCAGACTAAAAGCCAGACTTTAAAATGGTTTGGACACACGTCTTCCAAAATGTTCTTCTTTAGCCTTCCAAGTTGGAGTGGTTTTGATCCTGATGTTCTTTAGATCGGAGCTTGAGTTGATGTTGCTTATTCAATCTTTTTAGCCTACTTCATGTTGTCACACAGGTTTACAGATGATGACTGTAGAACCAAATAAATGTGGTTTATCATGATTAATTCATAAATTTATAGGAGAGGTTGTTTGGATTGGCGTTTTCACTTAAAAAACTGTTTTTTTACTTAGGTTATCTTTGATGTTAAAATTAGTTTGATCAGAAACAATCAAGTGTGAATGCAAATAAAAACAAAGTAATATTTGTGATATTCTTCTTTCAAACAGTAATTCTATTTGAAAGGGTGTGTTTACAAATATGAACAAGGCTTTAGCCTTGAAAAATTGTTGGAAATCTTGTATTCTCTTTGATCCTGTAACATTTATACAGGTTTGTCAAAGACCATAAAGCTTTTTTATATGGTGACTTAACAATATATCAATAGTTTGCTGTGAAAATATAGAAAAACAGGCCTTAAAATGGGTAAAGTAAAGCGAATGTTTCATAATTCACACTCAAGTTTCTGTTTTATTAAATGTCATTGTCACCAGTTGTCTGTGCATCTTCAGCGGGTAAAAGCTGCTGCTTCTGAAACCACATGATAAGCAGGCGCTTCCTCTTCAAGAAACCAAAAAAGCAAGAGGGAACAACACCACCAGTTGTCAATATAAACTGTTGTGCAGAGAGCATGAAAATATATTGCCTCTTTTCTCTTCCTTTGCCCAGTTTCTGTAATTTGTTATTTATCTCAAAAGGTTCACATGGTAAAAGCATAAGCTCAAACAACAATTAATTTAGATTTATAACATAACTTTGAATTGTAACTCAAGCTAAACTTTTTAGTCCAAGTACAAAAGCGTCTGAATATGTTATCTTTTGATTATTCCATCTGTTATCACTCATGAACTCTTGTGGTTGTCGCACTTGCAGCTTCTCAGACTCATTTTGTGTGAGTTCAGTAAATAACGTGGCTCCCATTCCGACAGGAAACCCTTTCCAGGCTGGATTTGAACCTTGAGTGAAGGTGCGGCGCCAGCAGACAGCTGGCTGCGCCCCTCCTGCTGATGTTTCATCATGGCAATAAACAGACACTCCCAGATTGTCATGCTGTCACTTCCCAGCATCATTCGGGTGTGAACATCGTTGAAGTAATGACATGAATGTCTGAGGCCTGGGAGATGTGGTGGCCCGCCATCATTACTTGGTTCCCTCAGTTTGAAGGGTAATAACTTTAAATCCTTTTGGATTTCTGCTGTTGATGTTTATGATTCACTCTGAGCGCCTTTGTGCACAAATGATTAACAGAATATCAAATTATTAGCAAGGCAACGTATCTATTAGGTTAAGAGTTGCAACCTGAGACTCTTTGACATGTAGTAGAAATAGGAACTGTTCAAACTCATAATTAAAGTAACTGGGTACCTGAATGTTAGAATGGACCACGGTTTTCTAGGATCAGATTTTCTATTATATCATCTGAAGATGCTGGAGTGTTGAATTGCTGAGTGGGTTTGGTCGAGTAGTTTTTGTTTTTCAAAGAGTTAAAGAACAGTACATGCAATATATTTAAGTGCACTTTGTCCCTGGGCATTTCATAGGATTATATATAAATATAAGTATTAAAGAGTACATTGAGAGGTAACTTAATAGTTTTCTTGAGTAAAACTATTGTTCTTCTGGTTTGCTCTTATCACCATCAGCTCTGTGGATGTACTGTGACCTACCTGTTGCCCAATGAGTACTTGAATAATTTAAAATGTGCATTATTGTTTTATGTTCTGAAGACAAAATGTGTGAATTAAACCTAAACTGTCAAAAGGTAGAAAAAAAAGCCCCTAATTTTATTGAGTCTAATCAAACATTGTCACATTCCATTTTTTCCCCGTTATTGAGTTGAGATTTTGGTTTCTGATCACATTAAAACTCTAATGAGCTTAAACTTCAAGTGGTCGTTCTCTCTTTACATAAGAATCCTGGATTTTGGTGGCATTTATTCTGCCTGAAGCTGAAAGGAAATATTCCTGCATTACAGTACAGTTTTAAGTAAAACGACAGGATTTAATTTTATCTACCTACAGTGCCTTGCGAACGTATTTGTATCATTTGATCCCTAAACACACAATGTAAAAGGGTAAGGAAATAAGATAATGGTTTTCTACGTAAAAATCTGAAGTGTATGACATATTCAACCCCTTTAGTCTGGTGCTCTCAAATACACATTAAATCCACCTGTATGTAAAATACAGCTGTTCTGTTAGACCTGAAGTTGTACCTCAAAGTCCTTTAGGTATATCTTTACAAGTTTTCCACAGACTCCCAACTGAATTTAGTTCTGGACTTTGATTAGACCATTTTGACACATAAATATGCTTTGATCTCCTCTCAGTCTGAAGTCTTCTTCAATCTCTGCAGGTTTTCTTAATCATTTCATGAATACCAGTTACTAATTGGACAATTTTAAAAAACTATGTAGCAGTATCGGAGTGAATGAATACGAATGCTTAACAGAAAGCACTGAGAACCGTGCATTTTATTCCTTCCTCTTCATGTAAAATCCATGTTTTTGGTTATAATGTTTGTGTTTTTAATGAGATCAAATTTGAAACCTTTTAAGGGGTTTGATTATTTGTGCAAGCAACTGTATAAGTATTATTTTCTCCTGGTTGTTTTTCTAATGCTTTGTTCGATTGTGCCATGCATATTTTACCAACATTTCTTCGGAATGGGTGAATAATGGCAGCGTCACAGTTTTCTGTCGTGTAAATAGTTGGGGTAAAGCGATAAGGGTTTCTTTGACTGATAGTTTGCTTTCTGAGCTCTTATTCTGAAATGGGAACACACATTTTGTTTTTTAACATTTCTGTGTTTGAATTCCTGTCAATTTGTTTAAGTCTTTTATTTATGTGCAAATCTCATGCAGATCTAGACATCTTCAGGGCAGACGGTTGAGAGATAATGCTGTAACTGTGCTTCTGTGTTCTACGGTTGGTATTTATATTTAAGGAAGGGTTTATTTATTTTAGGTGGATTTTCATATGTTGTAGAAGTTTATTTGTACTTGGTACAACACTGTTGATGGTGTAGATGAACCCAATAAATTAATGTTTCGGGTCTAATCAGTTATTTCACTTTGATCGTCTCCTTTCTGAGATCTAATTTTTCATGTTTATAGAAGGCTTTGTGAATTTAATATTTTGGGTAAAGTGGCACACCTGCTTTTAAGCCTTTTGTAAACTGAGATTACCTGAACAAATTAACATTCACGACTATTTGTTCCAGAGCTTTCAGCTCCTTTTAATGCATGTCCAATAATCCCTTTATACTATGTTCATTCAAACAACTCAGCAAGCACTGCATCAACAAATCCCATTGTTTAATTACCTGTAATGCTCCAAAACTACTTAAGGACTAAAATGATCTCTTTCTTCTTATATCATCTGATTTTAAACTGATTTTCCATTTTTGTTATTGTCATGTTAAGATTATTTTCTGGTTTTAAGGTATAAAAACAGGGTAGGCAAGAATAAGCTTTGCTTAGGCCTATTCCTTTTTTGGTAAACTGTGAGTTTGTTTATTGTTGTTTTTTTCTTTTGTTGTTTCCTGTGTTTAATGTGGACAGTTTAAAGTGATAAACTAACCTTAGTTTTCCAAGAAAATTTATAATTTGTTGAATTATTTGGTTTTGTAAGGAAAAAGACAAAACTTATCTTACTTGGAGGTAAAGCTCTAAGTAAAATCTTGCAATTCCAAAATTTCTAAGAGTTTTTCTAAAATTACACCAATATGAGCTATTTCTAGTCTTTAGATTCTTTGAGAAAATGGACCATAATTCCCGGGAATGAAATGAATATATTAATTTTATCTAATGAATATAGATGAAATACCTCAAGTCTGAGGTAGACTTAAGATTTGAGACTCCTCTCAAACTCGAAGGTCTTCAAACTTCGAAGGTCTCAAACTCCAGCCTTTGAACGCTGGTGTCCTGTAACTTTTCAGGCATGTTACTGTTTTAGATGTTTCTGCTCAAACACAGCTGTTTCAAATAATCCAACTACCTCATTAGCATGCCATTTAGTTCTACAGAGGCTGCTATTTGGTTCAGGTGTGTTGAATCAGGGAAGGGACTAAAAACATACAGGAAACCAGCCCTGGAGGACTGACTTTAGACACCAAGTCAGTGTAATACTCACACTCTCCTTCTCCCATTCCACCTTCAGTTATCTTTGTCGAGGTTTGTCCTGCTTATTTTTAATGCGACTCTTTTATACCTCTTCAAACAGATGTGGTCGGTGTAATTAAAACTCTCAGTAGCTATACCATCTTAACCTCCCATGTCTGCATGAGGCACAAACAGAAAACAGTGCATTAAAGCACATAAAACACTTACGTTTTATGTGTTCCCTTGCTGTTTCCTGTTTCATTGTTCTTTACCATTCAGCATGACAGATCTTTAAGTAAATATTGAGCAAAGATAAAGAACCAATACTTCCTAGATTAAATTACTCCACATCTAGTCTAACTGATATTGCATTATTTGCTTTAGGCTTTCTTTTTGTTATTGAGCAATGTAACTCGATATTGTCCCCTGAACTTGATGTTCATGTGTTAAACAGTTCCACTAAATAAAGACATTTCAGGGAAATTACCACTCAGGTGGAGTCTATTAAAGATCCATGTCCGGTTCTCACTTCTCTGGTAGTTAATGACTGAATAAGAGCGAAAACCTTTTGAATAACAATCAAGCACCTTCCATGTGAGTCCTTTGTACCTGTTCAACAGCCACATCGTAATGCCATACACGAACAACAAAGATCCAACATAACAAAGCTATTCAGCATTTGTAATTGCATTAGTGTCAAATGGCCTTGTTGGTGCCTTGAATAAATACCTGGTGCTCCGGCTGCGGTTATGGGGGTAGATAATATGGACCTGCTATTTACTGTCTTCAGTTAATTCACACGAATTTGCTGAAGAAAGGTTTGAATCCTACTCAAGAATTAAAGTTTCAAAAAATCTATTTTGTACTGTGACAGCCAGGGCCTTTCCTCTGGGCTTTTGTGCATTTTCAGAGCTTCTGTTGTCTGATGCTAATAGAGACAGCTGAAGATTTTTGGGAAAGCTTACAACAGCATTACTGGAAATCCCCCAGGAAAACAGTATAACTTCACAGTCCTGTTTATTTTCTGTTTTTACTTTGTTTTTTGTGAAATAAATAAACTTTTGGTCAGAAGGAAACAATGAAATTATTGTGCCACATGTAATCTTCTCTTCTGAATCTTGCTTTGTATGGGGACAGCGTTGCATCAGCATTCTCACTATAATAGATTTTCTCATGTTAGATAAAGGCATTCAATTAATGTTTTATGGCAAGTATTTGATTAAAAAAAAAGGCCTTCTTCAAATGCTCGGACATTATGATCTTCAATTTAGAGAGAGAGAGACCAATACTTTATTTCTGGAACAATACCATGGCCATAAGTTCAGAGACAGTTGAACACAAAGGTGAGTAATTACATGAATTGTGTAAAAGTCCAAAAATTTAGGTAACATTCTGATCTTTTAGCCTGCAGATAATATCAACCACAGCATAGATTGCACTTTTATCTGGAGATTTTAGATTTATTGAAACTTTTACATTAAGCTCTCTGTGGGAGAATTTAAGCTACTTCTTCCTGGAATGAGACAATTAAATAACAACTAAAGCAGTTTGATTCTAACATTACCTAATAACGTGACTTATGCATCCTTTATTTCTATTAAATTCATAATGAACAGGGACATCTGAGTAAATCTGGTTGATTGAGAGGTTAATTTACCTCTTAGGTATAAAAAGGAAATCATTTAGATTCATTACAGACAAAATTGTCAGAATGCTGAATAGCTGGCAGAGTCAACAGGAGAGATTTAATTAAGAGATTTCAATAAAATGATGGTAAAACCTACAGGTGGCACAATGTGGTAAAGTCTGGGAACTGCAGCAGGTAAAAGACATAGAACAGGAGAATCCAGCTGTGTGGAGGAGAGAAAGTACCAAAGAGAACCGGATAACAGACAAAAGGCCGGTGGTTGATTTGGATCAGGGTTCAGCTGTGATGAGACTGGGCAGACTGAGAGAAAGAGAGTTATGAACATGAAGCAAACTGAGGAGAATTTCAACAACTTAGGTAAACACTTATCTAAAGAAATGCAAAAATAAAATGAACAGGACAAAATCAAAAGTACAAGCAGAGAAACAACCTGTCAAAAAATTTCATTTCAGTTATTTTGATGATTATGACAAATGAAAACCCAAAAGTTCAGTATCTCTGAAAATTTTAATATTAAATTATTATTCTCAAACAGACTTTTAAAACAGAAATGTGTGCATATTGAGAAGTACGTCCGTGTACTGTTGTATAAATCACTATATCAATGCAGTATGGCGTAGAGATGACGGCTCTTCTGAGGTGTTCAATAAGCCCAGGTGTTCTAAATGTCTGATTTAAACTCACCTGCAATACTGGCTCTAGTGTTCATCTTCCTCTTGACAATACTCCCTAGACCTAGATGTTTTGAGGGGTTTAAGTTGGGTGTTGTGAATCGATGACATATCATCGGATGTCACCTGATGATATTGGTGTTTTTGGCAGATGCCAAGTACTGCTGGAATATTAAATAACCACCACTGTAACTACACACACATTTCCTGATAGATGGCTAGTTCCTCTAATCATCAATGGTTTGAGGAACTGCAGAAATGTCAAACTGAACTTCAACCATCTAGGGTTCCGTGCATCTGCACCATTTCTACAGACTCTGACACCATAATAAACAAACTAAATGAAAAAAAAAGTAATCTTTTAGTATAATGTTAAACAACTCTCTTCTACATTTTGCATTTAGTCCAGGTCAGGTGTGACCTAAAACATCAACACAATGGTTGTAGCTCACATCCAGGACACGTCTGTGTGTGGTGGTTTTTGAAGCAGTCACAGTTCACACCTTCTGGAGTATAATCTTTTCTTCACAATTCTGTCAAGGTTGTGATTATCCCCGTTTCATTTGTTCCAACAGTTTTTCCTTCCACCTAACTTTCTATTAATATCCTTAAGTTTAGCATTGTGAACAGCCTGCTTCTTTAACAGTAACTTGACTTGCATAATAGTCTTTGTAAAGATTATTCAGATCATAATATGGACAAAAGGTAACATTTATATATTATTTATATATATATAATCAGTTTCATGTAATACTCAGATTTTCTGAGAAAGAAAAATGTGTGTTTCAGTTAGGTGCATGTTATGCCTGATATAACAGAAATAAATCTAAATGTGATGACATGAATTAAATTACGGAAATTAAATTGATGATTCTCCAAGATAAATTAATTAGATTTTTGTATAAATCTAAATACAACTTTTTTTTAAAAAAAAATAAATGGAACAGAATGCATCTGTTTGCTTTTGTCCTGACACCCGCTTCGGATGTTATTAACCTATGGACGTTAGTGCATTTCAGACACCGCCCAGCGGCTCCAAAATCTGGTAAGGCTGCCTTAGGAAGCCACAGTTATGACTGATGTGACTCAAGTAAGAGAGGAGACCGACGATTTGCATCAACAGGTAATAAAACTTTGAAACTTTTTGTCAAACCAATAAGGCTCATTTATCATCGAGGGAGCTGGGAGAGCGAGCGGCTGAGTTTGCGCTTCGTATATTGAGCCATAACGGGAAATGACATTTGACAAATTTTTCAACTGCCTGAAACTTTATATTTTCTCGCATCCAGTTCATTTAGGAACCTGACTACGTCGAATGCCTTTTTACTTTAATGAAGCCTCGATATAGAAGCCTGTGCGTCTCTAAAATGGGTGCGTGTGTCTGCTCCAATGTGCTAAATATACTAATGTAATTGAAACTC
The DNA here is from genome assembly GCF_001444195.1 of Xiphophorus couchianus. Taxonomy (NCBI): domain Eukaryota; kingdom Metazoa; phylum Chordata; class Actinopteri; order Cyprinodontiformes; family Poeciliidae; genus Xiphophorus; species Xiphophorus couchianus. The sequence goes on from NC_040236.1 coordinate 7,481,621, forward strand.
TCGAGTGTTTCAGGCGCGTGCAGTCCCGCTTCTTAAAAGGCAAGACCGTTTCATAAAAAAAAAAAAAAGAAAACACATTAGGTTTCAACACATTTTGAGATTCGTAACTCATAGATAAGAGACTAAAAAGAATAGTTGAGCAAGTAAATAGATAAAACAACTACAGCTGTTTAACGACTTTGGATTTTGCTTCCCAGTTTTGTTCCCACAAATGTTAGTTTTCTTATGATACTACAATGACTCATTCACCAACGTTTACTGACTTTCAAATGTTGACTCATTTGTCCTTAATATGAAACTGATTAATAATTAACTATTGCTTCCCCTCATATAGCTAGGAACAAAAGATTAAAATGTATTTGGATTGAAAAACTCATTATACGAATACTGTACTCGATTTGAATGTCCACATTTGCTGAGCTGGAGATTAATTCGGTATTCTCATTTTAGATTTCACCAACTGCATGGGGTAAAAAATTATGTCCTAAGTAAAATGTATAATTTGTGACTATCGGCGTGAAAACCTGGTTCTGTTTGTAAGGTAGTATTCCGTCATGTCAACCTGAAAGGGCTCAAACAATGAGAGGAAAAAGGAAGTTATGGCCTCTCTTTATTTCCTAACTTTCTGCCACTGGCTTTTTGAAAGTAAAAGTCACCATGTTGAAAAAAACTCTTAAAGGGATAATTAGTAGTCAAGAGCTGTCAGAAAGAGTTTTTTGAGGACAGCACCAGATCCAATGAAATCATATTATTTTCTTCCATCCTGTTGAAGTTACTAATTTCCTGTGTGCTCTATGCTTTTTTTTTTTTTTTTTTAGCCTATTTTCTATTTTTTGATTCAGCTTTCAGGATATTTAGCCAGATTGATGCAATTCACAGAGCACTCTGATTTATTTGTTTATGATTACTGAGAGAGTTTTTTTTAAGTGCTCAGACAGCTTAAACTTAAAAATGATGCGCATTTGATCTATTTTTGTGCACATAATTGCTTTTGTATGACGGTTATTTAATCTGTGACAATTTTCTCAAATTAACAACCATCACTTTGCCATGCTGAGAGCAAGATGGCTGATTTCACATCCTAAAACTCAACAGCTGAGTCTACCATGCAGAACCGGATCTAACTTTTTGTAGTCCAGCTAGGACAAATCAAATAGATGTCATTTAAAGTACTAAACTACTTAATACATATCGCATAAACCTGAACTATCTTGCATAGATTGTGATAAGAATGTCATAATTCCCGATTCAGTTCAACCAGACTAGCAGCAGCAGCAGCAATCAGCGGACACCTGGTGAAAATGCATGTCTGCTGAGCTCATCATACAAACTATTTCTCAGTCCAACTCAGTTTCTAAGAACAGTATTAAATGGCATAATGAGGAGTATTATTACTATGATGAGCTGATAGAGTGTCAGAACAAGTAGGAGCTTCTTAAAGGGACTATATAATCATGTGTTGTGTGTTGTCCTGGGTTCTTCAGATTGAAGCAAGACATTTCATTCATGCATTACTTCACTTTATTACTCTATTAATGATCAGCTACTTATAAATCAATTATGGTTGGAATAAAATCGACAGTTTTCTAATTTGTAGCTTGTGCATCTTATCCCGGCATAGATGTTTTTAAGTCTTGCTATAATGTAAATTAGCAAGACTCCAAAAAGCAGTATATAAATAGAAAATTTAGCAGTGTCTGAACCTGCCCTGCTGTCCTGTTAGCTTGAGTTTTACAGTTGTCTGTTTAAGTTTCCATTTCCCCTTCAGATGATACTAAGCAACTTGGGAGAGGCGCACACAATTTGTTCTTGCCTTATCTCTTGTACAATGATTTCTATGGAACAATAGATACCGTCTGTGTTAGAACTGTCAAAAAAAGTGTTACAAAGGTTGTAAAAGTCACACTCTTCATTCCTACAAATAAGGAATGAAAATTAAGACCTGATGTTGAGCAAACTGCCCCATCCTATATACTATCCTTATGAGTGTGACTTGAACGAACAAGAGAAATGAGGCCAGCGATAAGAGTTTAGGATTATGATAATCCTAAACTCATCCTCATTGGAGGATGATGAATACTTGCATAGAAATCAAGTGATCACACATTAGTATCTGATACATAGTATCTGTATTTAAAACAACAGCTTCACTTTGAATTCCTTCATGAAAATATAGCTGCATGATTTACAGTTTGTCTGTTGTAGCTGACTTAGGAGTATAGCAGATAAATTGAAACCATGTATTTATATTTGTTTTTATTATATTTCTACTTCTAGTAGAGAAAGCAGAACTCTTGCTGTGGACTGAAATAGTTTTCTTTGGTGTCTGTCATGTTGTGTTACATTATGAAAGCTAAATATGTTGCAACAACATTTATAACCGTTACTGTCAGGCCAGATGCTTCCTTTTGCTCTGTTGGAAGCATCTGGCCTGACAGATGCTTCCAACTTCCTTTTGCTCTGTTGGAAGAGCAAAAGGAAGCATCTGGAAATTAAAACCCCCCAAATAATTGACAGACTCCTATCACAAATTATATGCCAAAAAATTAGCTCCCTTCAGCAAAGTTTGTGAATACTTGCGTCCAGAAATGGGATTTGTTTGTTTTCTCTTTCTTAATAAATCTAAAAAGAAAATTTTTGTACTACATTGTCATAATCGAGTGTTTCTTATTTTTAATGAAATTTGGAATAAGGCTGTAGCATAAACTGTATGAGTGAAGCACAGTGAACATGCATATGGATGCATCTTATCACGTGTATCAGGTCTACTGGATCTCTTATCGAGACGTGATAACATCTCCTGATTAGATCTTTGATATTGCAGAAAAGCTGGTAGCACGTTAGTGAAGTGTGCTGAATCTTTCATCTAAAACATTACAGATCAAAACAGCCCCGAAGACGAGAACATGATCAAACGTCATTCTAGGCTTAAATTCCACGTTACTTTAGTTCTTACTTGTACCCATACAGGTTGGCAAACAATTACCAATTTCCAGAAAATAAAAATAAATAAACGGAATGTAATACAATGGCTTTAGTAACTGTTTTTATTCTTAAATTATGGAGTAGTTTAGAGGGATTCAAACTTCTGCTTTAGCTTTGAGGAAGATGATTTGCAAAATGGGTTTGTTTGCGTCAAGTTGTCTTGGCAGTAGAAGCATACTTTTCATGTAATGACTTAATGTGTGACCTGCCCATATACTCTAACTTATTCCAACCGTTTTTAACAAATGTTAGAAGAATTGATTTGCCATCACACACCCAAGCATTACTTCATTTTATATTGGCTTTAATCCACAGTGTGGTTTAAAGCCACACTGTGGATTTGACTGACGTTAGAGCAGAATCCAGATTCAGTCTATACAACGTTTTATGTTTTTAGAACATAAAGGAAAAACTATACTAGTCTTATTTATTAAATTAGCATATAAACCTTGTTAAGTGAAGTTGTTGAATATCTAGTACATATTTTATTGGCTGCAAATATGCCAGAGTTGGAAATTTTGCCTTGAAGACAAACTAATAAAAACATTGGTTTGACTTCAGTCATTTAGTTTTCTCAGCACTTTGGGGTTCCTTAATTTCGGGTTGCGTTGGTTAGACACAAAAAGGCTCTTTAAAGATTGCCATAGAAGTATTCTTTGTAGTTTTATCCTGGTTGGAGAGAAACGTTCTAGTCTTTGGTCTCTTTACTGCCTGGTTGTTTGTTACTACGGAGTGTTTTTGTCTCATATTTTTAAATGTTATTTTTGTCAATCTCTTGTTGGCGTGTTATGTTTTCTGATCTCTGTATGTTTGTCTTTTGCGACTTATTCGCTTCCATTCATCTCTGTTTTGTAGATTTCTCACTCAGGGCTTTCACTCTGTTTAACTGGTTTTATGTGTCTTGCTACACTCATCACCTCCCTCAGTTTTTATTGCCCTGTCATTCTGTCTGTCTCTGCTGGATGATTATTTTTTGCCTCTTATCACCCCATATTCCTGGCCACCATTTTCGAGACAGACTATATCTCTGTACTGTTTTTTTTATATATATTTTTTGATTCTCTATGAAACTCTTTATTCCTGCATTTGAATCATCCTCTACAACAAAACAAACACATACATTGAATTGTTTTACTTTGATTTTTATTTCTATAATGCCTGTTTTTCAAATGAAGCATTGACTATAGCTGGGAGTGAAAAAATACCATAACTGATTTTTTTATGTTTTACTTGATCTTGAAAGCTTTTAAAGATGTAAAATAAAATGTTTTTTTTATCCTGTACATGCAGTTTGATATATTTACAGTACATGGAAAGATTATAGTGACCTAATGGAGAGAAATGGGGGTGGAGGAGGAAAACTAATTATAAAGGCAATTTATTTCATTTGAATAGGATTCAAATCCTATTCAAATGAAATAGGATTTTTTGGCGCAGATGATTTTATTTTGTTAAAATGATATAAAAGACAAGAAGGAAAGAAATCATGAAACATTTAAAATTCTCCCAAGTTACACAGCCTGGCTAAAATGCTGCTTTGTTAGTTTCCAAGCACAAAGGAGGATATAACCAACGTGTGAGGGTTTTGCTTTGTGCCCTTTGAGGTTTTCTGTTAGCCCTCATCCTGCTTCCTGTTTCCTCCTATAGTGCAGAAATAGACGTGATTTTAAACTGGCCTCAGAAATTACTGTTGGTGAACCTTTTGATAGATTGGTGTCTCGTTGGGGGGAAATCCTACCAATCTTCCCTAAAGACACTTTGTCATTCTGTACATTAGCAACAGCTCCAAAAGGTTTGATCTTTATATTGCTGCATGGACATGCAAATAGTTACATGTAAACTCCATCCATCCATCCATCCATCCATCTTCTTCCGCTTATCCGAGGTCGGGTCGCAGGGGTAGCAGCTTCAGAAGGGCCCACCACCCGTGGGAGGGGCCAAAGGGATCGGGTGCACTGTGTGATGGGTGGCGGCCAAGGGAGGGGACCCTGGCGGTCCGATCCTCGGTTGCAGAAACTGGCTCTTGGGACGTGGAATGTCACCTCTCTGGTGGGGAAGGAGCCGGAGCTAGTGCGTGAGGTCGAGAGGTTCCGGCTAGAAATAGTCGGTCTCACCTCGACGCATGGCTCTGGTTCTGGAACCAGTCTCCTTGAGAGGGGCTGGACATACTTCCACTCTGGAGTTGCCCAGGGAGAGAGACGTCGGGCAGGAGTGGGCATACTTGTTGCTCCCCATCTCGGCGCCTGTACGTTGGGGTTTACCCCGGTGAACGAGAGGGTAGGATCCCTCCGCCTACGGGTGGGGGGACGGGTTCTGACTGTCGTTTGTGCTTACGGGCCGAACGACAGTTCAGATTACCCACCCTTTTTGGAGTCCTTAGAGGGGGTACTGGAGAGTGCTCCTCCTGGGGACTCCCTTGTTCTGCTGGGGGACTTCAACGCTCACGTGGGCAACGACAGTGAGACCTGGAGGGGCGTGGTTGGGAGGAACGGCCCACCCGACCTGAACTCGAGCGGTGTTCTGTTGCTGGACTTCTGTGCTCGCCATGGATTGTCCATAACGAACACCATGTTCAAGCATAAGGGTGTCCATATGTGCACTTGGCACCAGGACACCCTAGGCCGCAGTTCGATGATCGACTTTGTCATCGTTTCATCGGATCTGCGGCCGTATGTCTTGGACACTCGGGTGAAGAGAGGTGCGGAGCTGTCCACTGACCACTACCTGGTGGTGAGTTGGCTCCGGTGGCGGGGGCGAAAGCCGGTCAGACCTGGCAGGCCCAAACATGTTGGGAGGGTCTGCTGGGAACGTCTGGCGGAATCCCCTGTGAGACGGAGCTTTAACTCCCATCTCCGGCAAAACTTCGAACACGTCCCGGGGGAGGTGGGGGACATGGAGTCTGAGTGGACCGTGTTCCGTGCCTCCATTGTCGAGGCGGCCGATCGGAGCTGTGGCCGCAAGGTTGTCGGTGCCTGTCGCGGCGGCAACCCTCGAACCCGTTGGTGGACACCTTCGGTGAGGGATGCCGTCAGGCTGAAGAAGGAGTCCTATCGAGCCTTTTTGGCCTGTGGGACTCCGGAAGCAGCTGATGGGTACCGGCGGGCGAAGCGGCATGCGGCTCGGGCGGTTGCTGAGGCAAAAACTCGGGTGTGGGAGGAGTTTGGAGAGGCCATGGAGAAAGACTTCCGCACGGCTTCGAGGCGATTCTGGTCCACCATCCGGCGTCTCAGGGGGGGGAAGCGGTGCAGCACCAACACTGTTTATAGTGGGGATGGTGTGCTGCTGACCTCTACTCGGGACGTTGTGGGCCGGTGGGCAGAGTACTTCGAAGACCTCCTCAATCCCACCAACATGCCTTCCACTGAGGAAGCGGAGCCTGGGGACTCTGGGTTGGGCTCTCCAATCTCTGGGGGCGAGGTCGCCGAGGTGGTTAAAAAGCTCCTCGGTGGCAAGGCCCCGGGGGTGGATGAGATCCGCCCGGAGTTCCTTAAGGCTCTGGATGTTGTAGGGTTGTGTTGGTTGACGCGACTCTGCAATATCGCATGGACATCGGGGGCAGTTCCCCTGGATTGGCAGACTGGGGTGGTGGTCCCCCTGTTCAAAAAGGGGGACCGGAGGGTGTGCTCCAATTATAGAGGGGTCACACTCTTAAGCCTCCCTGGCAAGGTCTATTCAGGGGTCCTGGAGAGGAGGGTCCGTCGGATAGTCGAACCTCGGATTCAGGAAGAGCAGTGTGGTTTTCGTCCTGGTCGTGGAACACTGGACCAGCTCTACACCCTCATCAGGGTCCTGGAGGGTGCATGGGAGTTCGCCCAACCAGTCTACATGTGTTTTGTGGACTTGGAGAAGGCGTTCGACCGTGTCCCTCGGGGAGCCCTGTGGGGGGTTCTCCGGGAGTATGGGGTACCGGGCCCTTTGATACGGGCTGTCAGGTCCCTGTATGACCGGTGTCAGAGTCTGGTCCGCATTGCCGGCAGTAAGTCGGGCTCGTTTCCGGTGAGAGTTGGACTCCGCCAGGGCTGCCCTTTGTCACCGATTCTGTTCATCACTTTCATGGACAGAATTTCTAGGCGCAGCCAAGGTGTTGAGGGGATCCGATTTGGTGGCCTCAGGATCTCATCTCTGCTTTTCGCAGACGATGTGGTCCTTTTGGCTTCATCAGATCGTGATCTGCAGCTCTCGCTGGATCGGTTCGCAGCCGAGTGTGAAGCGGCCGGGATGGGGATCAGTGCCTCCAAATCCGAGGCCATGGTCTTGAGCCGGAAAAGGGTAGAGGCCTTCTCCGGGTCAGGGGGGGTGTCCTGCCCCAAGTGGAGGAGTTTAAGTATCTCGGGATCTTGTTCACGAATGGGGGAAGAAGGGAGCGGGAGATCGACAGGCGGATTGGCGCAGCGTCTGCTGTCAAGCGGGCGCTGTACCGGTCCGTCGTGGTGAAGAGAGAGCTGAGCCAAAAAGCGAAGCTCTCGATTTACCGGTCGATCTACGTTCCCACCCTCATCTATGGTCATGAGCTTTGGGTCATGACCGAAAGAACGAGATCGCGGATACAAGCGGCCAAAATGGGTTTTCTCCGTAGGGTGGCTGGGCTCTCCCTTAGAGATAGGGTGAGAAGCTCAGTCATCCGGGAGGGACTCAGAGTAGAGCCGCTGCTCCTTCACATCGAGAGGAGCCAGTTGAGGTGGCTTGGGCATCTGGTCAGGATGCCTCCTGGACGCCTCCCTGGTGAGGTGTTCCGGGCACGTCCCACCGGGAGGAGGCCCCGGGGAAGACCCAGGACACGCTGGAGGGACTATGTCTCTCGGCTGGCCTGGGAACGCCTCGGGATTCCCCCGGAGGAGCTGGAAGAAGTGGCTGGGGAGAGGGAAGTCTGGGCCTCCCTTCTGAAGCTGCTACCCCCGCGACCCGACCTACATGTAAACTAATATGAACAATTACCAGCCAACATTTACAAGCAAGATATATTCTTGAGAGCCTTATCCATGACTAAATGAAATAATTTTTACTATTTATTGCAACCTTCTGAGATTCAATGCCTTTTTCCAAGACCTGCACTCTTACTGCACAGATTAGAGCATGCTAATGGCATTTTCTAATTCAAATTAGGCTACAGGAAACCTGAAAACCTCACACACAATATGTTCCCATGATTTTATCTGTTTTCTATACTCTCCTTCCTGCTCAGGGCTGCATTGAGTATTTAGACCCAGTCCAACAATATGAAACAAGGATGACAACTTGGCAGTCTGCCAAATCTTAATCTAACGTGATGTCCAAAGTCAGTCTTCTGGATCCAGTATATTTTAGCTTGTTCCCTGGTTCAACACACTCAACACACTGGTTCACCTTTTTTTTTTTAACAAAAAGAAAACGTAGATAAATAAAGCTTTACGTCGACTTCTTCAGTAGTGTTCAAATAGAAACAGGATTGAAATAGCGCTGGAATGTAGTCTGCTAGCGAAACTTGGGAAGGTGAAAAAAGAAGTTCCGTTCAAACACTGTTGCAGCAAGAACTCCTTGAGGCTTTGTTTCTCGTAAGCCTGTGCAGAATATTATGACAAGCTGCAGAGATAGATGGTTCTTTTGAATCAACTGTGTTGAAGAAAAGACGCATCTAAAATGGTCAGGTTACCGAGCCTTGAGGAGCTGAACACCCATGTTTTACATGACGAATTAAACTAGAAAATACTACGAGAGCTTTTCAAATCTGTAACATTTTAGTTGTAAGCCACAGATGAATGGCGTGACTTATTAGCGAGTCAAAGGTGCCTCGCATTGTTGATGGTTCTAATACGGAAACCACTAAGGGTGGTATTTGTTCTCTTTTCTGATTAGACAGGAAATTGTACTTGTAGCACATGTTTGTCAATAGGCATCTAAAAATTAGCTGCTACAAGAATGATTTAACCCTTTTAACAACTCAGAATCTTAATCATAAGCAGAGTTAGCAGATTTTCAGAGTTTGCTGCTCATCTTTTATGAGCATCATTTATATTCTTTAAGGCAACTATGCCTTAAAGAATAATTAATTCAACTCTTGTAATTCAACTCAAAAGCCAAACAAGTTAGTTTGCTGTATTTGACATGTCTTTTTCTTTAATGATTTTAATTTTGTTCTGTCTTGCTGCCATTGTATTGAATACAATGGCAACAAAGAAAAGAGATTTACAAGGATAAAACAACAAAAAAATCTGCTACAGATTATTTTACTTAGTCGTGAATGAGGGGAATTGTTAAATTTTAAAGGCTACAATAAAAACAAACTTGCCAATTCTTGAGGGATACTAATCCAGAGTTGACATGTTTAAAATTAAATAAAAAGTAGTGGTAATTGTAATATATTCAATTATTTAAAATAATAATTCCTAAAGAGAACTGAATTTAATTTTTTAAATCAGAATAACAAACCTGTGTGATGCAACTACTGGTAGAACTACACCGACACATTTTCAGATCATTGATCAACTGATAATAAAAAAAATAATTTTAGATCCTTAAAATAACATGCTACCAGGATGTTGAAAAAAACTCACATCAAAGCAAGAACTGCAACAATGCCGGGTTCTTTTGTAGTGTCCTAAATATAATATATGTAGTTATTATATTTGCTCATATTCAAATGTGAAAACAAGCATTTGTATGGCGTGTTTATTTACAAGTGGGTTCTTTTTATATTACATTATCTTAGATATATCAGTTTATCGTAATTAATTATTTTATAGTTGTTTCAAATGGAAGTGGATTGAATCATAGAGCCAAAGTACATAACACATAAAACAGCTTCTGGCTCCATGCTGCGAAATACTACTGCATTGTGATTTAGGTTCGGTTCATCATTCATTTTCAGTTTTGAAGAACTGAAACTATGAGCGCAGAAAATGTTAATGATTATCCTCTTCACTGACCTGAAGGAGAGAGACAAAAAGTTTCTCAAGTTAAGTTTAATTTTAGTAAAGAAATTTAATACAAAATCTAAACTTGGTTTTGTAAACGTAACATACTTGTGGCATTTTGTCCCTTGGACTGAACTCATAAAAAAGAAAGTTCTTTCTCTGTTTGTTTGTGGTTGACAAATAGCTTATAGATGCTTTACAACTACCTACCAAACTGGAATGTGATAAAGCAGATGAAGTGAAAGTATTTCATTATTGAATTGTGCAATGTTTGTGAGAGCTTTTGTGACACATGTGATTTAATCCCTGATTCAGCGTAGAAACATTGCATGAGAACCAAGTAGGCAGAGCAGAAGAAATGAGGAAGAGCTGTGGCAAGAAAAAAACATAGGAAGGAGAGATGATAAGTAACCCAGGAAGGAAACTAAGACAAAATACCAAAAGCAAAAATAGACCTGACAGTCATCTATGAAAAATAATTTCAAATATACAAGAATCAGAAGATAGATTAACTCAACATGCAGGATTTTCAACTGTGAGAGGAAGCTGGAGGACTCAAGCTGGAGGACTCATACAAGCACACAGGGAGAAATCGCAATATATTTAGAAAGGCCAGGATTTGAACATAAGACTTTCTTGCTGCAAGGCAACAGTGATGATGCTGGAGATTGAGAAGCAAATGACTCAGTGGTTTGCTATCTATGCTATATTCCTGCCCAAAGTCAAGCTTGATCAAATCTTTTCATGTTGGTGAACTTTTCTGTAAAAATAAGAAAATTAGCTTATGTTCCTCTTCTCTGTTTGTTCATTGGTTTTGACAAATCTGTTGAAATGGGCAAACTTAGCACTCTTTGTATCAGAAGCCAGACTCTTACTAAATACTCTTGCTGTTATGTTTGTCTTCAGAGGAAATCTTGTTTCTACAAATCAACTCCAAAATTGAAAATGCCAGACCATTTATGATTTCAACATGCTGTTTATCAACAAATGCTTTTTTTCTTCTTTTTTTTTTAGTCAAAACTTCATTAACAAGTTATTTTTATGTCAAAGTCCTGCATTGTCCACACATTACCTTTCTACTGGTGCCTTGTACTGCATTCCTGCTCGACTGTTTGCACAAAGCAGTCGAGTTGTTTATCACGATAAATAGTCCCTGAGTCCACAGCCTCCTTCTTCTCTAAGGACTTCTAACATGCATCTTGAAATCAGTAACTAATTGAAAACATATTGCAACCTTGGTGATCATTCCCATTGGACACTGTTCTCTAAACCACAGCAGAATGCCTCCCTTGCAGCTGAGCCTTAATTATATCTCACCACCAAATCCACTCCATCAGAGCTTTTTCTTTGTATTAATTTTCCTGTCAATGTGGGATCACTGCGTCACTTAGTGCTGCAGTGGTAGAATTTTTTTGTTTACAAAATCCTGATTGGGAAATTGACAGAATAGAATTAGTGACCAAATGAGTTTGGGGTTTTGGGGATCAAGGGGTTTTTTAAGCTTTAACTACCTCTGCTAGAGAAAAAGGTGTTAAATTAAAAATCTGAACATTTCCTCAGGTTCTGAGATGGAGGTTCTGAAGCAAAAAAAAAGAAAAGAAAAACGGACATAATGTGTTTGCAATGAGCTGCTGACTTGGGTGTGGGAGTTTATTTCTCTGGTCATGAAAACCCCAGAAAGAATGCAGCAGGATGTTTATTAGGTGATTAATGCTGACCATCCTCAGATTTCCACACTCAGCTCTTGAAACAGCAATATGGCCAATGTGACAGTGTCATGCTTCTTGTTTTAGGCCATTTTCTTTGTCTGTTTATGATGCAGAACCAATTGACCTGCATTGACCAATAGCTGAGTATTTATCTTAATCTGATTAACCATGGAGAAAACCTTCATGTGTTTTTTGATTCACAAGTGCAGTCAGCCCCCCCCACCCCACCCACCCACCCATTCACAGTTCAGTTCAGTATTTGCAGATTTCCTGTGGAACATAGTCCCTGAGTTGTTTGCTAACAATCTGTCAATTCAAGGATTTTTTTTGGTGGACATATCTAAAATATTTTATACAGCTAGAATAACTTTACACAATGCTACTTGACACACTATTGGCTGCCATATGTAAAGCAGCCAATTGCGGAACTCCGTTTATTTCCCTTGACACTCATTGGCTATACCCCAAGACTGCAGATGTTAGATTCTGTGGTATTAGGACAGCTCCCACTGTTCATATTAATGCCTATTTGGTGTAGAAATTATTAAAATATGAAGCTGTACTAATTTTTAGAGAGAGCTATTCAAGGGAAAACCAGGAATCCACTCTGATGATAGCTCAACATATTGTTTTTTTAATATGATCCAGTATTTACCTAGATACTTTCATTACATGAGTTATTTATTGTTTTTCCATATTTTGTATTTTCTTGTTCTTGTTAATGGCATCTGTTTTAATTAAGCCTTTGTTTTGTCTCCACTTCAGAGCTTCAAAGATGAGAAAAATCAAGGCAAGAATCTTCTTCTTTGTTGGAGCCCTTGGCCTGCTGGCTTTCCCTTTCTTTATGTACTCTGATCATCAGAAAACTTTCCAGAAGAACACTGCTGAGAACAACAGACAAAAAAAGACACGCATCAAAAACATCTCTTACATACACTCTTGGGAAAAATGCCAGCAAAATCTGACTGCAGCCAACATCACAGGCTTCTCAAATCTTCCTCAGAATATCAAAGACTTTCTCTTCTATTGTCACTGTCGACATTTCCCCATGCTGCTGGATCTCCCTGATAAATGTGGAGGAGCTGAGAAATCGGGAGACGTTTTCCTTCTGCTGGTCATCAAAAGCTCCCCGGCCAACTACGAACGGCGGGAGGTGCTGCGGAAAACATGGGGTAAAGAGAGGTTATACAACGGCATGTCGATTCGAAGGATCTTCATTTCCGGAGTTTCAGGTGACAGTTATGAAAAAGAAAGACTGAACAATCTCCTGAAACTGGAGCAACAGGAGCACAGAGATGTCCTCCAGTGGGACTTCAGTGACACGTTTTACAACCTCACTTTGAAGCAAATACTGTTCCTGGAATGGATGGAAAGAAACTGTCCGAATGCTCGCTTCCTCCTGAATGGGGACGACGATGTGTTTGCCCACACAGACAACATGGTTGTGTATCTGCAAAGCCTCAAGGAAAATAATGGGAGCAGGCATCTCTTCACTGGTCATCTGATCCAGAATGTGGGGCCCATCAGAGCAGCAGGGAGCAAATATTTTATCCCAGTTCAAGTTCAGAAATCAGACACATACCCTCCGTATTGTGGCGGAGGGGGCTTCCTTCTGTCAGGATACACAGCAATGCTTATATACCGCATGTCCAAATCCATACCAGTTCTTCCCATCGATGATGTTTACATGGGGATGTGTCTGGCCAAAGCCGGACTTGGCCCGTCCTCACACATGAGTGTGAAGACAGCGGGGCTGCACATTCCCTCCAACAAAGTAGACAACTTCAGTCCGTGCTTCTATAAAGACATTTTGCTGGTGCACAGATTCCTCCCAGCTCAGATGTACCTGATGTGGCACAGCATACAGAACCCAAAACTAAAATGTGATGACACTTAGAAAAGACATAACGCAACTGAACAATGTCTCATTTAAGAGGATGGAGCTTATTAACTGTACACCACCTCAAGTGACCACGCATGTGAACAGAAATTTGCATGGACAGAAACATTACACTGCCACTTACTACTGGATCGTTTCTATCCGTGTGTCAGGTGAATTTAAAATATTGTTTTTTCTTCTTTCCTAATGAATGTTATGTCAGAAGATTCTGGACAAGTTTCTCAGGGGTTGCTTTGCAGGTTCTATGCACTTTTTTTTTTCGTAACCATTAACGTCTTAGAGGATATTTACTGGATTTAAACTTCCAAGCTTTTCACCAGGCCAGTTTTTCCACTCGCATGTTGCAGCTGATATTGATTTATTTATTTGTAGAGTTATAGTTAACTAACTGAACATTATTGGTTGAGTTGAAAGAAAAGGTACGAGCACAATACTTGTACATAACTCTTTGTGAGTTCAAGGAGTAAGGGCTAAAAAGTATTTCAAAGAGCAGGCCGTCAATCTCAAACTGAACATCATGCAGGGTCAACAGGAAGGTGGGGGAGTGTTAGCATGTGTGAAAAAGGAATAACAGCAGCATGTTGAAGTCAGAACATGCATTTTCACACAAAGGTAAAAAATAAAAAAAAAGAATAATACACTGCATAGTAAAGACAAGTGCACACCATAAGAATTATAATACTATGCAAATATTTAAAAAAATACTCAGATTAAATCTAATGTGAAGTTGAGTGAGTTAATTTAGAGAAGATAAATGCTCAAGATGCATTTAAATATACAGTATATGTGCATAAGAATTAATGGATTATTTACAAAACATAATCAGTTGCAAACAAAAAAGGTTAGACTAGTGAAGAAAACATATGTGGGCTGCATATTTCCACATGAGATCCGCATGAGATATCCTTAGCACAAAACATTAAATGAGCTTGTGATTTGTAGAAGACTTTTACTTATGTAAGTTACACATTAAAAGTTTTTAAATCTTTTTCAGTTATCTAAATTTTTTAAGTCTCAAAAATGTGAAATTTTAGCAGCAGTGTGTAAGTTCTGGATAACAAATGAATTGACTTGAAAATTGAAAAACATTTCCTTGAAAATGGTCCGCAAAAAATACAGAAAATATAATATAAAGCAGGTTGATTCAATATTGATAAATACTAGAGATAGAGATAAATCTTTATTGTCATTGTCACAAGGACAACAAAATTTAAAAGGTGCCATCAGTCAGTGAATATGCTTAAAAACAAAAAAATAACTGTCTCACAATTCACACACAATGTAAGAATGAACAAATAACTGGTAAAAAAAAACAAACAAACAAAAAAAACAACTAATAAATAAGAATAGCCACATTCTCACATACATCATTTATGATGATTAATGGTTGTTTTTGATTGCATTTAGTTCTGTTATTGCTATCGGGTAAAAACTGTCTCTGAGATGGTTGGTTCTTGTTCTGATTACTCTGTATCTGCTGAGAACAACCTACTATAAACCTACTACAGAGGTTTATAAGAAAGTACGACATGGAAGCCAAAGACAATGAGTTCAGCCTTTTAAACAGCACTATAACATGTTTTGTTACAGAGCAACTGAGAAGATAATCTTTTTGTTTTTTTCCCTTTTGTATCTTGTCCTTTACTCATTTCTGTAATAATTTCCCAGGTTGAATATATTTTAAAATGAGGGATAACTCAGCGTATGTTTTGACCGCTATAATGTAAAAGCCAGTTGATGTTGGTTTGTGTTGCATCGCTTTACACTTGAGTCAGAGTTTTTCCTCTGGACTATAAAAAATAATTCTTAGTGAAAAACTGAAAAATTGATTTTGAGCTGTTGTTTGGGTCAATATTTATTGTGGAAATGATTGGATGTGTTGCTACATCAAAACGACTGTATGCATTCATGAACCATGTATTCGGATACCTGCAGTGTGTTGTTTTCTAATTACCAATCAATATGAACTGTCTGCTCTGACAAGTTAAATTTTAATTTCCTGTGTGGATTAAATTTCCCAATGGGCTGGGGTTTGAATAGGTGTGGAGATATTGTCTATTATATATTTTTCATAATTAAAACTCTTTGAAATAATGTGTGGTTTGTGTATATTACAACATGCTATTATTTAATACAAAGTTTTCACTGTTTACATTATATAGTCTTTTCCTTCCCAGAGCATGGCTAAAAGAAAACACTGAATGTTTACTTGAGATTGATTTTCTAGATAAATACTTCAGTCATCAAAGCAGAACTGAACAAACATATCTATATTTGGTGACTGTTTTTTTTACAGGGCATTATAATTGACTCTTTGTTCTTCAGAGTGGACGTTTAATCTCTTATAACAGGACACAAAGCCAGATGTGTTTCATTATTTAATATTTTTGGAACTATGTCTTTCCTCAATCCAGAGTTTAATGTAAGATATATCAGCTGAATAAATAAAAAGCAAAAGCAGAATGTATAGAATAGAATAGAAGTACTTTATTTATCCCAGCAGGGAAATTACTTCGCAGTTACAGCATAGAGACAAGACACAATAACAACTACCACTGAGTAGTAGTTGTAGATAAAATAAAAAAAAAAAATAATAAAATATAAAATGCTATAAATTGTAAAATATAAAATGCTGTTAATATAAAAAGCAACTTAAGAGCAGTCCTTGCAAAGATTCAAAAAAATGCAGATATGTATCTGTAAATATATGTACAGCAAGTGTGCCACAGTGCAGTTGTGCAAAATTGGACTGATTAGTGCAGAACAATGATTTAGTTTTTATTGTACAGTGAGATGGCATGTGGCAGGAAGGATTTCCTTGATCTATAGTGTGTGATTGGGTCATTAAATCTTTAGGCTTCAGGTAGCACACGTATGGTTTTCAGGAAGGAAAACAACAGTCAATGTAATTTGGTCAACATTATTGACCAAATGTCACATTAGGTTATAATTCTATAAGTTGTTGAATACTTCTAGAGAAAATGATGTAACAGCACCATCTAGTGCAGGGGTCTCAAACTCCAGTCCTCGAGGGCCGCTGTCCTGCAACGTTTAGATGTGCCTCTGCTGCACCACACCTGAATAAAATAGAATGAATGAATAGACCACTCAATTAGGTCATTAGCAAGGCTCTGGAGAACTGATCTACACAAGGAGGAGGTAATTAAGCCATTTCATTTCAGCGTTTTGTATCTGTGGCACATCTAAAAACTGCAGGACAGCAGCCCTTAAGGACTGGAGTTTGAGACCCCTGATCTAGTGCATAGTAAATACAAGCCCTTCATTCCATCCTCCGCTTCTATACCAGCTGGTTGTGTGGTTTGCATGAGAGTGAGAGGCGGGGTACACCCTGAACAAGATGACTTTTCCCGTCTTTTTCTGAATTATTTGAAGTAGAAATTATACTTTTTGTGCAATAAATTTCTTTTCCTTCTTACCTAGAAATGTAGGTTTTTGAATGAACACTATCCTGAGTGAGATGCTCTATTTGTACCAAGAACATGACAGGATATTTTATTAAGAAAACACAAGTTTTTCCATAAGTTTCAATACCTTGTGTAGTGTTTCAAACTTTTCTTTTTTATTATGAAGTGTAAGTCAGACCAGGGTGACATGTGGTTTTCAAACTTAACTCATGGTTGGCTATATGCCAAATATAAGCAGGTGCAATTGTTTTAATATTTTCCAGTGAAACCAAATGTTATTTATGAGGAACTATAATTAACTAGAAATATTTTCATGGACTTGGACATTTTAAGATAACAGTTGAAATGATGAGAAAAAGGTTAAAATGAAATAAAAGGCAAACTGACAAGAATAGCTTTGAGATGATGTAAAAAAGTGGAAATAAAATTACACACAGTGAAGTCAAAATAACAAGACATGACAATCATGCTTTGTGTAAGCGAGCTAATACTTCAGAACAGGATTAGATAACAAGGCAATATTTCTCTTGCAGCATATAAACACCCAGTTATCCCAAACCTGCTCAGGAAGAACACAGCCTATTCAGAATCCGTCATTTTCATTAAGATATTATTTTCACTTTATTTTCAATATGACTTTAATCATTAAACAGAATATCTCAATATTTCAAGGTTTTCATACAATTTAGTTTCTATTTCCAAAATCAAATTTCAAGTTTATTCTGTAATGGAAAAAATATCCAACATAAAATCTTAAAACCTTGGGGGAAAGAAACTAAAACCTGAAATGAAATAATGAAATATTTTATGACATTATATTTGTGTGTTTTTTATTATGTAAAGCACTTTGAAACTGCAATGTTGCTGAAATGTGCTACACAAATGAACTTGATTGAAAAGGAGCCAGTGAGAAGAAAAAATTTGACATCTGCGAATACTTTGAGATGATCATTCACAAGGTTCTTAAATAAAAAAAATAATTAAACCCTTCACCTCCAAAATTCTCACCTTCTTGAAATTTCCACTTCTTTGTTCTGCAAAAATATATCAGTCTTGCACAGCAGAATCAGACTAAAGCTGTTGGAAGAGTAAAATTCTGGCCTGGTGTGTAAAAATATAAGGGATCAAATCAGAGAGCCAATAGGAATCCAAGAAAAAGAGAACTTTTGAACAATTTTAGTTTTTAGGAGGCAAATCAAAACTCAAAGAATACTGTCTGCCCCAACAAGCACTGCACTCCGAGTACACTAAAACAAATGTCTATTGTCAAATCAGTCGATGACAAAAGAAAACAGCCACTGACAGTCAACATATACCAGGATGGACTACAAATCATTTTAATAACTAAAAAAGATTAGTTAAATAGGATTTAATTGACTCTCCTGTTACTAAACATGAGTTTGACAAAAAAAAATTGTGACAATATTGCATGTACTAATTGTTTTTAAATATGTCTGTCTGAGTGACAAGGCTGTCACAGTTTGAACAGCAGATGTCACTAGTGAGAAATGAATGAACCACCGAGTAATGAACCTTTGGGCAAAGCAATGGGCCGGAAGCTTCATTGCTTCATGAGGCTTCATTTGGCCATCACTACCAGGCAGCACAGATAAGCAGAAAGCTAAGGCTCAAAACTGGTAGCGACTGGTACGACAGAAACTACAGAATCTACAGAACCAACTGACTCAACTGACTCGACTGACTGGTATGGCTGGTATGACTGGTATGGCAAGGACCCGAGAAAGACGCAGAGACACACGTGGTATTAAATGCACAAAGGGCAATCATGGAACGAGACACATCTGGGAACAATGAAGGGGTAGACAGGACAACACGGAAACTCAAGACAGAGAAACCTAAAATAAACACACAGAAAAACTCAAATCAACAGAAAAAACCCACTCCTGACATGTATTGTTTTCCATTTTGATAAATAACTACTTCACCGTCTTTTTAATGGTTAGAGCTGCACTAGTTGGACAGTGTTTGTGTTGTTTGCATTGTAATTTGGTTGGCTTATTCTGCAAAACAAACTTTGATCTTATCTCGTTCAGCTTCATTCTGTCTAAAGAGGCTGAGAAAAACGTCAGAACGCACAGATGAATTTGCATATTTTTCTCACACGTTAGATGGCATGTTTTGAATAAGTTTGAATTATTACCTACTGAAATTAGCTGTGTTTTCCTTTTTCTCTCGCTTGATTTTGTGGATGGATATTTCTCTTTTTATTTATTTTTATCAATATATTCGTGTATTTTGTAACCCCTCTGCTGTGTCATTTTTATTATAATGGCTGTTTGTGCCTCATTCCTGTATCTTATACAGTTATTTTTTAAATATGTTATGTGTATAAGATTAATAATACTAAAACAACAAAGTTTTTTTTTAAAAATCGTTTTCATTTTTCTGTGTTTTACTCCAGCCTTCCTGTTTCCATGTAGTGTTTCTTATGGTAGTTATTTTCTTTTGTCCAGTGTTTACACCTGCTATGACTGCTGTGTCATTTGGAGACTATTCATTGTGACAAAGGAATGTAAGATTCCTTGAATGTACCTGGAAAGGTGTGTCCATAGGAGCAACACAACAGAAGCAAACATGGAACAGTCCTACCTAATCTAAGTTTAAATTACATTATAACCAAATGCTTATGTTTTGACTAGGAAGAAACCAGTGCACATGGAGAAATGTTCTATTAATGGAAACAGCAAATACCTTTCTGCTATGATGCTCTTTTACTTCAAAATATTTTAAAACCCTGCAAATAATACTATCCCATGTCACTACTCTTGTGGGGAGCACTCTAGCGCATGCTAAATTATTATTTGATTAATGTTGCCTGGACTCTGAGTATACATGGACCACCTGGTTGTAGTTGGTTTGTGATAGCCTTATTCCTCACGTAGGTCTACCTCATCCTTGAAATTTCATTCTGCGCATGCCCAATGAACAGGAGGCAACCTGTCAGGCTACACTCAGGGTAAAAAAAATCCCCACCATTATCTGTCACAGCATTTGGAACCGAACGCACTACGGCAGCCCCACTGAGAGAATCTGTAGTAAGCCAGGTTGCCTCAGCAAATCTTTTAATTGCTGTTATGAGGTAAGACTTATTTCTGGAAAATGTTTTGTGATTTTCTTCGGACTTTATTGTAAATCTTCTATATACTATATAATGACGTCTATAACTGCGCTCCACATGCATGCATAAAGAAGGAAGTTTCCCCTTGTTGCTCAAAGCTTGAAACCAAGTTTATATCTAATACAAAAATCGGTCTTATAGATTTTGAAAATATTGTATTTCCTTTTGTTTGAAATTGTCTGTCTCCTTTTGCTGCAAAGATAACAATTTCAGTTTTGTCTTCATTTAATTGAAGAAAACTCTGCCATCTACTTTTAGGAGTATAATAGAGTCTTAGCACTTTTACAAACTGGATTTTAAATTTTTCACATGGATAATATGAGGTATAAGAGGATGGGCTGCACAGTGACGCAGTTGGTAGCACTGTTGCCTTGCAGCAAGAAGGTCCTGGGTTCGATTCCCGGCCGGGGTCTTTCTGCATGGAGTTTGCATGTTCTCCCTGTGCATGCGTGGGTTCTCTCCGGGTACTCCGGCTTCCTCCCACAGTCCAAAAACATGACTGTTAGGTTAATTGGTCTATCTAAATTCTCCCTAGGTGTGTGTTTGTGTGTGAATGGTTGTTTGTCCTGTATGTCTTTGTGTTGCCCTGCGACAGACTGGCGACCTGTCCAGGGTGTACCCCGCCTCCCGCCTGGAACGTAGCTGGAGATAGGCACCAGCAACCCTCCCGACCCCATTAGGGACAAGGGTGCACAGAAAATGGATGGATGGATGGATAAGAGGATGACAGATTGCGCCCAGTGGGGAGCAAATACAACAAAAACACTAGAGGCCCCATAACAGAACCTTGGTGTACACCAAATGGACTGGATTATGGCGAGATCTGTACTTAAAAGTAGCTACAAAGAACGATCTGTCAGAAAAGTATGAAAAAGAAAAACAGTCCAAAGAAGATCCCTACACTTGTAGTGAAAAGTCAGGTGTTAGGGTTACCTAAAAGTAAAATATTACTTTTCACTACACTGGATTTATGCACCTTTCTAATTTTAGATTGGACTAGTTTTCCTGGAAAGTCTATAGAGAAAACAATAAAACATGGAGCCTTCTGCAAAGAGGAAGTCTTTGCAAAAGTCTTCTTCAGTTTCTAACAGAGATGTTGACTTGAGATTGAGACTCCAGCTTGAGTCGCACTTAAGTTGCAAAAAAAAAACAAGACTTCATTTAGACAATTGTAAGGACAATAAGTACAGACTTGAATTGCTAACCTACAGCGATACTTTGATGATGTAGAGGTTTATGTAGGCTATTAGACATTTTTACAAAAAATTTATATCGATGAAGCACAAAATTATGGAGATTAGAAAATCTATTGTCTAATCCTTTAATTTTACTCATGAAAAGGTAAATTTTTCAGTTATTTGCACTGACCACTAGACACTCAAATCTCCAGTCAAGTTTAACCTTAGCAGTTCCATTCAGAAAGCAAATGAAACAGATTTAAGTAGTTTTACATTGAAATAAATCCATGAAATTAGCAGTTTTATTAACAATTAACATATTTTATGCTATTTTCTTTTGTCTTTTTCTTACAGGAGTTTTAGTAGAGGAACCATTGCAGTTCCCTTTGTGCTGGGAGTTATTTTTATGGTCATTTACTTCTATCGGTACAGTGCTGACTTTACAAACTACAATTTCTTCAGCCGCCCAGTGACTGACGTCTTTAACAATGACAATCAATCAGAAACTGTCACCAAATTACACACACAGGAAGTTTTAGTTCCAAAATGTGAAGCAAACATGTCGGTTGCTGACATAAAAGACTTCAGCTCTCTTCCTGATGCTCTAAAAAATTTCTTGTACTACCGCCACTGCCGTACTTTTCCCCTGTTGCTAGACCTGCCAGACAAGTGTGGAAGAGATAACAGGTACAAAGAAGTCTTCCTTCTACTTGTCATCAAAAGCTCTCCTTTGAATTATGACCGTCGGGAAGTACTACGTAAAACCTGGGCCAAAGAGAGGCTCCATAAAGGTATGTGGATTCGTCGGATATTCATCTTAGGAACATCAGGTACTGGTAACGAGAAGAAAAAGCTAAACAGATTACTGACAGAGGAACAAAAGGACTTCAATGACATCCTCCAGTGGGATTTCAATGACATGTTTTACAACCTCACACTGAAACAAATGCTATTTTACGGGTGGATGGAGAGAAACTGTCCAAATGCTCGCTTCCTGCTTAACGGCGACGACGATGTGTTTGCCCACACTGACAACATGATGGAATATCTCCGAAACCTCCCTGACAATGATGGAAGCAAGCACCTTTTCACTGGCTACGTGTTTCTGGACGGAAAGGTCGTCAGGTGGTCGGGAAGCAAATATTTCATTCCAGTCCAGATTCAGGAGTCAAACACATACCTACCTTACTGTGGAGGAGGGGGATACCTTCTGTCCGGCTACACGGCTATGGTGATATACAGGATGTCACAGTCCATACCCATCCACCCCATCGATGATGCTTACATGGGGATGTGTCTGTCCAAAGCAGGACTTTCACCTTCTTCTCACAGCGGTGTGAAAACATTAGGGATAAATATACCATCTGAAGGACCAGACAATCTTGAAGCTTGCTATTTGAGAGATCTTCTATTAGTACACAGATTTCTACCAGCTGATATGTATCTAATGTGGAAAGAAGTTCATGATCCACATTTGAAATGTGACCCCTGAAAGAAACACAGACAAGGACTCCAGTCTGTTGGATAAATGGACTGTAGCTTAACAATGCCAAAAAATGGCTGGATTTTTTTTTAAGCATTTGGGCTCTTTTCAGAAGTTTGAAGGTTATTTTAAAAAGGTTATTTTAATCATTTAAAGGTGAATTCATTGAACTCAAATTCTAATTTATTATATATGGGTGTGTGTGTGGCTACAGGTTTATAAGAAGAAAGACAATCTCTATTTTAATAACTCAAGATAAGCTAAAGAAAGAAGACAGAAGACCAGGGAACACTAGACATGACTTGTATTCATGTTTGAAACTGTGATTTTGAAAATAATATTTGAAAAAAATATGACTGATTTTACCATCAGTCATATTGTGAAAGTAATACAAAATTTTGTTAAAATGTGGATAAATGAGGATAAGTTTGTGCAAACGGACAATGTGGCTAACCCACAAGTGGCTTGTGGAAGGGTGTTATTTAAGCTCTTCATAATTACATGTGAAGTACAAGGAAAAGAAACCATGTTGAGGGTAAAGTGCCTCTAAGCTATAGGTTAGCTTGGTGCTGTATAGGGTTTGTTGTTATTTTCCATCTATTCATCCATTTTCTTCCGCTTATCCGGGGTCGGGTCACATGGGTAGCAGCTTAAGAAGGGAGGCCCAGACTTCCCTCTCCCCAGCCACTTGTTCCAGCTTTTCCGGGGGAATCCCAAGGCATTCCCAGGCCAGCAGAGAAACATAGTCTCTCCAACGTGTCGTGGGTCTTCCCGGGGGGTCTGAAGACCCAGGGACCATTATCTTTAGCGGCCTAAAGATAATGAAGTAGGAAATTTGGTCATTTTTAACTCTTTTCTTTTAACTAAGGTCTGATTTGTTAACTTATTGGAAAACGGGGTGATATTGATCAGTTTTTCTAATTTATCAGAATATGCTTCTCACAAGGCCTATTCCTTTATGTTAACTTGTGACTTTGTTGCTTAACAGATCATTTGCATGGTCATGAGGAGATGTTACACGTAAAACAATTCATTTTAATATGAAGTTACAACTAGATCATTTTCTTTATTGCAATGCCTACATTTTTATTTTATATTATTTAAAACTATCAGTTAATTCAGTTGTACAAAAAATAAATGTGTTTCTCAACCTAAGTGGATTTGGAAGAGTTATTTTTTTACACCTATGTAATCTTTAGTTTGAATGTTGAAAGATTTCGAATCTAGAAGTTCCTTTACAAATTTTTATTTTGAAAATAATTTATTAATGAGACTTAAGGCTTTAAGGCAGGTGTTTTAAGTTTAAATTAAGTTTAAACTTAAAACCGTATTCAAGTATGCCTGCTTAAAACATGATTCAAGTAGGCATAAGAATCATGTTTTACCAAGCTTGGAAAAGCACAAACTGTCAGGATCTGTGTTTTTCTGTGTTTATTTAGAGTTTTCTGTGTCCTTGAGTCTCTTCGTTGTCCTGTCCTCCCCTTGATTGTTCCCAGGTGTGTCTCGTTCTGTGATTACCCGCTGTGTATTTAACTCCACCTGTGTTCCTTGTTCCTCGTTGGGTCCTTGTCGTTACTTGCCGCCCTTGGTGTTTGTCGTTCCGTTCCTGTGTGCCCAGTCTATTTTTCGTCCCTCGTTTACCGGTTACTACCGGCGACGAGCCCTGGCTTTAGCTCGGCCGTGCTGCCCGGCTTTGGGACTGTTTTGGACTGTATGTTGCATTATTAAAATCTACTATTAATCTTACCTGGGTCTATAGCGTCTGCCTCACCACCCCTCAACACACCGATTCATGACACAAACATTTCTTTTTTATGATTTAAAATCCTTTTGGAAGGATTTTAAAAATCCTTTTGGAAGGATTTTACAGCATGCTGTAGCTCTCTTTAATTGACTGGTTTGAGGAAAGAATTCAATGTGAACAACTATTTTGAAACTCACAATGGCTGATGTCACTTCTCCTTGTGAGGGGTTGTTCAAATAAATCCTTTTTATGGGCAAGACCAGACTTCATTGAAATCAAGGGAACCTGCAAGTTCAGGGAGTTTCCATGGGGTGAAGACCTAATTCCTGTTGAGTACACCATAGGCATCAATGTTCACACTGTCATCAGAAGAAGCAAAGTACATTATCATGAAAATAGTGGGACAAAGAGACAGATAACTGTACTGTCAGTCAAATTTGTGACTCCCAGAACATTGGAGGGAAGCCCCTAACTAGTTGAGCTTAAGGCAGAGTTTTCAGATGATTTAAATAACTTTGACTTAGAAGTTCCTTTTGTGTTCATGTGTGTGTTTAACAAATAATTCTAAATTAGGTCTCATTCCTTAGGTTTGCACAAAGTAGCACATTTTCCCCTCTCTTTGTGACCATCAGGAAGGGTACAAGAATTAAGAGGATTTTGTTCCTCTTCTTTTCTCATCTTCACAAAAAGTTTTGTTTTGAACTTTGACTCATAAGCTCTAACTGGTATTTGGTTGCATAAAGATGTTGTGGAACATTATGGCGATTATGATATAACTGTAGTCTGAAGTATAAGAAGATTACTGAAGGGTCTAAGTGGCTTTTGTTGGATGGTGGTTTCAAAACAGAAAATGCAAGGCTATTTAGCAGTAAGAAGTGATAAAGAAGGAGCCAGTTTTAGCCATAAGAAGGTCGTGGGAGATAAAGGTAAGTCATTTTTCAAAAAAGATAATGCAGTATCTTATTCCAGGAACTTGGTTTGAATAGATTAAGAGATTAAGGCTCAAACTTGGAGATGAAATGTAAGGGTGAGAAAGTGAAACATAAGCAGAAACGATATGTTTTTCCAAAAGCAAATAATTTAGAAGAAAATTAAATGTCATATCTCAGGGGCTAAAGATTAGAAGGATTAGAAACAAAGCTTTTTTTTTTTTTAAATTAACTAACTGCAGTTTATTTTACTTGTCATGGCAAAAGAATGACACATTACATACAGTTTATTAGTGCTTTCTTTTCATTCTATGCCACATGTGTCATGTGTAAACATGACACGTGGTAAATCAAAAAAGAGAAAAGTTGGCAAAACAGATCATGCAATCACAACATGGCACCTGTTAGGTCTGAAGCCTGGTAGCAGACATTTAGTGTGTAAAAACTATGAATAATTTAGGCTTTGTGAAGCAGGAAATAAAGAGCAGGAACAACAGATGATCCCAACTATGAGACTAAATACAGAGAAAACTGGGATCATGAATATTACCTGAGGATTTTATAAACTAATTAAACTTATAGTGTAACAAACTCCACTGCACTGGATAAACACTAATGTCCCAGTGTTTGAAAGCTGAGTTCATCATATTGTCCATATAATGACAATTTTATGTTGTAGCTGTAGCGGCTAAAATCCTATATTTTAGGCTACTGGTTGTTGTGCTTGAAGGCGTTGTTCTTACGTGCGTTCAGTAGTGATTTACCATGCCGATCTTTAGTTTGACTTATAAAAAGGTCATTTATTGTACAGAACAATGTCCATTGTTTGCTACTTCCATGTAGTTACACGGAAATTCGACATCAAAACCTAAACCAAACACAGTGGAAAACTGTTGCCTCTTCCCACTAACAACACCTGAACCGAATCACGGTTGACCTTAAATACCCATCTCCCATCAGACACACAGAACTCAAAATGAAATTCGTCCCCTGGTGGCGATAAACACAGAAAAGGATAAATGGCTCCTACAATAGCAAATCTCCAGATGATTGACAGCAAGTTATCTAAAATTCAATTAATTGTTTTGTTTTATTTAACTATGTTATCTAAAACTACTCTTATTTTTAAAAAATAGTGGTGCGTAGCCATAGGTAAGTCACTAGGTGGCAGCAGTATTGCTAAAACTAATCAACAGGCTGCCTGTCCAACCCAGTAGAAGTACCTTACAGAAACATCTTTGTACAGAGCAGATGAAGTTTGTGACAGTGGAGGCAAGTAAAGTAACATCATGCATTACCAGCAAACAGACAGAGGCAAAAGTTTGCAACAAACTTATCTTTAATTAAATTTCAAGACAAAATGTACATCAGAAGGTTTATTCAAATTTGTTTTTATGAAAGAAACAAAGAATCAAGAGGACAAAAAGAATATTTACTCAGCAAATCGGTTCAAACACAAGGCAACAAACAGCATAAATGAAAATCATTGTTATACTAAATTATATATTTACAAATTTTCTCTATCAACAATGAGATTGACAAAATCATCATTTCCTACATTTTGGTGTTTTTACAATTTTTTAAATAATCTATTGAAATGTTCTGCCTGAAGATATTTACATATTTGCTTATTTTGAATTTAGAAATAGCCTTAAAAGATGAATTATTTATCCATATTACTAATGACAATTAGATTACTCTGTGATTCTGTCAGATCTTTTAAAGAAAGCAAAAATATATAAAAGCTATGATTAGATTAATTTAATTAAATGGCATTGCTAAGAGGGGATTTGACTTACTTTGAAGTTAACCATTTACAAGTAAATGTCAGAGGATATTCAGTGACACTAAAGAAACCTTTGAGAAACTCTACACATAGATATATTTTAAGCCAAACTGTCAGTACTTGTCAAATGCTACAACTACAAAGTATCTGCAGAGATTAGAAATAATTATTATTTATCAAAGCACTTATATTGAAATTAAATCCATATCTATGCAATGAAAGTTGCTCCTACAGCTTTGTATGTAAAAAAAAAATAAAAATAAAATATCCCAGCAATATGATGTGTTAAGGAGCATTAAAAAGCTGTACATTAACTTTTGCTGCTTTCACTGAAACCAATGTATACGATCCCATTACTTATTACCAAGTATCCACAGGCTTCCAAATACAGGAAAGAACAAAAGTAAAGGAAATACTGCTTAGGAAGACAATAAATAAAATGTATAATTCAATACTGCTGCTGTTAAACACTGTCTGTGTGGTTCAGCAAGGCCTCTTTCTCAGCCTTTTGTGTTTTATCTGTCATCCTGGATCATATTTTCAACCTTTTTTGACAGGTCAGAGAAAGACGGACGCTTGTCAAAGTCATACGTCCAGCAGTCCTTCATCAAACTGTAGACCTGGGATTAATATGGGACAATGATTAGATGTAACAAATTATATTTGTAAATTCGTTTTTTTATTCAGGTGGTGCCCAATACTGAGACAGAGCAAACAGACCTGCAGAGGGCATCTTGGAGGAGCTGGCAACCTCCAGTTGCTCGCCAGCATGTTTGCCAGGTGCATTGAAAGAGATGTACCTTGAACATTTTCTCCAATCTCCTGCAAACAAAGCTGAGCAGAAAAAATATTATTGTAATTTAAAATAAACATTAGACACCCTACATTTCTGAATGTAACAATGTCCCATTTTCTTACTCTTTTGGGATTGATGCTATTATCACAGTAGGAGAAGAGCTCATGGAGAACAATCCCGAAACTCCAGACATCTGATTTGTGGGAAAATTTATTTTCATTAAGGCACTCTGGAGCTAACCTGCAAAACATGCAGCAACGAGGTTTCATCAAAAGCTTCACACAGACGTTTATTTTACTTTTCAGGTCAAGAACTTTGATTACAAGATGCTTGGTTGAAACTTTTGCAATGATCATGTCAGCTCTACAAGGAGACCCTGATCCTTTTCGATTGTGCTGAGCGTGGTATCAGCTATAAAGTATGGCTGTTATGTCACATCTCAATATCGTACGCACAAAGAGAATAGCTCTAATGATACCCAAGTGCATTCATGCCCATGAAGGGGAGTAGGTCCACTCAAATCCACTCTTTTTTTCTAACTTGATCTTAAATTTGTGATTTAAATGTGACCTATAAACCAAGGTCACATCAGGCAGTAAAACAGGAGGAAAATGTTTTCACATATTGATCTAGATCAGGGGTCTCAAACTCCAGTCCTCAAGGGCCGCAGTCCTGCAACTTTTAGATGTGCCTCTGCTGCACCACACCTGAACAGAATAATTAGGCCATTAAGGCTCTGGAAAACTGATCTACACAAGGAGGAGGTCATTAAGTCATTTCATTCCAGTGTTTTGTACCTGTGGCACATCTAAAAACTGCAAGACTGTGGCCCTCGAGGTCTGGAGTTTGAGACCCCTGATCTAGATAGTTGGTGCTTTACATATTATAAGTGATGTTTAATTTGTTTTTTTTGTTTAAAAATGCTGCTAGTTGTACTTTGTTGACTCCTGTATATTTCAAACAGGAAAAATCATACCAGAAGAGGGGGCTCTGTCCAGGCTGTGAGAGGCGGTAGTACTCCTTATCAAAGGGAAGGACCTTCGTCAGTCCAAAATCGGCAATTTTCACCAGCAACTCATTGGCAACAAGAATATTTCTTGCTGCAAGGTCTCTGTGGACATAACGCTGCGTCTGCAAGTACTCCATTCCCTACAAAAGTTAAGACAGGTGAGCACAAAAGAATGTGAGGCAGAAAAGAAATAGTCAAACCTGCAATTAGTGAGCTATTTTTAGTCAGACAAGATTTTTACCTAAGAGTTTTTTGTTATTGCTTGTTTGGTTGGACTACTAGTCAAAAAAGCCTATCAAAATCCTAGGGATTTGTTGCGTTACAGGTTCGGAGAAAACAGAAGTGCTTCCTCAGCATGTTTGCTAAATTTAAAACTGAAAAGAAATTCATGTTTTTCCTACTTTATGTTAAGATCCAAACTGAAGTAGCACTGATTTGAGAGAACAAGCTGACCAACATGTCAGCTGGCACAGTCAGAATTTGCATGTGATGTTGCTGTTAGATTATACATTTTTGATTTGCATGTTATATATGCAATGGACATTAAAATTCTAATTGCATTAATATATTTCACACATACTTCAACCACTGTGAGTTATACTTTGTGATAGTAAAGATTTGAACTTTGCATTTTTGTTAATCAAATATAAACCTCATTCATTTTTATGTATTTGGAAAAGGCTGATGTCTGTGACCTTTACCTTACAAATCTGAGAAGAAAAAAGCAGCATCCGCCTGGTGGTGATGTTATGACGGTTAGTCCACACATAGCCATTAAGGCTGCCATACGGAAGATACTCCATCACTAAGCTCATGCTAAGGCGACCTGTGAACAAGCGAGCAATTCAATAAACCAGGTCAGCCCAGTGCATAATGTCATATGTGCATAAATCAGTGATCCTTGAGAAGTGGGACAAAATGGGTTTAAATTTTCAAAGAACAAAAATTGAATTATTCCTCAAGCTTATGTATTCAAATATGACAAATAATGGTTTGGAAATGTAACGTTGCTAAGGTTCAGGCTCCCAGTTGCAACATTGTTTTGAAAATTCCATTTTTAATGGACCTAACCTAGAACTTTGTCATCACCATCTGACAAAAATAAATATAAAATTATTTTTAATGACCCTATTAGAGATATTTTTTACTCAGTTTTAAAGACAAATTCTTCTCAAAAAACAAAAGAAATATTATTTAAAACAAAAAACAACATAAAGTCCATCTGACGGAGTTGACTCTGAGTTGACAAACTAGTGAGTAAAAAGAAATACTTGATGCATGTGAAGTAATGTCATTTATGTAAAATACATTAAAATGAATTAACTGCACACTTAAGTGAGATTTGTCAACAGTATCACTGAAAGAATCACACTGTCAGATAAAAACTCTTGACGGAATTGACGAAATGCCAAACTACCTCAATCTATATGATGTTACTCTGAAGGAGGCCATATTGTAGCTCATCAGGTCCATGAAATCTTTACAATAAAATTAAGCATTTATTTAACAAAATTTCATCAAAGTTTTACAGATTGTCAGTTATGGTGTTGACACATCATGGTTGTGACGAGCAACTTAGGAATAAAACAGAAGAAAAAACAAAAGAATAACATAAGCTAACTATTGCTTCTTAGTCCTCTTAGCAAAGGAAGAGGTCATGGGGTCCTCAGAAGTTGTGATGCCCCCCAATAAGGCCTGATTTTTTTTAACTTTTTTTTTTTTTTTTATGTCTGACTGTGTTGATAAAAACTTGGGACAAATTTCAATTGAGTTGGAAAATATATAAAAATGATTTTTTATTACATTTATGGATACTTTTATAATTATTTATTTGAATACTTATACTTAATTGTCATGATATATTAACTTAGTATTTCTTTAATTGTTTTAAACTATTATAATGTATTGAGTTCTGTTCCAAGACAAGGGATTTTAAAGACACCATCCTCCTACTACAATATTCAGCAAACACCATTGTTGTGCTCACATGGCCCTGGATAGTTTAGTCAGATATTTAAAATATATATATTTTGTGTATATTTTATTCAAATTTTGTGCTTTATCCGTAGGACCTCTTTTGTCCCTCTTCAAGAATCACTGAAATACAATGGTAAGTTTCAAACGTCTCTAAAAGCATGCTTTCCTGAGATAATATTAATTAAAACATAAATAATAATTAGACATAATCTAATAAATAACATAGGATTTGATTATTCAGCAACAATTTTAGGTTTTAAATTTTATTCTTTTGAGAATTTTTTTTAAGTCTTTTTCTGTTATGTTCCAGTCCATAAGTGTGTATGTCATTTTTACCCATGCTGTAGCAGACTCCTCTGTACTTGACGATGTAGTCACAATGTAAAACACTGAGCATTTTAACCTCCTTCTGGAAATCCTCTAGATTGGAACCTTTGTTATGCTGGAGCTTCTTCACAGCCACAAGCTCACCAGTGTTATCACCCAAAGGGTCGTAGCGACAAAGCTCAACACACCCAAAGTTTCCCTGCAGATATAACCAGATGATTCTGGGAATGACCATTCTGCAAAAGTCAAATATGATGCAAGATTTAGTAGATAATTTGTTGTTTCAAACTTACTTTTCCCAGTGGGGAGATGTAGCATAAGTGTCTTTCCTCAAACAGTGTTTGATCATGTGGAACAAGGTTGAGAGCTGTGGACATGGGGCTCTGTGTCACCGGTTCAGTAGCGTGAAGTATTACGTAATCTGTCACAAAACATATAAATACACAAAGCAGCTGCATTAAATACAATGTCTTGTAAATATAGAAATTACTATAGTACAGAAGCATTTATACACAGTACAAAGACATTTAAAACAAAGTTTTAATCTAATTAAAATTTTACACAGGTAAATATTTATTCCACAAAAAGCTATAAAATAAAAGAGATGAGTAGAATAATTGAGACCATGGCCGCCAACAGGCGTGGACAACCAAGTTAGTTTTCCCGGGTCAAGGCAGAGGAGGCCTAGAAGTAGGCCTCCTCCTCTAACTATCAAATTATGGTTGAGTATATTTTTTGCTTCATGGTGGAGAAAAATATAAGGCTAATATTTGGTT
Organism: Xiphophorus couchianus; assembly: GCF_001444195.1. Classification (NCBI taxonomy): domain Eukaryota; kingdom Metazoa; phylum Chordata; class Actinopteri; order Cyprinodontiformes; family Poeciliidae; genus Xiphophorus; species Xiphophorus couchianus. Next base: position 7,513,674 of record NC_040236.1, read on the forward strand.
TGGTCGCCAACACAACTTCTGGCTTGGAGTTCTAGTAGAGTTTGAAATGCTACAGACAGAGAAGAAAATATTCAGCTTCAATCTGTCCCTCTGCTCTGAGTCAGCCAGCCTCCATCACTTTGATAAAAGAATTGGTACTGGTCACCTGAGGAGCAAGTTGTAGCTACAGTTTACAGACTACAGATAGATAAGATTAATTGGGCCTTTAAATGGTAAATATTAATTAATATTTTACTAATTACATAATGTTGTGGGTGTGAGTATCATGCCTGTGCCAAGGCAAAGCTGTCAGCTGGCCTGATTGTGACTGACACTGCTTCCCACAGGTGGTTCTGGTTTGCAGAAATGTTTTATTTTAGTGTGGGTTACTACCTGATGTGATGAGACTGTTGAGCTGACGGATGATACTGCGACACGATGGTCTGAAGGAGGCATCATAGTCCATGCACTGAGTGATCAGATCTGCTAACTCTGTCCACTGGGAAGGAGGCAGCTGATGCATGTTCTCATAAAAATTCCTCTTCTGCAGCAAAAACACAAACAAGCACATTTCATAAGTGCTTGACAATTGGAAAGTTGCCAGTCTGACTATGTCAGAGTGCAAGGCACATAACCCAAACCTGCCCACTGATCTATCTGTGCATGAATGTGTTCCCCTTGTGGGCAAATATGACTCTGTTGTGAAAGTTTTTTCAGTGGTTGACATTATTAGATTATTATAGCACTATTAAAGTAGTTTAGTGCTTTTAACATATTTACCAATGCAGGAACACAACAGAAATATACATGCAAAGCAGTATGGATGAATACATTTAATTATTTGTTTTAAGTCATATTTTTTAGATTGTTTGGAGCCAAAATTGGAAATGAAATAGAATTTATTTTTATAAATGAAGAGCTCTACACCTTAGCAGGATTATGTATTAGCAGAATCAGAATAATCACAAATGCAGTAAAACTAATACAAAAGATTAGTGAGCAATTAAAAATGTTATTGCTTGATTTTGTCCTAACCTTCTAAAGTTTAAGCACCATTAAACACATAAAAGCATTTATGTTAAGACATAAATCCACCTATCAAGAGCAATTTGGGAAGACTTGATTCACAAAAATACAAAATAAGAATATAAAAAATCCTGAAAACTTAAATATAGTTTTCTATCATCTAAACACATTTCTTTTGCACATGACTAATTCAAACTTACATTTTTAATAAAGCAAATCTGATGATCTGCACAAATTATTAGGGAACATTAAAAAATGTTCTCACTCAGTCTCAACTGAATAAGTAGTGACTTGTAACGCTGCACAGCCTCTGCGTTACATGAATGACTATACCTGATCTAAGTTCCAGCCTCTCAATGGGGAGTTTCCATCGTTGAAGATTTCCCACAAAGTGGCACCAAAGCTCCACTTATCGCACTCGAGTGTCAGATTATCTGGGGCATCAAGCACCTCAGGAGCCACCCAGGGAATCCTATCCAGAATAACTGGGAAAAAAAATCCATTAATTAACTCTGATCTTTTTATTTGTTTAAGACATGATGTGAAATATATATATATTTTAATGTTACCATCATTTCCCATCATGACCACACTGATGCCCGGGTCACTCAGCTTGATGAAGGGAGTGCTGCCCAGCGAGGGGTCACCTTCTCTTGCCAGCAGCAGGTTTTTAGCACAGATATTTCCATGAACAATGTTTTGCTCTTCCTGTAATGGAATTGTAATTTTATCTTTAGCACAAATATTTAAAGTTTTATTCTACTGTGTTTTGCGGGGTATTTCCAAAACCTGTATAGCTTTCACATAAGCAAATTTAACCTAACTTTCTGCAGACTCTGTTTTCCTCTTTGTAAAATGTATTTCTTACCAGGAAGTTGAGTGCACATGCAAGCTGTTTGGCTATACTGAGTTTCCAGCTCACTGAGACAGATGTTCCTCTTTTCAAGTACAGGTCAAGGGCTCCGTACTTGACAAACTCCTGAACCATGATGTCTGTAACGGCACAGCAAGATCTGTTTCTACAGCTGGGCTTCAAATACAAATTCTCAAATGCTGGCACAAGAGCTGAGCAGGGTCACATGAGGACTGAGGGAGACTAAATTAGCACTGGACGTGTAACATATTGTGGCAAACGCAATGGATTTTTACCAAAAACATCAATTAAATTTCAGGAAATTAACCTTTGTCGCTAAAATTTTATGCTGTTTTTGTCTCACATGCTGTTTGGATCAGTTAAAACACTTCATGTTACTATTATAATAGTAATAAAAAGGGTTGAAACAAAATCTAGTTGGTTTGAACTTACTTTGCGATTCATGTACACTGACTCCATATACATGGAGGAGGTGTTTGTGAGAAATTTGGCTCATCAAACTGGCAGCTTCGAAGAGTGACTGAGGAAAAGAAAATATAGTAATGTTACACAAAACATACATATACAGGGAACTTGAATTTACTGAATCTTTAATGACTCCCACATTCTGCTTTGCTTCACAAAAACCCACCTCCCAACAGTTCTTGTAAGCAGAATCAAGCTCCTTTAGGATGACTTCAGTCATGTGTTTTCCTCCATCACGGATGTCAGTTTTGTAGCCTTTAAAGATTCGGGTGAAGGTGCCCTGTCCAAGGCTGTCACCCTGACATGAAATACCAAAGTCATTGCACTAATTGCTGTGAGAGACTTAAGTAAGTACAAAAATAAAAATCATACAGCCCAAATATAAAGGTTGTGCTATGTTAATTTTGGTCCCACATCTGAATACTTACCCAGTTCAGGTCTCCAAATTTGATCATGTGGATCTGAATGTGACTGAACTTGTTTCTTTCAGGTGTTGGAGACCCTTGAGCTTCAAACAAGCTGCTGTTTCTTACAATTATGAGATTTGTGAGTTCTGCAGAGTCAGAAATAGATATGTTCACTTTCACTTGAACACATGCACTGTATGAGAACATTGGCTGTAACTTTAGATCTAGTCATTATTACAAAGCAATCTTGAGCTTATATGATAAAAGGGACATTGTGAAATTTATTCAACTAATTCAAAAAATAGCCTATTTATCCAAAATACTTTGTCGAGTAGCTGCAGACATTTCAATTGAACCATTTGATGAAGCAGCACCGCAGCTCTCTTTTTGTCTTTCAAGCTTTACATTTACCTAAGTGTCCCTGAACTCACATAACTTTGTACCTTTGGGTCGAGGTGGACAGCAGCGAGTTAACTTGACGGGTATTTCGGCCAACAGCAGCTTGTTGTGTTGGTAATAGTTGGTGAGTTCTCTCAAGCTGGAAAATGATTTTGTGAGACCAGGAAGGCTGTAGCTCTCATTTTTAGTAATGAGACAGTCCTTATAATCAAGGCCAAGAGGGGTCTGCAGAAATAGAACAAATAGATTTAATTTACAATTTACAATAGGTTATAGATAAAGAAGTAGCATAAAGAAAAAAAAAACAGGGACGTCATCATCAGTGTATAATCGCCAGTTATACTAAATCATAAAATTGATTGTGACTCCTATAATACTTTTTAAAGGATCTTTCAACAGTATATAAATCCAAAGGGCTCCAAAGACTTTCTCTTTTTGATGTCAGGTTATTAAAATGCACAAAAGAGCTGCATAAGTCATTTGAAAATTAATGAGTGTATAATTCTTATGGCCTGCTGTCTTTACCTGAACACAAACAGTGAGGAAGAAGTTCTTGTAGTTCTTTGGACTCTGCCGTATAAGGAAGGTACCGCCTGTACATCCTGACCTTTTCAGCTTGTTGACTGCAAACTCTGATCTGATTCCACAAAATGTAAAAGAGATATCTTAAACAGGTTCACGCCAAAATAATAGTCAAATTAAACATTGGTTCAAAAAGACTCACGTGATAGGGCCATGACAATAGTTTTTGAGTCCCTCTAGAAGGCTTGGTGGAGCAATGTCTTGACAGAAGAAATGGCTTGAGTCCGTGATTAGTCTGAAATAGCCGTCAATCAGCGACATAAACGAAAGTGCCTCTTTGCGACTCTGGAAACTAGCTTCCTATAATGGCAAATGAGAAAACCAATCAGTTTAAGAATACAAAAGCAAAACTTTAATATAAAATATAAATTAAGAAAAGTTTTTATAAAGAGGTATTTACCAAGCATCTGTCATCCTTCCGAGTTATTGTTACCATCCTGCTGTCTTGTGGGACCATCTCGTTTAAGATTCTCTTAATGCTGATGTCTACAATTTCATGAAAATCACAGAAGATCTGCCATTCCTAAAAAAAAAAGCAGATGGACTTATTTTATAACAAAAACTCTTTCTCTACTAAGGGTAACAAAGTAACACTTGACCAAAAAGATGGAACAATTAAACCCTGGAACATAAGGGCAACCAGTTATATGAAGATGTCTACAAGTGTTTGACCCCGTACTCAAATTGATGCTCTATTGTTTCCAATCTTGCAATTGGAAACTTTTGCAAGATTTGGCTAAAAGTCTTTATACACTGTGCTAACCTACTTTGGGACACCTCAAGGTTTTGTCCTCTGGGTTGGCTTGTATCCTTAATATAAATGTCCTCATTCTGGAATACACTGATGAGATTGCAGTGTTTTGATTGACTGGATACAGTTTGGTTGAAATCCTTCTGAACTTTTTAAAGGAATGATTAGTAGTTCATTCAAGCTGCTTGAATATCAACATATCCTAATCAATGTAGTCTAAGTTATAGGGTTGACTCATTTATTGATAATGCTTTAAACTGCATGACTAGTTGAAACTCATAGCCTTTGTTTGGACATTCAAGTGTGAAATGCAAAATTCTCAAAACTGAGGAACCCCTTGAAACCTAAATATCGTCACCTGTAATTCTGAAATCCCACTAAACCCAAAGGTCCTATTTGACACTGGCACTGCACCAATGTTTAAATATATAGTTTTTATACACTGAGAAATAAGATCAATTAACTGAAATTATAAGTTGTTCATCTAAATATTGAACCCAACTGAATAACCTTCTTTGTGTACAAACTCTGCTCTTACCAGGGCACCATCAAGTTGACCAGTTTGAATTCCTGTCTCCCCACAGACCCGCAGAAGGGTGAAAGTTGCTTCTGAGTGGGAGGAAGAACGATTGACACGGAAGGTCTCACTCCCGAGAGACGGCTCGATGCCAGCCAGTTCAATCAGGTATTTGAGCTTCAGGCTGTACTCGTCCACTGAGCATTTGCCAAGCTTTTTCAAGAAACGCTTAAGGGTGTTCCTGATTCGAAAGCGGTCCAGGCGGTTTCGTTTCTGGATTTCATGCCGATGTGACTTGGGGAGGCATGATTTATAGCTGAGGAAGGGCAATCCATGTAAAAAGAGACTTTAACAAATATAGCATGTTTTCACTAAAAATGCTATAGTAGTTCAAATAAAAGAGTACATAATATGTATTATTATGTGTTTTTTAGCCTGAAAAACTGAGATTTGGTGCAAACACTTTGTCATCTATTATGAAAAATAAAATAAGGCTTTATTAAGCTGTAAATACCTGACAGTTTTGCAGAGCTCTCTTATAGTCTGGCGTCGCTCTTTAGCCATTCTCCACAAGTCCAGCACAGCAAGGCCGAGGCATTCCTCCTGGGCGCTCAAAGGTGGAACGATTCCTGCTTCACTCGCAATGAAGTCACTTCTCAACTAAACACCAAAAGAAACCCGGGTACACTCTTTAATACATGCCTTACTTTCTGAGAAACATGCAATATTCAGCCTTTTGTTTTTCCTAACTACATTTTTACACTAAAAAATACAAAAATCTACAAAATAGGTTCTGCTCAACTTAACCATAACCATAACACTACCCTATGTTAATTATTTTTTTGTCAATGTTGGTGCATTAATAAGTATTGGAATTGAAAAGCTGCTTTAAACACACTTTTTGTTTCAGTCTACTCATTGGCACCGAGGATGTGTGAAATTGTGGGTGTTAACTTTTGACTTTTGCTATTTCATATACACTAAATGAGCATCAGTGCCCTTTAAAAAATCTTACATGAGACAGTAAAATGTCTAAGATTGTTTTTAAACTATAAGAAAGATATTGTGTTTAAGTCACTTTTTTACAGTCTGCCTTTCTTTGCAATTGTACATCATTAATACACTGATATAAAATATATTGGAGTGAGTTATTGTCTTTAATTTTAATAAGCATGATGTTCATGTACTTTACCTGAGCAAAAAGGTAATCTATGACATTGTAGTCAAGCACCAGACTGATTCTGTCCTTTGTCAGACTGTAGCGATATGAAGTTCTTGGTCCTTGGCCGAACCAGTTCCCAAAGAAAAACCTGAAGACATAAAAAATCCATTATTTTTTGTGAGTTAAAGCAAGCCTTACTTTTGAAATGTAGGCCAAGTAATGTCTTTCATTTAGTTGTTCCCTTTCCAAGTACAGAAATTAATGTGAACCAGACATTAATTAGTATGGACTTTATGCATACTAATTAAGATTCTGGATTTTTTTAGTAATCCAGAATCTTGTTGCAAAGCTTGTTGGAATAATATTTCAAATCAACTCCCTCTTGTATTTAGTGAATATTTCAAATGTTGTTAGAAGTCCAAAGCTTACACAAAATGGTGCAAAGTGCAGTTCCTAAAAGGTTAAATGATTTGATAAGATATATTTTCATGGTGGGGTAACTTTTTCTCCTTAGTTACTGCAGATGCCCATATTGTTGTTGGTGAGCTGCACTTATACTATACTACTAATCTATGTAGCTTTGAGAAACTTTCCCTACATGCCATTGAGACATACAGTATATTTGGAGGTATAATCATAAATAAAACAGCTACTGTTAACTCTGAATGTAAATCATTTCAACACTTATGCAATAAAAACAAGCAACAAAATACTCCACATTTGTAAGATTTTCACTTGAAAGATCTGCATTTATTAGTAATTTTGTCTTCCTTTTAACTGTTTTAGTAACAATAACACTAAAGATGACATAAAATAGTTCTAAAAGCATTCATATGGCTTTTTTAAACAGAATTTTGAATATTGAACTTACCTCACTCTAAAATGAACGACCAAGTTTTCGTCTGAGTCAAACATGTGTGATGGTGGATACCAAAATGACAGATCTGCAGAGGCTAAACCGAAAAGGCTCAGGTACACTGGTAAGATTCCTGGATAATAAAAACAAATATATACAGTAATTACACATAACTTTATTTGGGCAACCAGCACCTCAAACCAACCCGAAATTCCTGCTCAGAGTCTTATTCATCCATTCATTCTTACCACTTTTCTTTCCTGCTTGGATGCAAACATTTTCTGCACTTATCTGTCCAGATGAAATTTGTATCACTGTCGCTTCCTTTGTGCCAGGAAAAAAGTAGATGTGTACTTGTAAGCCGACTTCCATGCTCGAACTGGACTTCTGGCTGCCCCCCCGGTCTCTCAACACTAGGGGGGTCGACTCTTCCTCTCTGAAATTCATCGGCATGTCTGAGAATAAAATCGACAATTGCATTCAGATATTTGCTTCATTTTAATTATATGAGAACCCAATTTTAAGTCACATTTCCTCCAGTGGGGAGAAAACCTCAGAGAAATTAGTAAAAATATTATTTCAGGAAGAATTTGATGGTCAGTGGTGCTAAAATGTCAAGAATGAGAAAAAAGACCTTTGTGGGGTTTGCACTGATCTTCTAAAAAGTTATGGATCTATCTATGGATTAGAAAAATGTTGAGACAAATATTTCCCCTTCTCTTATGTTATTGTTCTAGGGGAAAATAGAACAGTGATTTTTCTAAATGTGAGTGAAAGTGGATATCCAGCTCTATAAATAAATATAAATTTACATAAACATAAAATGAGGCTTGAATATAACATTGTCCTCAATAAATGTAAAAAGCTAAACTAAAAATTATTAAAGTGGATGATGAAACACCATTTAATATACAAGGTAATGTGCTAGACATTGAGACTATCACATTAGATTTCTTGTTCTTTGTTTCTAATAAAGTTTATTTTTTTCAAAATGTTGTAGACAAATATTTCCACAAACTTGCTGACGGTCATTTAAAGCTTTTTGGCACATTTTTCCATGGTCTGCTTTGGGTCTTTGAAATTACTGATGAAACTAGACAAGTAGGTGACAAAAAGGAAAATAAAGCCAAAATACTGTATCTGTCCATCATGACTCACATCTGTATGTGAGTCATGTCTTATTGTGAATAAAACCTGGCTGCATCTGAGAGATGACAGATATGTTTACATTTTCCTTTGGTGAGAAGAGCATTTCCAATAACTGTTTTGCAATTAATACCAAAACAGGGTTAAATGAGACAAAATATGCCCTTTTACTCTGTCATAACTTGTTTAGGTGACACATGAATCACTTAAATCAATAGGTCCCCTGAGACACTTAGAAAATCCTCGAAAGTCCCATTTACTCAAAACGACCAAACGTCTAGTTGCTACTGTTAAAAGATGTGTCATCATAGAGCAATGTTTACAGTATATGGCCAGGACCGTTTAAAACATATTCAACTTAATGGTCTTGTTAATAAAGCTATAATAAGGTTGAAAAGGCAATGTATTTCTCTGCTTTAATTATGTATTTTCCAAACCTTACTGATTGTATTATGTCTAAAACTTGTAACAAGATTATGTAACAAGACATACATACAATAAACTACAAGACAGTTTATTGAATAATGTGTACTCAATAAACTCAGTACACGTTACATGTTCAGCTCCAAGAAATTACAGATGTTCTTAGTTGTGTACTTTAATTACAAAGCAGTTAAGACACACAGACAACTACTTAAATTTTAGAAGTATAATATTTTGAATACATTAAAAGCATAAGGAAATGTGTAGTTTTGCAATCAACAAGTCATTATACATATGGAACTGCATATCTCTCATACTTCCAACATCAAAGCTGTAGCAACACATCAATAATGCTTTGGAAGACACACACCTGCTACTCCTTCCTCTGACTGTTCTTAGGTCTCTTGTCTAGACCAAAGAAAGAAAAAAAACTGGAGTAAATTTAACGGATTATTGTCAGCGGCTTTTTGGCAGATTTCTTCTTCACACGACATCGTCAGGAAAAAAATCCAGTTCTTCTAATTCTTTATAAAGTTCTTCTTCAGGGCCAAACAAGACAACCATTAGCAGCATTTTCTCATTTTAATGAACCCTCTGTCTTCTCGGTCATGTCTGTTATAAGCTTTCATACTTCCTGTGGCTCGGTTTATTACTCAAGATGCTTAATCGGTTGAAAATCTTCATATATTTTGGGGCCAATTAGTTGCTTTGTTTGAATCTGAATATAAAGTCAATTCTGTTGTCTTGCAATCAGAAAAGAGTAACTTTGAGAATCTGAAGCAATATGAGACTTCACACTAACATGGTATCGGTCTTTACTTGTGTTGTACACTGTTGTCCCACTGCCTTTTAGGTGGTTACGCACAATACATTTAATAATATTCAAAGACCTTAGGGGATTCCCACTGGGGTTTTGTGAAACCGATTGCCATGCTCTACTACATAAGGAGCAATAAAGCATGTAAAGTACAGAAACCCTTTGGTAACTTTTGTCACATTGTTTCATGTTTCAGAACTGGTTCTTAAATTACTTATTTAACACAGGAAATAACATATATCACAGAATTCACACTGAAACACATCAGAGTAAAGGGAATATTGAAACATTAAAATTTCTAAAGGTAAGCATTCACTGAACACACACAGCTACAGCAGATCAAAACAGAGAAACATTTCAGTGTTCTCATAGTTGAGAACAGTCAACCTTACCCAGCACATAATTTCTAACAACTGCCTGATTAGTCCCAACGTCAAGCACCAAACATAAATATTAAAACCTAAAGTTGCTTGCCAAGCTGTTACCTTTTACATTTGGATGTCCTTATTTCTTCAGTTCATCAGTTTATTCCTGTAAGTTCGTGCTTTCCTTTTTTAACTTCTGCGTTTCTTACTCTCTGTATGTCACTGTCAGCGTGTCAGGGTGTTGACAGGAAGTCCTATCTGATTTCCTGATTTTTGACAAGCGCACCAAAAATGTCGACAGTGTCTCATCGCTGTCAGTTTTTTTTATCTCACAGTCACAAAACATAAAGAAAACTTTACCTTCTCACGCAAAATGATATTCTGTTCAGTACTTAGGCAACTTAACCACAATATGCATCCCACTGACTAAAAAAAGGAGATTTCTTCTCCTAAAACTGGACTTCCTGAATCCTCTCCTACTGTTGCATCTTTTTTAATGAGCCTGTGGAGAACCTGACACATTTACAGCAAAATATCTGAACATTCAGAGCCTCCAAAACAGTTTAATTTTCTGTGTATGAAAACATTGTCTATTGTATTTCAGTCATGCTTGTTCCAAATATGGACAGTTTCCATTCACAATTTGCAGTATTCAAAAGCTTGATTGTAAAAGAGCAAGATTCTCTTGTTGCTGCTCCATAGTACAACAAATAAAGCAGCAATAAGAAAATTAGACACCATGATTATGTTATTATAGAAACTCAAATAGAACTTTTTTATTTTCTTTTAAAAGATTTCTTGATGATGCAAAGATCATGAGAGAAGTTCATGTTCTGTGGAAGAGAGCGTCCATCTGTCAAGAAATCGATTTATCTGACAATTCAGGAAAAGAAACCCAGCTGACAAGTGTGGCTTCGCTTCTCAGCAGCGCAACTTCCTGTTCTAGTTTTACCAAAACCACCTGGTCTAAACTGCATTCACATCCAGCTTGAACTATGAGTTTAATTCACTTTCTTATTGCACTTTTCATGTTGCTGTTTGCACTTGTTGGAAATGTATAAGTTCTCTTGGTTAACATTATTCAGTTTGTTAAAGATTTGTTAAGATGTGTGCAAATTAGCTTCTGGATTCCTTTAGTGCAGTTTGTTTCCTCATAATGAAAATAAACCAACGAATACAGACTTTTCCTGCAATCAGTTAGATTTCCTTGTTATTTGATCAACTCAGATTAACCACCAGTTTCCTGTTAATGCTAAAGACAATGACTCATAGGCCATGCCTTCTGTTCTGACAGGGAACATGAAGCTGTGCAGTTAGACCATATAGACATCTTTTATATTAAAATCATATTTTACTGCAAGCAGCCCTACAGATATTTTACTGATAAAGTAAAGCGAGTGTATGCTATGTTGCAATGGATAAGAAAACATGTTCAGTGAAAAAGTGTTTGCTCCTGACACATTTCTTCTGTTTATGTCAGCCTTGTTTCAGACAATCAAAAATAAATGCATACTGGATAAATATGACCTGAGTAAATACAAAGAGCATTCAAGAGTTCAAAGACCAAAGAAAATCTTGATGTATGTTAGGCCTTGTTCAAACCTTTTGCTTACCTCTTCTTCCCATCGTACTGCTGTTACTCACTTGGGACATTTTGCTCCCAGACTTGCATGTCTGTGCTTCTCCTCGTGTTTCCCTCCGTTTGCCGAGACAGAGAGTTTACTCCTGCTGTCATCAACAGAAATTGTTGTACACGAACAGGCATAAAATGGGAAAAACCATGAAAACTTGAGAATACATAAAAAGGGAAACAAAGTTTCTTTTAAATCTAACAATAACTAGGGTATGGAGCTGGACCACCGCTGTGTGATGTTAGCTCTATTGCATGTGGGGTGTCAGATATGTTGTTTTCTCACTGAACGTCTCTCCCATTTCTTGCTCCACAAAGGTCAGTAAGAGTCAAAAGACAAATTTTAGGTTTTACAACTTTTTAATAATAGTTTCAACCATCATTTTCCTACTGGCCACAACAATCTGCACTTACTGACACAAGCTGAACAGGTCTTGAGTCATCAAATGCACTGAATACAATAGCAGAAAACTTCTACTGTTTTGGAATTAAAGTAAATTAGGGAAAAGCTCTCTATAGTTTTTTCTTTCTAAAATAACCTTTCTGATCATTAATCATTGTCAAAACTTATAAAAACTATAAAGGGTCTCATTTTTTCTGGGAGAGATACATAATTTTTAATATTCCAATAAAGTTGAATCTTTTTGTCATTAGGAACTTTTACAATATTTACTACAGATCTTCATTTAACTGACGTTTGTGTAGCAGTTTCATACCAATCAGATCTTATCACATCAGCATGTAGTTGGGTCAAGGTTTGCTGTAAAAGACAAAGATAGCCAAGAGTTTACTGTCAAATGTTTAAAGCTTGTGATGAAAAAAGCGTCCGAGTTTTATTACACTGTTTAAACTTAAGATTGAACTCTACTTTGAGTTCAAGCTTCTTACAGAGTTTTATATACAATAAAACCAGTGCTTGTAACCACAATAGAAACAATTTACAGGTACACATGGTAGTCATCTAAAAAAATGCTCTTTTACAGCAATTAGTGTCACTTCAGATAAGGATGTGTCGGAAGCCTTACAATAAATGTCTTTCACATACCATGCCCTATCTTTAGTTCCCAGTCCCAGCAAGAGCTAAGGGAAGTCATCCATGAGTTAATCTTTAGTTGAATTGATTACCACGAGAGTGTCTTCAAAGGTCTGCCTAAAAAGTCAATCAGACATCTGCAGCTGCTGTTGTCATTTTCAGTTTCCTCATCGTTTACCATTTTTTTTGTAAATCTCTGCTAAAATGGTTATTTCTTTTACTAGAACCAGCTCTTTTTCCTTTCAACTGTAATATACATCTATGAACATAAACACGGCCTCTTGTAACTGAAAAACATTCCTTGTGCTTGCCATTAATATTAGGAACTTTTGAACAGAATGACTTTATTGCTCTTTTAAGATTGAATGAAAATAATCAATCTGAGAGAGAGCTATTGGCATACAACAGCTTTGCTGATGAGGCGTTAATGATCACTTACGGTATGTATAGATCAAAAGGCTTCAGTATTAGAAAGAAGATAAGATAGTGGATTTACTGATCATTTTGTTAGAGACCTATTCAAAAGGAAGGTATACTTTTTTTGTGAATTTGCTGAATAGAACAGTTGGAATTATAGTTTGCAGTTTTATTGAATATTTTAGGATTCACAAATTTATTGGTTTGGCAAATATTTATCTATTTTACATGTTTGCTGGGAGGTCATGGTCCGTGTCTTGATTTTGGAATAAATCTAGAATACATTAAAGTTATGCCCAAATCTCCACAAATCCCTCCTTTGTACCTTAATGTTTGCAACATTCTGAGAGATGTTTATGCTGTCCCATAAATATTTAAAATAGATTACTTATGCCCTCTCTCCAGCTCATGTCCCTCTGATTCCTTTATCAGCATTAGTATTTCTTTCTGGTTGCACACTGTAAACTTTCAAACCTTTATTGACCCTCTCCTCTGAGTGTCTTCCTTTAAGGAAGGTCTCAAGATGTGCTGAGGCGTTACTCACAAAAGCAAGTGTGTCAGAGAAGGCGCATGAATATCTTCCAGCTGCTGAGGGGTGAAGTTGGCTGTCAGCACATTCTTACTTCACAGACTGGACTGGACTGACATAGGGTGAGTCTTAAATGTGCTTTATTGCATTATTTCATAAAATGGAGCTTGTCTCCTTTAGAAGCAATTACATTGGAATTAGCCACCTAATTTGTAGTTAGTTGATCAAAAAATTAATTTCATTCCTACAGTGTGAGTAAAAGCAACTTTGACGTTGGCTATTCAGATGGTAAAGATGTTTGACAATGCTTTGCTTTCTGAATAAATAAAAAGTGACATTAGTGTTTAAACTGCAGTATTTAAATATGTATGCTACAGTTTGTTTGTTTTTTTTTTTTTTTTAGAAATTTGCAACTAGAGACACTTTGCTATTTTCTTTTCTTGCAAATTTTCAAGTTTTATCACAAGACATTTGCTTGGAGCAGGTACATTTTCTGACAATGTGCTGAGTTTTAGAAGAGTTCCCACTCTTATTTTAAAAAGCAAAAAGCTACATACAATTGTAAATGTAAATTTTTCCATACATTTTTAATCAGGTATTTTTGTTTCGAACTTGTTTTTATTTACCACTCTTCTTAATCTTTTTGACATAGGGGGTTTCTTTTGCTCTGGTTATCATAAATTACCTTGGGATTTCTCCCTTTCTTTGCACATAAGAATGTTAAATGCCTTAATCAGTTTCTTATTGGAATTGTAACTATAACCTTGTGATAAATTGTCTAAACTGAACCAGGGACATGTTGCCCTGGGAAAATACATATGTTACAATAATATTTTCTGAATCATGCATATTATTTTGCCTAAACCCAGCCAGAGAGTGAAAAGCAGTAACATATATAATATTTACCTCACCAAATTGTGTTTTTATGCTCACTCAACAATAATCTTAATATTATTATTATTATTATTATTATTTATTTTATTTTTTTCACTCATCCTTGTCCTGGTATTCTCTCATACCATGAAGACCTGAAAAATGACTGATGTACACGTTAAGACAACTAGTGTGTTGAAATGAGTAATAAATATTTTAAATAAGTTACATTTAGATTAAATTCTTTCTGGGCCCCAGGGAGGTTGGCGTCTATTTCCAGTGGCCAACAGGCAGGAGACACCAGGCAGCTCATCAACCAGTCACATCTAAAGGCAAACTGAAGTGACCAGGTAACCTAGTTTGCAGATTTTTAGTGGAAGGAAGCAAATGTAACTGGAGAGAATCCACAAATGCACATGGAGACCATCCAAACTCAAACAAAGACAAAGGCCACAGCTGAAATTCAAACCCAGATCCTTATTGCTGAGAGGCACCAATACTAACACTTGCAGTTAATTTCTTTTAAACAAAATTCATACTTTATATACCATTCTTCTGAAAATAGCTGCTGTATCTATAGCAGGGGTCTCAAACTCCAGGCCTCGAGGGCCACAGTCCTGCAGTTTTTAGATGTGCCACAGGTACAAAACACTGGAATGAAATTACTTAATGACCTAATCCTTGTGTAGATCAGTTTTCCAGAGCCTTAATGACCTAAATATTTCTGTTCAGGTGTGGTGCAGCAGAGGCACATCTGAAAGTTGCAGGACTGCAGCCGTCGAGAACTGGAGGGCCGCATATAGGCTATACATGGTCATATAACCTATATGACCATGTATTTGGTCATATTGCAATTGGTGAACATAACTAGCACTAACTTGCAATAACTACCTACTTATCAGATTGGAGGCAAACTTTAGGTCTAGTAAATTTTAGGTCAAGTGGACAGATTTGTTCAGCGTGTGATCCTAATCCATCAACACAACTTACTGAAATGCTTCTGTTTTTGTGTGGCTTCCTCTGACAGATCAACCAAACATCTGGATTCAAAAGAGACTTAAAAACAGAGAGAACCAAACTCAACAATGGAGAAAACTTTTGATAGTAATCCAGGCTTTGCACTGGCTGACTACGCCGTCTTTGCTGCTATGTTGTCAGTATCCATGGCAATTGGGCTTTTTCAGGCTCTGAAAAAACAGCGAAGGGATGCAACTGCAGAGGCCTTCTTCACTGGAGGTCGGAGCATGCCAGCTGTGCCTGTTGGTTTGTCGCTCTGTGCCAGCTTCATGTCAGCTGTCCAGGTCCTGGGTGTTCCCTCAGAGGGATTTCGCTATGGCTTCAAATTCCTCTACATGTGCCTCGGACAAAGCATCAACTCCCTGCTGACAGCTTACCTGTTCCTGCCAGTTTTCTTTCGACTGGGCATCACCAGCACCAACCAGGTCATAATGAGCCTCCTCTTTTTTGCACTAGTTATTTCATAAAGTGAACATGAATGTGCTGTAAGGTTGGTCAGAGTAACAAGAACTGAATGTTAGACAAGAGGATTAACATTTTGTATGCCTTTTTCTGGTGACTATGAACCAAATCATAGTTTATTTTTTGTTATTATTTCAAACAGCTCCAATGTATATCCTGATTTTCCAGTTTTAAATAGTATTAAATTACAGTATAGATATAGGGCTATGATGACTCTGATTAAAGTCCAGCTGATTAAATTCCCGTGTTGCTCATCAACACAGCTTAATATGTGAGGTGAGGAAAGATGAAGGATGTGTGTTACCCTGTGATGTTCTGACTCCAATCATCTGCCTGTCACAGTATCTAAAGATGAGGTTTGGCAGAGGGATGCAGCTGCTGGGAAGCATCCAGTTTATTCTTGCAACGGTAGGGACATCAGTCTCACATTTCATTGCTCCTGAGCAGAATGTTACACATTAAGAACGTTTATCTGTGAATGCTCAGATTCAGTTTCCTCCGAAGATTTGCTTGTAATGTGTTTCTCTTTTCTCAGCTGCTTTACACTGGGATTGTCATCTATGCACCAGCCTTGATCTTAAATCAAGGTATGAGAGTGAAATTTGCTTTGCGTGGAAGAAAAGAGGGAATGTTATTATTGATTCATTTAGAAATCTCATTATATTTTTTAGCACTTTAAAGATTTTTTTCCAATGGATCTTGATTTTAGTATATATATTCTTTTAAACCAGAAACTTGTTACAGTGAAGTTTTACGTTTTTTACCATAAATTTCATAATAAGAAATTCTTGTGAATATTTGCTTATAAATAAAACTTTTACCATAGCATAAAACGCTACAATTTTTTGTCATAAAATGTATTTGTAATACTAAATTTACTAAGACAGTTATTACAGCTAAATTTATCACCATCTTTTATTTTGTTTTAATACCAGTTGAATTTATTTTTGTTGCTGTTGTTTTTAATGTTTTTGAAAAAGTAGCAAATATTCTACTATAGTTAAATTTGTAAAGTGATTATTTGTTTAAATAAATAAAACTTTGATATTAATGATCAAACACATTTGATTTTGCAGCTACTGGACTTAGTATCTGGGTGTCTCTCTTTTCCACGGGGATCATTTGCACCATGTACACCACACTGGTAAGAACAATAAGGTATTCTCAAAGGGTGTAAATACTTATGCAAACAGGGTTATTGCAACCTTTCTTATACTTAATGTTCTTCCACTGGGCGGTGCAGTGGACGAGTTGTTAGCAAAGCTGCCTTGTAGCAAGAAGGTCCTGGGTTCAAATCCTGGCCTGGGGTTTTTCTGAGGGGAGCATGTTCTCCCCCTGTATGTGCAGAACTGGGTTTGACTCATCATTCCAGGTTTCTCACTCTGTCTTTCTCCTCTAATGTTTGTGTGCAGGGCGGCATGAGGGCTGTTATCTGGACTGATGTGTTCCAGATTGTTGTCATGTTATCAGGTTTCGTGGCAATTTTCATCCAAGGGACAATTCTGGTCGGCGGTCCTGCACAAGTACTGGAGATTGCCAGCAATAAATCACGCCTTAATTTCAATGAGTAAAAATCTTTTTGTATTAATCTGTGTCCATTTTGAGGTCCAGTCTGCAATTTGACCATTTTAAAATAACAGTAACTATTACAGACGACAAAGATTAAAGTCACTGATTAGAAATAACATTCCATCTCATATTAATACCTCAAGTTAAAAATATAACGTTCAACCCAAAATGTATTTAGTTTTAGGTTTCTAATTGTGCTTTATCCACAGTTTTGATGTCGATCCACGGAAACGTTACACCTTCTGGAGCCTCAGTGTTGGGGGTTCCATGGTTTGGTTGTCCATGTATGGAGTAAACCAAGCACAAGTTCAGCGCTACATTTCCTGCCGATCAGAGAAAGATGCCCAGTGGTGAGTGTTTTTATAAATTACTCACATGTTCATCTATCCATTGTTGATTGCTTCCTAGTCCTCAATGGATCATGAGGATGCTGGAGCCTATTGCTAATGGCTAGTTAATGGGCAAGAGGCGTAGAACTCCCTGGACAGGTTGCTAGTTAGTTGTAATTTATCTTGTTAACAGTACAGAAGCATGGAACATAGTTTGCAGATTCCGGAGATGAATTGAAGTTACTCAAGTAACTGAGGAAATCTTAATTCAACTGACAGAGCTCTATTTCCCCCAAAAAATATTGTTTTACATGTAAAATGTTGACAAAAAGTAAATCTAATACACAGCACCACAAAATAATAACAACCATTATTGGATAGTGTTATGTATTTGTCTTTGCGCTCTTTTGCCACATGGCTCTATGCTTTTGAATTTATGAGTTTTCTAGATGTCCTGTCATGCCTTTGTTGTTTTTTTAATTAATCTGCTTGAACCTTGCAACTTATCATTCAATAATAGAGAACTGACATTTCTTTTCCAATATTTGCCTCACTTGACTGTTTAGAATCATACACATTTACAGGATTAATTGTAATAAAGAACACTTTTTGTTTTCTAGGGCTCTGTTTGTAAATCAGATCGGTCTGTGCCTCATTGTGAGCAGCGCAGCAACCTGCGGTATCGTCATGTTTGCTTATTACAACCTCTGCGACCCGCTGAAATCTGGGAGGATTTCTGCACCTGATCTGGTATGCTGATGACTCTGGGCAAAGGCAGAGGAATTTGCCTTACAATAACTCAAAAGTAGTGCAATGTTCCAGCCAATTTTCAAATTCAATTTCTGATACTATTGACGTATGTGGTGGTTGTGCTCCATCAGTCCTATCCAACCATGTTTTGTAATGCAAAATTAAGTTTGAAGTTAGTTCTGTTCTATTGTACTCATGGTATCATTCCTGGTAATGATACCATGAATAGGTTTATTTCCCAACTATATATGTGATTTTAGGGGTGATCATCTTTTCCTATACAATGTTTGAAGTGCTTCTGTCAAAAGTAACACACTAAAACTCTATTTACTTCTCCTGTTCTCTTCTAATAAAGTACATGCCATTCTTCGTGTTGGACATATTTCGTAATCATCCAGGATTCCCAGGTCTTTTCCTTGCCTGTGCATACAGCGGGACTCTCAGGTATCAGTTTTTTCTCAGTTCTGCTGCCAGATCCAAACATATTCTTTAAACCATAAACTTGAGCTACTTGTACTTTACTTTAGTGTTTCAATAAATCATCTAAAATGGAAATGAGCATGAGAGAGAGTAAAAAATACACTGAAATTTTTTAACTGGAGATTGTAGATATTTTTAATACAATTGCAACTTTTGGGTGGCCCCTTGCAAGGTTTCTTTTAATGTATCAGATGTCGTGGTTTGACATGGATGGTTCTAACCTCTTTATGGAACATTGTGCATAATCCAACTATGTAAGAAAAGCTGAAGGCCTTTATATTTTTACATAGAAACACAATTGTTTCAGCTTGGTCTTATTTATTAAAATATAATTTTATTTAAGTCCTCAGGTGTCACCCATGCAGCATAAAAATTATTTTTTTAAAACTCTTATGACATCCAGAAATTAAATGATTGGCGTTGTCTTTAACAGCACTGCCTCCACGAGTATCAACGCCATGGCTGCAGTGACAATGGAGGATATACTGAGACCTCATCTGCTCCAGACGACACAGAATAAGCTGGTCCTTGTTTCCAAAGGATTGTGTAGGTTAATTTTTACAAAGCAAGTGAAACAGATTTTGATTTCGGCACCACTTCTTCAAATTAGTGAAAAGACTGATTGAAAAGTCTTAAAACCTCACATGCCAAAGACAGGTTTAAGCTCCAGCTGAAAACCTTAATACTGGCATCAAGCTGCTGGAAGTCTAATGCTAATTTAATTTAGTTTATTGGTGAAAAATTAAAACAAATGTAATCATGAGGTTTTTTACAAAGCAATATCTACCAGTTCATGTGCAAGTGTATAAAAGTATGTAAACAAATCAATCCCTTTCATAACAAAAATCAAAATAACCATTCATATGAGAGTCATCTTTCATGCCACCAGGAACAAAACATCTTTTCAAGAAGAGTACAGCCTTCTACTGATATCAACTCTGTAATTAACACAGAAAGTATTAAAAACAATATTTTATTTCAAACATCTTGATGAGTTCAAGTTGACCTTTCAGGTTGACCTTGATCAGACATATCTTAGCTGCAAACCTCTTCCTCCATTAAACAGACAAAGTAAGTCTAGTAAAGTAAACATTTCCCCTTCTATTTCTTAAAGCATTCCTGTATGGAGCTGGATGCATCACTGTAGCAGCTCTTTCCTCCTTTCTGGACTGGGGGGTTCTTCAGGTATGTTATACAGAAATATTTGAATGCCTTACAACAGGAATGTCCTGGGTTCAAACCCTGACTTCCTGTGCATAGTTTATATCTTCTCTTTTTGCATGTGTACTCCAGCTTCCTCCCATATTCCCCAAAAAAGGTTATCCTAGGGTAAGAATTGACCTGAATTGATTCAAGTCAATTCTTACCTGAATTGACCTTTAGAAATGACCCTTGGAAAAAAGCTCCCCCAGAATGGATGAATTAAGTAAATAAATAAAACTGTTGTGAATGTGATGCTTCCATCCAACCAATTGGATGTATTATTGTCTGATTTGAAATAAGTTTCAGTCAGTTTCTTTCATCTTCACTCCTGGATTTTAATTCATTTTGTTTTGAACCCAGAATGTTGTTTGTCTTCTTTCCTCAGGGTTCGTTCACTGTCATGGGTGTGGTCAGTGGTCCAATTCTGGGCATATTCATTTTGGGAATGTTTGTCCCAGGAACAAACAGGCTGGTGAGTGTTTGCCAACCCCCTTAAAAACTTATGATTTACAAAATACAAACTCTGACCTTGTTGGTAGTAAAATACAATTGCTACCACTAGTCAAGTCAAGCAGAAGAAGGGCAAAAACAAATAGATCTTCTTTATGTATGGTGCATTCATCCCCTCTGGTTTCCCCCAGAAATATTCAAACGTGGGCTCAAATTGGTTCCTGCAGAAAATTTGCTTTAAAAATATATTTTAAAAATATATATATATATTTTTTTTATTATCAAAGTTTTTATTATTATTATTATTAGTAGTATGTATTTATTTATTTATTTATTTAAATCAGCTAACCACTTGAACTGCTGCTACCACTTGAACATTAACTCTGCTGCCAACTAGAGGGTAAATATGAAATTCCATGAAATAAAAATATCTTATTGAAAGCAGAGGCTTAGATTGAATAGGTATCAATGTATGTACAGGGATAAAATAAAACATCATTTAATTGGTACTGATTGGGGAGCCATTTGGTCCTATTACTGCAGGGAAATTTAAACTGTGAAGATGTGACATGAAGTGAGGTGACACTTTTGAAATCAAACCTTTAAAAAAAAAAAAACAAACAAACAAAAAAAAACTAATGCAATTAGTAAACTACTGACTATTAAAATTTCAAACAAGGTTTGAAGGCTCAACTTAACCCCAGAATCCCTGCAGCGTTATGTACACAGGGTTATGTGTACAGCACATAACCCTGTTATGTGCTGTACACATAACAGGGTTATACATAAGTATTTTAAAGTAAATACTAAAGTCTATTTGTTGTAAATGTCACAATTTATCTTTGCCGCTATCTATCCCACAAGGAAGGTTTTCTTTTTCATTAACCCGACTGTGGCATGGGAATTTCCTTTTTTATGATGTACAATCAGGTTTTAGTTTTCACACATGACCTCGTGCACATTGATCTCAGAAGCTGTTCATAGTCATGTTAACAGGAAGATGGACTGACTTCCTGTTTCCTTTTTTTAGATTTTTATATCTGTTGAAAGAAGCTTTACCTTTTATGATGGCTGCATTTTAGAGTACTTGTTCTTCTGTTTGCTGCTGAAGTGCAGTCCAACGCCTTTTTGAAATCAGGCCTTCAGAGGTTTCTTGGGTTTTCTTTTATCCAGAGAAAAAAACAATCAGAGCATGCTGATGGGCTGAAAGGACCAAATTCATTTTTAGAAACTGTTGGTATTCAATAATATTGCAGCCAATTATTAGGGTATTTTATTCTTTATTGTAGGGGGCGTACTCTGGGATATTGGCGGGATTCTGTGTCTCTCTGTGGCTGGCTGTGGGTTCAACTCTTCACCCACCCAGTGAGGAGACCATGGGTGTCCTGCCCAGCTTCACAGACGGCTGCAGCTTTGCTAATGGCACAAGAAACAACAGCTCTACGGTTTCCATCTTGACCCCACTTCATCCTAAACACCAAGGGTTAGTAGACATAGTTCATCTATTTTTAATCATTAAGCATTCATCTTTTCTTTTAATCTTAGCTTAACTACTCACATGAAAGGTTTATGACTGTTATACACTGACTATGTAGAGGGATTATGATGAAAAAATATAAAATGCCTTAGCTCTTTTGTTGTTGCTTTTGTTTTTTCTAAATACAGTGGCCTCCTCAACTTCTACTCCATGTCTTACCTCTATTTTGGAGCCATGGCCACCAGTTCAGTCATACTGGTGGGACTGATAGTGAGCTATGCAACAGGTAAAAAGATAATGAGAAATACGCAAGTCAATGTTGTGAAAACTACAGGGACACATTGAATCAAATCTGTCCAATTTACATTTTATTGCAAAAGTATTCAGATCCCTTGAAAATATTTGGGTAATGTTACAACCAGACAACATCTGTGTATTTTGAAAAAGTTTTATATGACAAACATAACAAAGTAGTGCATCAGCATGTAATAAAAGGAAGTAGATTGTTTTCATCATTTTTTAGAAATAAAAATCTGGAAAGTGTGTGCATTTGTAATTATCTCACTTTATTACAAATTTCCTCCTTTAGAAGTAACCAAATTAGTCTATTGTTAGTAGCAACATACCTCTTAAGACTTGCAGCTGGACTTGCAGTGAGAGGCAGTTCTACAAAATATTCACTAGTGTTGCTTGACACAAATGCATGCCGCACCTTTTCAGATTTTCTTTGCAAGAAAATCTACGTTCACTTCCTTCAATTTCAAAGTCAGGCTACATTGCTTAATTTACTTCATTTACTTCATTTACGTACAATGAATGAAGTACTGTATTCACTGTGCTTCTATAATGTTGTAGATGTTGTCACAACTGCAACATTATAGTTGTGACGTGACAAAATGTGAAACACAGTGGGTGTGAATATTTACAAGAAGATGTACTGTAGCTCATATCAGTCCAAAATGCTAAGTCAAGGGCTTTTACACAGAGCTACTAGAAAAGGATGAGATGTTTTTTTCCTTTACGTTATATGCATACATGAACAAACTCCTGTTTCTATCGCACACAGGGCCAACAAAGAGGAGTCAAATTAAAGAGGGGTTGTTATGGTGGGACCTGAATAAAAAGGAGATGGAGATCTCGTCAGAAAGCAAAGTAATCATTTTTTTAAACAGAAATAATTGTCTAATGAATGGAAGTGCCATAAATCATTCCCTGATTATTTATGTAACCATTTATATCTAATGGTTCCTTTATTTATGTCCCCCTCCAAGCTGAAAAAGTCTAGGGTGACATTTTTTTACTACTAAATATATATGTAAATGAACTTAAACTTGACTTAATTTAGATGTTTTAGGAGCTTATATAAATCTCAGACATGCTTTACATTGATAAATGTCTTCTAAGAGCATTCATTGACAGTATCTTTCTTATTTTTTATTATTTTTTGTTTTAAGACCGATGTGATATCCTGGATGTTCCCCTGCTTTGTTCAGACTGCATGCAGGAATGCACAACAGATATCTGTGGTTCACATAGGAAATAACCAGGTAAAGAAACCAATTGTATGGCAAAACTGGTGTAGAGTTGTTGGAACTGTTTGTCAAGTTTTTAAAAATATTAGAATATTATCACCAGTCAAGTATTTGAAAGGTATTTTTATTGTTTCAATCTGTTTTTCAGGAGGACAAATTAATAGACAACCCACTGGCGGTTCCTTTGAAGAGCCTACCCAGAGACAATGTGCTGTAAATGGGAAAAAAAAGAGGATGTAGTTTTTAAATGGCATTAACCTCCAAATTACTCATAACAAATCCTACTGGAATTTCCTCTGTAGTAGCAATAGAGTTTTTTTATCTTATCATTTGAAGTTTCAAAATCCTGACACACATTCAGAGTTAGAGTCATTGTTCTTTCAAAGGGCCATAAATCTAGATAATATTCAGGACAGTAAAATGTGATGAAAGATTTTAATTTCCTTCCTTGTTTCGGGAAAGATGTGCACCTGCAATGTGTCAACATAAGAATGATGGGAAGCAGAGATAACGGTTTCAATTTGTGTGTACATTTGCTGTATTTTAGTGATGGCTTCCTTATTTCATGCTCTGTTATCAGGCCTGTTTTTTTTCTGTTTTTTATTATTGGAAGCAAAGTGGGTCACAGCTTCACACTCAAATGTAAATGTTGAGTCAGCAAGGTCAAATACAAAAAATCCGTTGATACATCTTTATTGAAAACAATTTGGGTTACTTTTCAAAAAATATATGAAAAGTGAACAATAAAATTTATATTAACAAACAGAGCAGAGACTTGAGTGACTACTACATGTTTATTTTGTATGAAGGTACCATTTTGAAAAATTTAGATTTGCTGTTTGTGATGGTTTTTGTGTTACTTTTATAATGATGGGGTTGATAAAAGTAACAAAATAATGAATATGTTAGCACTTGAATTTACAGTTTATTCTTTACAGTTTAACTCATCCTAAAAAGTTAGAACATTGTATTTAATAATGTCCACTTAGGTAATAATGTAAAAGTTTCAAGGACTTAAAATTTATACCACTTTGTCACTATTTAATAAATTTATATCAATTTCCCAGGTTCTTTGTGAATCTAAAATAAATGTGGTTAAATGTAAAACTTAGTTTTAAACCGTTTTTTTCTTTTTATAAAACAATCCATTCCTTGAAACCACTTATCCACCGATGCTTTGTGACATCTTAAAAAAGAAACTTAAGTCATTTTATCCATATGCTAGAAAAAAACATGTAAGTGATTTGAGGTGTCTCCTCCTGTATGGAGCAATGCAGAGCTTTTTAATGACTTCTAAAATTTTTAAATTACATTTATTCAACTGTTTTCTGCATTTTATTAAACCTGAATTCTTTTCAAAAGTTTCACATTTCTACAGTATTTTTAAAAGTAACCTTTGCTGTGTGTGAATAAAATATTAACTATTTATGAAAGAGCTGGCATGTTAGTTTTCTTCATAGTACACTGACATCTGGTGATGTTAAGGAAAGCAGCTGAAACCATCATGGCTGCCAGATACACAATGAGTACACAAAGTACAAAGGCGGTTCATTTCACATGGTGTTCATTTATTGCATGTTTGTTTTTTTTAACAATTCAAGCATTCAGATAAAACATAATATCCTCAGACACTCTTGCTGTAAGCTTTCATAAATCAAACTGGTATGTCAGTCTTTAATGTTGTGAAGATTGTGCTTCCGTGCACGTTGGTCCTGGATCCTCCAACCACCTCCGTGCTGCTGCGGATCGTCAGGCCGAGGCGCCTCACCAATCATCCGCGGCCCTATTCGAATCCTCTTCGGCTACAGCACAGTCCAGGCGCTGCACGCCAGGGAGCGCCAGGTCCCTTTCGTTAAGTTTTTCCAGAAACGAAGAAAGGAGTCGTTTGTTTAAATGGTCCGTCAACGTCCTTTCTTCTTCCACCCGCTGCTTGGCCACGTTTGTCCCCGGCTCCACTCCTTCCGCCTCCGTGTCCACGCCGAGCGGCAGAGGCGCCGAGCGCTGCTGGCTCAAGGGCAACCCGTTCGGCTGCTCACCTTGCCCGGACTCCTGCTCCGTCCAGCTCCCGGCGTCCGCCCCGGATTCTGTCTCCATTTGTGATATCAAGCTGGTCTGCAGGGCGGCATTTTCCAGTTCTTTGAGTCGTTTGCTATGAAGGCCGCAGGCAGGCGGTTCATTACCTGCCGGGGTGTTATTGTTGTGAGGGGGCTCACCAGTTTGCTCCATCATGCTCTGCGTCAGTTGAACAGCCCATAGTTCCAATGGACTGGTCGGAAGGAGAACTGGCAGGTATCGCCGTCTAGTGGATTGTAGCAGTACTGCAGCTTTACAGAATTAGAAACTCTGACTTGTATTTTTGTACAAATAAACAAAACAAATAGACACGCAGTTTTTTGTTGTTTTCTTTTGGCATTTTTTATACTTGGAAGTGTTTTTTATTGAAGCATCCTGTATAGAAGCTTGTTTCCGCCAATATTTGAAAACAAAAGGACTTGGATTTCATAATGGCTGCCTCATACTTTTGACCTAGCTCTCAAAAGAAGAAAATACTCTTTATTATAACATAGCTTAGTCAAAATAATATGTTTCTCCATCACAGGGGCAGAAACAGGTTCCCACAGCCATAGGATTTAACAAAAAATATTTGCCCCTGAAAATTATCTTGTTTGTTGTTATTTTGTCATAGTAAATATTTTAGATTATCAAGCAAATTTTTACCATACAAATATAGTCATAGTTAGTTTAAAAATATGTTTTTAAATTATTTTTAACTAATCTAGCCCTGTAGAAAAATAAAATTGGGCCTCATGGTTAATTCATAAAAAGAACATAACTGCATTTTTGTTTCAGTGTCACTGTCTGATTTTAAGAATTTAAAAAATCACTAAAATGTAGCCAGTCTGACAACAAGGAAGCAGGCAAAAAATATTCAGCGTTTGTTTTATTTAGGAGTTTACTGAAGACCACAACACCACATCCCTCTTAAGCTGTTATTGCTTGAATGGACACGTCTGTAAAATTTGTAACAAATTTAAACAAAGTTAATTAGCGGGCTTAAAATGAATTAAGATATTTGTATAAGATAATCTAATGAGCCTCTTTACGTTATTTTATACATAAGAACAACCAGCCACAGCTGCTATGGGAATAAAATAGCGCTGAAAGATGTTACTTGTAAGGAAAATGGCGATATAAGAATATTTCTGTGATTGCATCATTTGGTCTGGTATTACCTGATGAACACCAATCAATATTGCTGTTTTATATATTAGAAAGTACATATTTCACATGTTTTGTAACATTTTGAGGAATATCTGTGTTACTTCATATTATAAACAAACGTATTGGTTAAATTAAACTAATTTTTAACTTCCATTTCTCAGCGGTATGAACTATTCTCAATTTTCGCTTCGAACATTTGACTGCTTCGGCTTTCCGTAGAATAGAATGTGTTTCCATAGCGACCATTTATAGCATAGACCACGGAAGCGTCTTTGTAACGGTACCAGGTAACAAAATGATGACTGTAAACACCCTAGGACATATGTAATATATGCGAAGTGAGTTGTAAAAGATGTAATATTATAGATTGACATCTCTTTAGCCACTCAAAGCGACACAGATCGTTAGCTTACAGCTAATGAGTAGCTATACAGGGTTAGCTAGCAAAGCTGTGAAATTAAATCTGCAAATTGTAGATATTTATTTATGCTTTCGTTTCTTCTACTACTTAAAACAAGTGTGAAACGTTGCTTGTCAAGAATAACATTTTACTGGATTATAAATAAGGAAACAATAATTCTGATAAATTACTATGAAAACAAGTCATTTTTTCTTCCTTTCGTTTTTCCTTTCTTTCAGGTCAACATGTCCTTCAGAGACTTAAAAAGTAAGTGAAACCTTGTATTTCTCTACCTTTTATCTAACAAACATTATTTTGCTGCTGATGTTAGAACTGAATTTGTTTGTGATTTGGCAGACTTCACAGAAATGATGAGGGCCTTGGGCTACCCTCGCCTCATATCTATGGAAAATTTCACAACACCAAACTTCACCCTAGTGGCAGAAATCCTAATATGGCTTGTAAGGAGGTATGCTTCAGCTTTTAAAATTGAAATGCTTCATGTAACAACAACACTTCTGCTCAGATAGTTCTTCGCCTTCATGTGGTCTTTTCACATCCCTCATTGTACCTTCCAGTAGAAGTATATCTTCTAATCCTGATTAACAAATAAAAAGCTGTTCTAAAACAGTCATTGGTTCTCATGTTCTTTTCTCTTTTTTTGTAGATACGAGCCTCACGTTGATATTCCCACTGATGTGGACACAGAGTCAGACAGAATATTCTTCATTAAGGCTGTGGTTCAATTCATGGTGAAGTGCTATTCAGACAGATATGTCCTTAACTGTAGTTAACTAAAATCCACTTTGTTTTAATCATTGTATGACCCGGTTGCAGGCAACCAAGGCTCACATCAAGCTAAACACCAAGCATCTCTACCAGGCTGACGGCTATGCAGTGAAAGAGATGCTGAAGATCACATCAGTGCTGTACAATGCCATGAAAACCAAGCAGATGGCTCTGGGGGATGCTGTGGAGGAAGATAGCAACAAGTTCAAGTTTGATCTCGGCTCTAGGGTGAGGTGCAATTATCATTCAAATTATGTGTGTTGCTGATAGTCCACTAACTTAATTAATTAAATGTCAGTTTTAAAAAGATTGAAGATAAGAAAAAACATAAAGGACATATTTCAGTGCTTTAGATGGTTAATAAGACAGTTAATGTAATGTGCAGTCAAAATAACTTTATCTTTCTAATTGGTAAACAGCGTTCTGTCTATGTAAACCCATCCAAATGCAATGAGTCTTTGAAAAGGATTGAAAATGTAGTTCACTCACATTTATTGTAAGAGCTCACAAGCACTTCACCCAACATTCTCCAGGATTTTACAATACTTTTAATGACTCATGGAGTTGATTTCTTGTTGTACTGGTTGTGTTTCAATGTCAGAGATTTTAAACTATTTAAACAGCAGGAAATACTGTATCTGATATTAGTGTAAATGTACCTTTTCTTTAAATTGGTTTAGCAGTACTCTCCTGAAAGTCAATTTGACACACCTATTTGCCAAGCCTGCACACATTTTTTTGTTATTTTTTGCACATTGTCTAGTGTCTCTACTTTTCTCATGTTTTCTTTTCCTAGAAATAATTTAAGTCTTTAATTCCTTTGTTAAAGAAAAAAGAGTCAAATGTGAGGCAGCTGATCTCTCCATGTCTTTTCTGCAGATCTCTGAGCTCAAAGCAGCTCGTCAGCTGGCATCTGAAATCACATCCAGAGGAGCATCTCTGTATGATTTATTGGGGAAAGAGGCAGAACTCAGGGTGAGGCAAAGTTGGTTATTGTTTCATAATAGCAGATTGGTAAAAAATAAAGCTTGACTATTTCGAGTTTAGTATCGGAGAAGAGATTTTACCTGTATTATGGATATGTTATTCTCAAGCTTCTTTAAACACAAATATGACTGAAATGGCTAGAAATGTTGCGAGTAGCTTCGTTGCTCTGAAGTCAACATAATGTTAAATCTCGTTTTGCTGTGCTGCAGACAGAGATTTAAGGCAGTTTGATACATGAGTGACCATCATTAATGCTTTTATTTCGTCTTCACTTTTTTGGTGCTCGCAGGAAATGAGAACCGCTGCCATTGCTCGACCTCTTGAGATCAATGAGACAGAAAAGGCACTGAGAGCTGCTATCAAAGAAACTCTGGTGAGTATTCTGAGTGTTTATCTTTTTAATTCCATTGGTTTTCATCTTCTGCGACAGACTGGCGACCTGTCCAGGGTGTACCCCGCCTCTCGCCCGGAACATTAGCTGGAGATGGGCACCAGCACCTCTCCCGACCCCACTAGGGACAAGGGTGTTAGAAAATGGATGGATGGATGGTTTTCATCTTCATTTGCTTAAATACTTTAAACTGTGATTGTGCCATCTTGCCTTTGTTACCAGGAAATTGTCGAAAAGATCAAAGAGATGCTTAGTAATGTCGTCTCAGATGAGGCCAGTCTGGACGCTAAGATAGAGAAGAAGAAACAGGATCTGGAGAGGCATCAGAAGAGGCTGCAGACTTTACAGAGTGTCAGGTCAGTTCTATTTTTTTACATTTAACCATCTTAAGATTTACAATTTCCATTTGAAATAACCCTTGAAACAAAACCCGTTGAAACATTTCTCTTGAAAATTGTGTTTGGATTTTTCAGGCCAGCATTCATGGATGAATTTGAAAAGATAGAAGAAGAGTTGCAGAAGCAGTATGAAATTTTTGTGGAGAAGTTCAGAAACCTCTCCTACCTGGAGTCACAACTGGATGAGTACCACAGGCTGGAGCAGGAAAGGTTTGAGGTTTGTGGATGGAATAGATATGCTATGTATAATGCTCAATCCTATTGATAATCCCTCCCTTTATAGATATATTACAGTATATGTAATGCACTATTTGCATCTTTCTGCCTGCCTGTGTTTCTGTTTTTCTCATTAATTCCTTGGATATTTTGTTGCCACATTGTCTGGAACTTGTATATTAACTATATTAAGTTTTACATTATATACTTGAGTCTTGTTTCCAAGTTTAAAAATGTTCAACTGGCTCTTCATCTGAAACGGGGTTTCTTGTGTACTTATTAGGAAGCTGAAAACAGCCTGAGGATAATGCAACACAAACTAAGGGAGGAAGAGAGAGATCTGATGAAGGGCTCATGTGAGTTAAACCAGAACCAAATGCCTAAAGCAGAATTAAAACACAACTTTTTTTTTTCCTTCGTCTAAAAACGTTTTGTCTTTGTGTTTGACAGTGAAAGACTCTGATTCTGATTTGGATGTTCCAGAGGATGAAGAGTCAGATAGCGACCCTGAAGAATCTCGTCCATCTAAGCCACAGCCCTCAAGAAGTGCCTCCATGGCAGGTATGCAGATGGACTGCAGCCAAGATAGTGATAAGAAAAACTAGTACCTTTATGATTAGACAAAATTTATATTTTTAATTTTCTTTCATCTCATCCCATGATAATCAATTTATTTAAAAATACTTTGAGAGTTTTTCATTTGGATTTTTGGGTACCATTATTCACACCATTCCTATATTTATTTTAGTCTCCGACATCAAGAAGAATAGAGAAACTTCCAGTTGTTCCCTCTAAGCTCTTACATATTTAAGTTATATTTATTTATTTAGTTTGATATTACAGATCCACCTAAAATTATATTTTTATTAAACATGGTTTTCGGAAAACTCTTTCTGTCCTAAAAATTCATAATTGCTTGTGCGTTTTCCTTTCTGCTAAGGAAGAGGACCACGGTTCATTGGTAACATGCAGGGTGATGACAGTGATGACGTAAGTGATGCTCTTATCTTCACAATGATACTCTTTTTACACAGTGTTTCTGAAAACAGGCTACATTGATCCTGTTTGCCGCCAAGCTCTGTCAGCAGGGCTAAGTGTGAATGATTTTCCTGTTAACCTTCACTTAAAGATGGTTCTGGTATAAACTGACCAGATTTACTACCTTCTTTGGTTTCCAGTTTATCTCTTCATTTGATATTTCATCAGTCTATGTTTCCTTTTGCTATTTTTTTGTCATTGTCGCTTGGATTTTAAAGAGGTTTTTAGCAGTCTCCAGAAGGTCAGTCCCTGAATCCAAAAAACAGCGGAAAGGAAAGGTTTGTTCAGGAAAAGGATTCAGTTAGCCCTCATGTCCCTCCCTATGTATTAGAAGGAAATATCCATTCTCAAATTTCCTATTTGACCCTAATGTGGAAAAAAGTGTTGTCAAAAATGGTTTATATTATTTTTTAAGTAATTGTGCTAATATTCTCAATATCAGCACAGTCTGGGGTAAGAATGTATTTTTCCTTCAAATGCAACAAATGCTATTTTTTTTCTTTTCAAAGTTTTTTGTGATATAGGAATAAAACCTTGCCAAGGTTCTGTGTTTAGTTAGAATAAAAACATGTTGTTTTTTAATTTTATTTTAGTGGTTCCACAGTGTGTTTGTGTGTGTCTAGTAATCTAACTATCCTGGAAAAATATAGTTTGACATGTTATATCATCCAACAGTCCTATCAGAGATAGACTTCAACCTTTTACTTGTTGATTGGTTCTTGCTTCCTGTTTCAGAGTGATGACAGTGAGATTGATGCAGATGAGGATGATGAGGAAGATGAGGAAGGTGAAGAAGAAGAAGAGAGGAGGGAAGAGGATGAAAGCTTGGAGGTCCTGTTATCGAGGAGTAATCGACCTCCTAGGGGAGGAGTGAGACCGGCACTTCTGGAAGAAAGTGATGATGACTTTTGAGTTGGGGACACAATCATGAGCTTTGCACTTTTTTATGTCCTAACTGAATTCCTTGGAAAGCTCCACTATAATTTTTATTTGCAGATATATCCTCTGTTCTTTGATATTTATATAATCTGCTGACAAAAATAAAATTTAAACTTCAGTTTTTGTTCTTTCCCAAAAATTACTGTTTTATAAATAATTTATCTATGTGGCAGTTTCGACATATTTTGGCAGTTGTTTTTTAAATGTATGCTGTACTTTCTAAGGGAAAATATTTGTGACTATTAAACACAAATAAATACTTTCAAAGGAATATGTAATAATATGATACACTCAGCAGTACTTCAGAAAAGAAAGAAAGTTTGCATAATAATTTATCTGAAAAATGTTTTCTAGTTTCTTAAATTGGTGGATTCAAACAGATGTAACTTAGGAACATTTTCCATAATAATTAAACATAGTCTAGTTTTCATTGTGGCTTCTTTGTAGTTGTTTTTACCCATAGTGGGTAAAAATAAAAATATGGAGGTTTTATACAATTGAAACTAAATATTTACTTATACAATTAGTAGTAGAAATACCTTTCAACTTTTTGAGAAAGCACAAATGGCCATGCAAGCTTCCAATAGGTTGATTTAAATATACTGTCCTGCCGCCGCCGCTGATGACGGTGTGAGACATGTTGACGGCTAGTGACGGCTTCTTCGGAGGAAATTACTAAATGAGCATTTGTAATAATAGTACTCAAGTAAAGGTTAAAAAAAGTGCTTTTAAAAGTAATTTCCAAAAAGTTATTCAAGGAAAATTTGTTTTTACTATTCATCTCTGTTTGTGAGAATCAGCCAGTAACAAAATGCGTAGGCTTAATGTTTAATTATTATTATTATTATTATTATTATTATTGATGACATGTTGAATAATTTTAGTCTGGTTTCTTGCATAAAGTCTATTATCTTATGTATTTAAAAAGAAATACGAACAGCTAAACGGATTGTAGTATCTTCGTGTGTTTTGTTTTGTTTTGTTTTTGGCTCATTAGAGTTGACATTTATCTAAAATAACCATAACGACCAAGTTATCTTGCGGCAAGAACTAATAAAAACATAAAATATATAAGTAAACATAGAATATATATAACCAGTCACTAAGTAAAATAAAATTGACATCAATGTTGTGTTTTGTGAAATTAAGGCATCAGTGACGCAATCATTGTGCGCGCTGCGCTAGGAGGCGGTGGCGGATGCCTCTTCGAAACAGAAAACTGTCTTTTACCTAGAACTTGGTTTTTCTCCTATCCTGGTATGAACACGACTTGTAATTGAACAACTAAGTGGTGTGACGACTGTTCGTGTAGTTACATATTAGTGAAGTGGCTGAAAGAGCGGTGAGCTCCTTGATAAGTAAACAAGCCTGTTTTATCAGGGTAACAACGGCTAACTGATGCTAAGTCGCTCCTCCTGACAAACACAATGCTGACATTTTTTTAAGAATATTTGAGCTTTAATTTATGAGTTTGTAACCCATCGATTGCATGCTTGTCTGTTTGTTAGCCAGTCTATTTGTTAAGTGAGCTTTACAACCCACTCATGCTTGAAATATAGCAAAAAGAATTTGTACCAGATTAATTATTTTTGGTCTTCAGTTTGTGAGGGGGGGAAAAAAAACTAGATTGATGCAGTTTTTCGGTCGTAAACTATCGTAGATGTCGTTTAATAGAAGCTGTGGCGCATAAATTAACATGGAGATTGTTTAGTTATCCTCCTTTACACAAGGTTGACAGCCATTCTTTGTTAATGCTGGAATGTGCCATCATTGTTCCGTCAGGCATTGCATCACCCACAAATGGATTTTTGTACGGTTATCTAAATCGCATTTACGTTATGTAGTTTTGTCAAATTTAATCAGCGATGTCACTAACCGAGATGTGTCGTTTTTAAATTGTGATTAGAGTAGTTTCATTAGCTACGTATATTGACTCCCTCATTCAAATAATTGAATTAAGGTTTTCCAATCATTCCAAAGGCCACAGAGCTTTTATAAACATTTCTCAAATAATGGGTCACTCTTACTGTTACAAGATGCACCTGTGCAATAGGCTGTATCAAGAAATCTACTCAACTTAATATTCCAGTCAGTTATTAGCAGTTTTCTAACCAGAGATTTAGAAAACTAAATTATACTCAAGAGTAGAACTGGGTCAACATATTTTTACTCAATTAAAAGCAAGAAGTAGCCATCCAAGAAATTATTCAAGTAAGGTTTAAAACGTATTTGCTAAAATGTACTGAGTGACTGAACATAACATTTGATTAAATATTTATAAATGAAATTACCAGACAATGAAAAATATGAGACTGGATGGAAGTTCTGGTATTTTAAAACGCAAAATGAAAAAATAAAGACACTACAAAATAACAAATTCAGCCATATTTTCTTTTTTATGTGTAAAATGTATTAAACTAATTCATACAGGAGATTGTATGTCTGTCAGAGAGGGTTAAGGTACTTCCAGTGACAATGTATCCTGTTCACTTTATCTTCTTAATTTACAAATGATACAACAGGCTCAACAGAAAGAAAATAACATAACAAAGCTTGTGTACAAACAAGAAGATTTGCACTAATATAAACTGTATGACTGCGACTCATGCAGGCTGGCAAAACTATTTCTGTTTGTCATTCAGTGAAGTTGCTCGCAGTGAGTATAGTATGTTTTACTCAAATAAGAGTAGTGACACTTCATAATAATATTACTCAAGTAAAAGTAGTATGGTTTAGTTAAACTACTCCTAAAAGCACATTTTACATCTACGGGGCAGGAAACAGTTGGGATGCGGCCCATCATCAAGTTCGGGTGGCCTCTTCAGTGGAGACGTGTTTTCTGAAGATACAAATCAATTCAGTGGATATGTCATCTAGGTTTGGCTGTCACTAGTACAACAGCTCGTCTCTGACTGAACCTTGTCAAGTGAAAAGTTGCTTTCTGATTGTGTTGGAACTGTTTGGAAAACATTTCTGCACACTAGGGCACAAGCTGATGCTTCACAAGACTGAATTAGGACGAAGACTGAAAGCTAGACCTCCCAACCAGTGTCTGACATCAAAAATGCTCTTTTGAAAGAACTGTTTAAACATCCTCATAAATATGCCCCTAAACCTTGTGGGAAGCCCTGCCAGAAGAGCTGCGTAGCATTATGTTAAACTCTATCTGAATCCTTGTAAAGTTTAAATTTGCAGTCTAATTACATTTCTGCAGTTATTGACATAATTGCTCTTTGTCTGCCTGGTTTGATGTTGTGATACCAGTACATAACCCAGGATTATGTACTGAAGCTTTGTAAAACTCTGGTTTAACTTCACATTCCAGTATCGCTAATTGCAAAAGTAATTAGCAGTGCTTGTGCACATAAACATAAATATTCCATTTACATCTTCCATTTTTTAATCTAAATAACTTTGAAAAAGGAAGTTCACTACATGCAGAGTGTTTTAATGAAAGCTTCCCCTGTCTCTCTTATTTCACGTTATCTCACCTCTTCCTGTCTTTCAGCTAAAAAGCAGCTGTCAGGATGCCAAAGAAGTTCCAGGGTGAGAACTCCAAGGCGGCCACTGCCAAAGCCCGCAAGGCTGAGGCCAAGGCAGTGGCAGACGCCCGTAAGAAGAAGGAAGAAGAAGACGCTCTCTGGGAAGAAACAGACAAACATGTACTTAAAAAAGAGCAGAGGAAGGTGAGCAGAGATGTCAAATCATAGTTGACACCCAAATTCATCACAGGATGCATCTATCATCTTTTATTATTCAAATCAGCTCTTTGACTATTGTGCCTGCCTTTTGTTCCCCTTATTTGTTTATGTAGTGTCTAAAATGACGGTTGCAGAAAATGTTAACTTGTCAAATATGAAGTGTCAAATTAACAACCTGAAGACACAACCTCCATTATAAAACGTGGTAGGGGCAGGAAGAGGGAAGCCACTGGGAGTTGATGGGAATATAGACACCAAACTTAAATTACTGAGGGATTCCCAGACTTCAGAAGCACAGAAACAAAGCTGAGAGAGACTTGCAGTTATGTTTGCTGGGGATGATTACTCCTCATGGTTTTGGCTCAGGAACATTTAATTCCAATGCAGACCGCACTTATCATATCTTAATTTGTTAAAAATGTTGAAAACCATCTGCCTACTTCATTCTACTTCACCAATATGCATTTCACTGTGTTGCTCTACCCAGTCAAATTCTAACAAAACGACCTGAGATTTTTGGTTAGTACTGTGACAAAATGTGAAAAGGTGCATCAAGTATGAATACTTGACCAACAAACCATATATAAGCAAATAACGCCCAACTGTATTGTTTTATAGGAAATATTTTAAGGATAACCATTTCACTTTTGCAAATATTTAATAGAGAAGCTCTGGTTTGTTGAGTTGATAAAATAAGTGGAAATACTTTCTCTTCCTCCAGGACGACAAGGAGAAGAAGCGGTTGGAGCTTCTTGAGAGGAAAAAGGAAAACCAGCGGCTCCTGGATGAGGAGAACGCCGGGATAAAAGGAAAAGCACAAAAGGAGGCAGCAGCTGGTGGAAAAGTGACTCGTGCTCAAATTCAGGAGATACTTCAAAATGACCAGCAGCAAGAACTGGAGATTAAGCCGATAGGTAGCATTTGGTTTAGAGCAGTGTTTCCCAACTCTGGTCCTCAAGGCACACTGCCCTGCATGTTTTAGGTGTTTCCTTGCTTCAGTCCAGCTGATTTAATTGCTGACTGATTAACAGGCGTTTGTTGAACTGTCAAATCAACAAATGTGCCTGATTCAATCAGTTGAATCAGGCACATTAAAGCAGGGAAACCTCTAAAACATGTAGGACAGTGTGCCTTGAGGACCAGGGTTGGGAAACACTGGTTTAGAGATCCTGGACCACATGTGTTTGTGTAAAATAAAATTAAAACCCTTCCATCCATACAGAGAAAAGCCACCTGGAGACTCCTCTAGAGGAGAATATTAACAGAGTCATAGCTGAAGAAGGAAGTATGGAAGCCCGAACAATCGAGGAGGCCATCTCTGTGCTCAGGTAGAAGATGTGTGGCATTAGGATGTTGCTGTCATTACAGCCAAGTTGTTGGCTATTTGTCATCATTGACTCTTGTTGTTTTTCTGTCTCCCAGCACAGGGCCGGAAGACCTGGACCGCCATCCGGAGCGGCGGATGAAAGCAGCTTTTACTGCCTTTGAGGAAGCAAACATGCCCCGACTAAAAATGGAGAACCCCAACATGAGGATGTCGCAGCTAAAGCAACAGCTGAAAAAAGAGTGGGCCAAATCTCCTGAGAACCCTCTGAACCAGCGTTTTGCCTCCTACAACTCGAAGTGAATTCAGCTTTTTCACAATGTCACTTGGAAAGAGACTTTGATTTGAAAAACTAATAATTTCACTGAATAAAGAGTGTCAGTGATGATGCTTCATCAGCAATCACCCGGCAACACCTTATCCTGTGCCAGAGGACTTGACTCTTTTGTTTAATTTAGTAGTAAGAGGAACTGCTTTTCATCTCCCAAAATAACAACTGTTTATCATGTTTCTGAACATGGCCTATAATGAGGCAACTCAGCATCTCATTAATTAAATTACTTATTATTTTTGCCCTTCTGGGAAGGTGGGAATCCAGATGTTTTGGGAATAACTTATTAAAGTTCACGGCTGAATCATCAACATTTTGTGTTTCTTTTTTTTTTTTTTTGTGGTGCACAAACTAATAGGACACCAGTGCAAGTCGGGTCACTTTTGTTTTCAAGATGGAGGATGAGTAAAGGTTTATGTCCAGCTTACATAGGGCACACCAACCATTGAATTTTAGAAATGTAATAGATAACGCTAGGTTTTGTACACTAGAAATTTAGTTTGCCAGGCAGTTTGATAATTTAATTTAGGTTTTTTTTTAAAACAGAAAAATAAACAAGCTTTTGAAGTCTTTTATTGAACTATATGTACTGGCGAACATTGCTAACATTTCTATCTCAATATTCTCACTGTGTATTTTAAATGCACAGCAGCAGTTGCCTGTAAGGTTGCTGATTATTTCATATCCAACTCAAGTCAAGTCAAATTTATTTACAAGCAACAGGAGTTCTGCACATGTGAAAAATCCAGTAATGCACTAAGAAAATAAGAGAATACAGGTAAAATATGGTAAACAATTACAATAAAGGATGTCATAACTCAGCTGTTTGGTTGTAATACCAATGTCAGCACAGTCTTAATGTAAAGGTTTAGGAGACGTAACATCAAAGTACTGTATGTTCTTTAATCTGCTCCTTAACTCATCTACTGGCCTGTCTTTAATAATGTTTTAGCAGTGTCAAACATTGGGATTTCTGACTGGTATGGAGATCCTTATCGTTCAATGACTGACAAACTATAAACTGATTTCTCTATAAAGAATGGACAGTCTGCAGCGAAGCAAAGACAGATGAAATGTGATCTTTTTTGAGATGGTCTGTCAGAGACACATTTTGAACAGGTTATAATTAGAAAAGGAGAGTACCGTATATCAAAGTGTACAATTTATGAGATATGAGGGAGTGAAGGACTTTCACAAGGTTTAAAAATAAAAGAAATAACTTTAAGAGCCCTAAGTATGAAAATGTTCATGGTCAGTGTAAAGTCACTACCTTTATTAAGAATTAACAAATGTAAGTTTTTTTGTCTTGTAGAAACTTAAAGAAAAAAAGTCTGGGAAATCAAATGTTGTTCATACTCACCTTTCTATTTATTCAGACCTGAAAGATGATCAAAAATAGTTTAATACTTTTTCCAATTTTTTTCAAAACCCTGGAACTCTTGTTGTAGTTGTAAAATTTCGGAAATGCATTTTATGACTTGTTAAATCAGTGGTTCCCAAAGTGTGGGGCACGCCCTTAGGGGTGCCATTACAGGGGGCATGGGAAGCGTTATGGATGAATGAGAAGAAAGCAAACAGTTACACAAAAGTGTTTCACTGTAAAGATGTTTTGTAGTGTGTTTTGTTGCATCCTGAAGTGTGAAATAAACTTCAGTGGGGTTTGAAAACAAAATATGTGTATAGGTTTATGTCTGGTTGAATGATGTGTGTGCCCCGTTGAATTTTTTTTCTCTTTTGGGGGGATATTATAGTAATCCATAGGGGGGCGAGGCAGAAACTCTTTGGGAACCACTGTGTTAAATATTGCTAAGTTTACATTGTTGCTAATATTTTGGGTCAAGAAAAGAAAAAAGCACAGTTGCTGTTCACATAGGTTTTATCTAATACAGCAGCTAATAAATTACTGAGTTAGTGGCACATGAAGCCGCAGACTTTACAGGTCTGTTTGATCCTAACTAAATACAAGACAATAACATTTTTAGCAGTTCAGTTTCATTCAGGGAACATGAATTTTCTACATATCTTATATGTACATCGGGGGTTACTGGTTAAAGCATTAAAGAAATAGAAATGTAAAGGATTTTTTTTTCATCTAGAAAAATATAAAACATGTTGCTTCTGCCTCACATAAAAAAACCAAACCAACAAAGATTTGGTTGAATAAAACTCCATCTGAGGCAGTGTTTTTTCTTCTTTCTTACTGGTGATTTCAAATATGCTTCATTAAACACTGATTGTTATATTGGACCTGAAATTGCATTTGTTAGATCTTCTTCTAAGGCACAGGTGATGAGCCCTTGTGCTGCATGGCATGATTCATTCAGAGCCAGGTTTAAAAATGGGCACTTTTGTGCGGCAGGCTCTTGTGGCGGAAGAGATAAGAGACTTTGCAAAAGGCCTTTGAACAACAAGCTTCAATAACAACTTCAAATGACCTTTTATTTACCACTTTGCTATGAATGCTAGCAATTGGCCTTGTTTTCCCTCCCAGCCTACCTGTCTCCTTCCAATTTATTTCCGTGTGATGTCCCCACCTAATGCTGTGGTCTGATGTTACAGATTTTTTTTTTCACTCACTGTCCCCTACCTGCACCCTCTCACTCCCCTCCATTTGCATGGCAACCCTTCATCAGGCAGCTGCTGCTTATTTCTTCCTTCATTTTGAATTCTAATCATTTCTTTCAAAGGAAAGCATCTTTAAAGCTCCTTCATCAAGTGTCCACACTGGGAGCAGGCAAGCGGCTATCCAACACCCACTCAGGTTGCTCTTCTTCTTTACACATCACTACTGTTGATGAGGCGAATATTTGTTTGCAGGCTGCTTCTTCAAGTTTGGATAGAATCGAAAGAAAATCAGGAACGAGGTAAGAATCACCTGTAGCTGTAGAGAATTCTAAGCAATTTTTATGTACAGAGAAAAATGTTAAGAGAAACAAGTGAATATTTTTACTGTTGCTTTTAACTAATGACTGAAATCAAGATTCAACATTGCATTTTAAGAAAAATGCCATTATTTCACTGTTTTGGCATAATTCAAAGAAAAAATACCTAACTTTAGAATTATTTTTGATTTAGTTATTTTACATCTTATGTGTTTAGAGTTATAATCTGTTCAGTAGTTAACATTTACAGATGATAAAGTGATACGTAGAGTAACATGTCATGATTCAAATTTCTAATAAATTAGAAATGTGTTGCATGGAAATGAAACCGTTGAAGCTTTTCTCAGTCTTTATGGTTGCTAAGTTTGGTAGATAAAGAAAACAGGGTACAGGGGGGACATCTGATTTTGACAGTTTGTTTCATATTCACAACCTCATGTAAAGACAACCTGCAATTAAATAAATTATTACTTTTACAACCATGAATACAAGCCTTGAAACTTATTCAAAAACACAAAGGGGTCCCATTAATCTATTAAAAGATTATAACAAATGCCCCTTGAAACATAATACTTTCTTTGAATATACTTTTGGCCTCTGCTTGCATAAAGATCATTGTGCAGATCTGTCATTGGCAAAAAGTGTTTACAACTTCCTCACACAAAAACACTTTTACTCTGCTAATGCTTAAAATTCTTCATTTAAACTTCTGGAATTTTTTTAAGCTTCCCTTTATTATTTGATAATAATAAATATCTCCAAATACCAGATATTTACAAACATCTTTTTTATGGCTAAAACAGGTCCTTGTTTTTATACTGAAAATACAGAATATGACTTCTTTATTCCCTACAACCTGTCCAAATATAGTCTACAGTAATTTATTTAGCAACATTTCAACAACATTTAGATATAATTAGCTGTGCTTTTATAGACACATTTTCAACCTCATGTTTACGATGTTTAGACTAGAAATCTATGTAAGTTTTTTTTTATTGGTTTTCTGCATATTTATGGCTCAGGGCAGAGACACTGATTACAGATCTGAACTCCAATAGTCAGTGCTGAATGTTTTTTAATAATATTTAGTGGCTTAGATGGTCAAAACATTTGGGAACATCTATGGTATTCTTATAATCTACAGATTACTATACCTATTGCATCAGAAGTGAATGTGTTTTTACTCAAATGGACATCATGTCTTTTCCGTCTTGCAGAGATAACATGAGGTTGATCCTGGTTAAACCCACCAATGCAACAAGACGTCTTGACTCAACAGGTGAAGCCTTCCAAGATGGAGAACATCAACACTGTGCTACAGGAGGTCCTGAGGAGAAGCACAATCCATTCTCTGGAAGCCCAGACAAAGAATCTTCATCTCCTCAGAAGAGTCGCTGCTGTGCTTCATCTTCCCTCCATGAGAAGTCGAATGGAATCGATCCTCCAAGAGGCTCGGCTCAGAGGTCACCTTCAAAAACACAGAACCTTTTACTGTCACAGCTGAGTGACCAAGACTGGCAGCTGCTTTGTGGGGAGGATCCACCCTCAGCAGGAAGAGTGGAAGACATTGTGGAAAATCCAAACCATATGAACAGATGTGGCTGCCCCTGTCCTGATGCTCTCCAACATTCTGACATCTTAAGTTTACAGCCACAATCAAATAAAGAAAGTGTCCCAAGAGGCAGAACTAAGAGAAGCATTTCATCACCTCATACCCTGCCTTTCCTTGAAAGCGTATACCCGTCCACCACTTGCCAAGTTTCAGCACAGCAAACAAATCACAAAGATCTTCGCAAACCTTCTACAAACCACCCGAGGAACATCATCGTGCCTCAGTGCTCTGGCCAAGACGGTGATAAAGATCAGCATTGCAATCATAAAAAAGTCAGAAACTTCAGCCAAGCAACTCATTCTAAGTTGTTCAACATTCCTTTAAGCTCAGGTCA
This sequence comes from Xiphophorus couchianus, assembly GCF_001444195.1. Lineage (NCBI taxonomy): Eukaryota > Metazoa > Chordata > Actinopteri > Cyprinodontiformes > Poeciliidae > Xiphophorus > Xiphophorus couchianus. The sequence continues at coordinate 7,555,758 of NC_040236.1, forward strand.
GTGTGCTATGAGAAATAAGAAACTCTCTGCACACAGTTTAGATGTCAACTGGAGAGACCTTTTTGGCAGAGAACCACTTTTGGTGCAGCAGCATCAAAGGAAAGACTCTCACTGCTCCACAACTGATGATCAAACATGGAAGCCATCTGGAGAGTCATCCTTTGCACTGAAGTGCCGCCATCTTCCTTACAATCGCCTAACCAGAGCACCATGGGGAAAAAGATCAGCTACACCAGCCAGTCAGAAAAGTTTCACCTCTTTCTCCACCAGCCAGTGTAGTTTGCTTGAAAACCAAGATTTGGTGGAGAGAACAAGAGAACAAGAAAGTCAGGTATGTTATCTTTTTTCATTGTCCTTCCTGTTAATTTAGAGTTTCCAGAATGTTTCAGTGGAAAAAAATTATGATCTTCTCACATATGATTTCGGAGTTTTATGCATGCTGTCTTTGATTGCGACAATTGGCAATACACTGCTTGGTGAACAATGCCACCTTCTTTTGTAGGAACCCTCTCAGCATCTCATTGGATCCAAACAACCACTCCCTAAACTCTGCCCTCCATTTTCTGATACCTTAGAAAGTGGTAGTGTCCAAAACGGGGATGCAGTGCGACCACTCAGCAGCCTGGGCACTTTAAGCTCTAGTTTTGCAGATTTTCCTTCAGACCAGCAGCAACTTCAGCTGCTTCAGAGTGCCATTCTTGAGGACGCCTTCTCCAAGGTCATCGGAGATGACTCCAGTAAGGCCAACAGTGAAAACCTGATCACAACAGAGGGAAACAAACCACAGAAGAAGACCAAGGACATCAGCTACCGGCTGGGTCAGAGGAGAGCTCTATTTGGGAAGCGCAAACATTTGAGCGACTACGCGTTGGTCTGTGGGATGTTTGGTATCATCGCCATGGTCATCGAGACAGAGCTTTCAAGAACTTTTTACACTAAGGTAACCTATAACTACTGAGAAAATACTGAGACATGATTGGGTCACTCTTTTAAAAAGACATGTTCAATGTGAAATATGTACTACTACATACCATATGCAAGGCTGGCCTCGTTGAAGGCTACTTTGTGGAATAAGAAATACAGTTACCTACTAAGGTTTCAGCCTCATAAAAACAAAGCCACTGAGGCACTCAGATATGCTAATATTCTCTCTCCATTGTGAACAGGAATCCATCTATTCTTATGTGCTGAAAGGATTGATCAGCATTTCCACTGCAATTCTTCTTGGACTCATTCTGATGTACCACGCAAGGGAAATACAGGTATGATAGATGACTGTTCAACACTTTTAGTGTTGCTTTTAGAAAAGATTAAAACCAATAACTTTAAAATGAGAAACAGGTTTAATTAAGGAAAAATATCTAAAAATATTCAAGCATGGTTTATGTTCCCTATATTCACACATTTTATCCTTACTTTCTGCAAAATTATAGGCATAATGTTTGAATAACCTTCTTTTAAACACATAAAGACTCTATAATATGGTTGAAAATTGGCTGTGATTACAAAACACTTGTGCTTCAAATTTATTTTTAATTTTAAATCAATAAGCTCTGAATTTTTGGAAATGTCAAGACAACCTGCTCCAGCTTATTGGGGTGGAAAAAGAATATAGTGTCACTTTGAACATTGGGTTAATCTGCTTTCGATAATACAATCTGCTTCAAAAGAAACAAACAAAAGATATAACAATTCTATATGCCTATATTTTGATGTTTTAATATGTTTTTTATATATATTATTGTCCCATGGTTTAATGTTAAATATAAACTGATTTTAATCAACCAGTTCTTTTGGATCAAGTAAAATAGATTAGATTAATTTTCACTGAATTAATCTTACAATTGAGGAAATTTTATTTTTTATTAATTTTGTTCATTTGTAATAGTTGTTCATGGTTGACAATGGGGCAGATGACTGGAGGATAGCAATGACCTTTGAGAGGATCCTCTTCATTGTGTTGGAGCTCCTCATCTGTGCCATCCATCCAATCCCAGGCCAGTATGTGTTCACCTGGACTGCCCGCCTGGCCTTCAATTACACAGCATCTGTAGCAGATGCCGATGTAGACATCATTCTTTCTGTCCCGATGTTCCTGCGTCTGTACCTGATTGGACGTGTCATGCTGCTGCACAGCAAGCTGTTCACAGATGCCTCCTCACGCAGCATCGGGGCCCTCAATAAGATTAATTTCGACACTCGTTTTGTGATGAAGACTCTGATGACCATCTGCCCCGGGACTGTCCTGCTGGTCTTTAGTGTCTCCTGTTGGATCATTGCAGCGTGGACAGTGCGTGTATGTGAGAGGTATCATCTCAGAGTTGTTATAATTTATAGTCTAACAGAGATTTTTTGTGTATAGTTTTCTTAAATTCTTATTGATGCATTTTCAGGGCCAACATTATACAAACATGCTCACTAATAGTTTGCAACGCCTGCCACGACCAAAAGCTTTGACATACTTAGGACTCTTTGTTTGACTACCTCTCTAATGAGGGATAACATAATTTAAATTGTTTGCTTTTTTGGCACAGACCTGGCTTTCAAGCTTTGCTCTTATGTTTTCAAATATTAACGTCAGACTGAACTTGAAAACAACCAGTTATGTTGAAGTTTCATCAATATATTTGACTTGAAGTTGAAGAGGTCGTTCCCCATCTTAATTATTCAATCCATTTTGTGCAACAACTGAACTATTCTACACCATGATGCTACCATCGGAGTGTTTGTAGGTTCCAAAGCCTCACATTGGCTTCCTCACAACATACTTCATATATTTGTGCCCAAATAGCTCAGCCTCAGTGTCTCACCTGAGTATAGAAATTTTCTACAGAAGGTTTGTCCATAGTTTCCAATTTGAGATGCAAAACCAGGTTCTCTTTGAAAAAATAATACAAATGTTTCTTCTTGAGCCTTGGCAGTGGCTAGGTTCTCCATGAACATCCTAACCAATTTCTTGCCTTCTGATGGTCATAGTTTGGGTCAAATGATTAAAACTTGACAGTAATCCCAACATTTTTGTAAGCCATGCTTAGTCTGGGTCTGTGGCATGAAACTGGATACTTTAAATCAACTCATAAGCTTTCTGAAACTCAAACATTCAGTTTTGTTCTAAAAACAATAGAGCTTGTTGTGGAATAATGCTTCCACCCTGAAAAATTAACTTTTCCAATATATATGACACCCTGGTCTATGGTGATCAGACATGTAGCTGTAACACTAAATGCTACTACAGCCCCTGCTATTCTGTCTCAGTAGGTATCATGATGCACAAGAAGTAACAAGCACCTTCCTGGGAGCAATGTGGCTGATCTCCATCACTTTCCTGTCCATTGGTTATGGAGACATGGTCCCTCACACCTACTGTGGGAAAGGAGTTTGCCTCTTGACAGGAATTATGGTGAGAATGAATACATTTTTATGAGTACTGAAATTAATATCAAAATTATTCTTTGGTTACAACTGAATCAATCTGTTGTGATGCCAACCGCAGCTCTTCCTCTCCACAGGGAGCAGGTTGTACAGCTTTGGTGGTGGCTGTTGTTGCAAGGAAGTCAGAGCTCACAAGAGCTGAAAAACATGTCCATAATTTTATGATGGATACTCAACTTTACAAAAAGGTCTGTTTTTACCCAATACTGCTTTTTTCTTGAAGAAAATTTTTTTTCAGTCAAGAATATTGTCCGTTTTTTGCTTTACATTTCAGTTACCATTTTGAAATGAACATATTTATCAAACTAGTTCACACCTGCAAAGTACCAAAAGAAAATAAATGTAAGTCATAAAAAGACAACCTATGCCATTTTAAAACTGCTGCAGTGCTTTCTTGTTCTTGTGATTCCCCTTCTCAGATAAAAAACACAGCAGCAAATGTCTTAAGGGAGACTTGGCTTATCTACAAAAACACAAAGCTGGTCAAAAAGATTGACCACGGCCGTGTGCGGCAGCATCAGCGGAAATTTCTGCAGGCCATCCACCAGTAGGTATCACTATTTGTTTGTTTGTCTCCCTCTTGAAGTATAATTAGGCACTTTTTAATTATAGATTCTGTCAAGATAAACTGTACATAATCTTAAATCCATTTAAGACAAATGAATGTTGTTTTTTTAAATTCAGACTGAGAAGACTCAAAATGGAGCAAAGGAAACTAACTGACCAGGCAAATACTGTTGCTGATCTCGCAAAGGTTTGTGTAATCTCTTCTGAATTATGGAGGAATACACCAGAAAACTATAATCAAACTGCTGTTTTTGAAGAGAGAAATACATATTTACTTCCATTTTATTCATTTCAAACCTAAATATGTTGGGACATCTTTAGGTTGTCCCAACATATTTGGGACAACCTAAAGTCCCAAATATGTTTGGGAGCATGGACTAAGCATGCTAAGCATGGACTCTGAGGGTCCATGCTTAGCTTACATTATTAAATATAATGCTAAAATGTTGGACACAATTGACATGTTGCATTTTATTTTTAACTTTAGTGGAAATCCACCGAGAGTCTAAAAACCTAATGCTCAAACGGGCAAATAACAAATACACCTAATATAATATAAGGAGACAAATAGTTTTTGAAGAATTCTTAGGTTTTAGCTCCCACTAAATTATTTTTATGAAATCCAGCATAATTTACATATAAAATAGAGCAAAATGTAAACCAAAACTTGTTTTCCTTATCTGCATAGTTTACTGAAAAGCATTTGCGACTGACTGCATCTATGCTGACAAAGACACAATAAAAATATCAAAATATTTCCAGAGTGCTGGACAATCTCTTTGCTGTGTTTCAGACTCAGAACATGATGTACGATCTGGTATTAGATCTGCAGCATCGAACTGGGGAGCTGGACAGGAGGATTGTGGCTCTGGAAGAGAAACTGGACTCCATCCTTATCGGAGTGCAATCGCTGCCAGTTGTTCTATCTCAAGCAATAGCAAAACTACAAAAAGATTTCCTGGATGACTTAGCGTGCCGCGTTCACTTCCTGTCGTCCTCACTGAGCTCGGAGTGCTGTTCAGCACATCCCAAGCAACTTTGTCCTGGATCAAGCACACTAGAGACGCCGTACAGCTGAGAGGCCTCCCTGAGTTTCCTAATTTTTCATATCAGTTGGAACTGTACCAAAAACCATGATTATTTCCCTTTAGGGGTGGAAAAATAGGCCTGTTTATTTTCGTCCATATGGAAGAAAATAAATAAATTGATAAAAAAAAACATTGTTCTGTAATGTAGCATTTTAGAGTGATTACCTCAGGAAGGCTAACTTTGTAAGTCTTTTGCTATTATTCAGTAACTGAAATCCTTCAGCAATTGAAACGAGACACTGCAAGTATTTAATGAAAATTTGAAAAACATTAATATTTAGAGATCAACATTACATATATTTAAACTCAAAAAGTAAATAAAGATTTTTTTTTGTGCAGTAAAAGTTCAAGATGTCAAGTGTCCAATGTGGTTCTTTGTTCATTTTAAAGAAAGGTAGATATTTTCTGTAAGTATCAATGTAAGTATATTTATTTTAACACACACAAGAAGTGCTCTTAGAAACCACACTACTCTCCCAGAACTGCTCTGTTGTTCCAACCTAAATCCAATGCCTTTGTGAATATCCCGGTATTTATATGAGGGGCCCCTCATATATTTACACTACTCATGTCCATCATTCTTACCAAAGTGTTTATTAATTTCTTGTTTTGTTTCACCTATGAATGGCTTTTCCTAAAATGTAGCTGTTTAATTTTAGTGCAGTTTTGGGGGAACGCAAAATAAATAGGATGAATGCAAGGAGTATATTTATTCATTGTTTATTTTTTCTCTCATTTTGCTTTACTTATCAGTTTGTGCAGGGATAAAACAAGATATTGCAAAAATGCTTTCTTAATTATAGGGAATTTTAGTTTTGTAAAATATAACTGAAAGTGCAAATAAATATAAATGTGGTATTTGAGAGTATATGGAGAAAAAAAACAGAATCAGTCATGGATTAAATTTATATATTTCACATTTATGGTTGAAGTTTATAACAGTTTTCATCTTAAAGAAGATCAGTATTACAAAAGAGACTGGTGGATGTTTAAAATAGCCACAGTTTTAAAATGGACTTACTATTCTAATCTTCTATTATTTTGTTTTCAATAAAGAATATTTACATGCTGGATGGTGTTGAGTCATTATATTGCAAGCAATGATAACGTCAGATTTTTCTTTCTCTCATTAAATTGTTAGATGTCTGCTGTTTCTCTGACGTCTAAGCTCTCCTACCTATGGTGTATTCCATCTTTGGCTAACATCTCATTTCAGGCCTGTTTTATTAATAACTTTGTAAATTTATACAAACATGATGTGTACATATCTGTTAGAATATAGTAGTTATCATCTGTGATGAAAGATGAAATCACTCACTGCCTGTGATTTTCTTTTAATTTCCTTATCTTTTATCTCTGCTGATAGGGTCGAAACTCCATCCATCCATCCATCCATTTTCTGTTCACCCTTGTCCCTAATGGGGTCGGGAGGGTTGCTGGTGCCCATCTCCAGCTACGTTCCGGGCGAGAGGCGGGGTACACCCTGGACAGGTCGCCAGTCTGTCGCAGGGCAACACAGAGACATACAGGACAAACAACCGTGCACACACACACTCACACCTAGGGAGAATTTAGAGAAACCAATTGACCTGACAGTCATGTTTTTGGACCGTGGGAGGAAGCCGGAGTACCCGGAGAGAACCCACGCATGCACAGGGAGAACATGCAAACTCCATGCAGAAAGACCCCGGCCGGGAATCGAACCCAGGACCTTCTTGCTGCAAGGCAACAGTGCTACCAACTGCGCCACTGTGCAGCCCGGGTCGAAACTCCTCACCCCATATTGATGAGGCACTATCTACCACTTCTCAGGTTTCAGCACAGCAAACAAGTCACAAAGACCAACTTAATAGTTGGGGGCTAATAATATTTGTTTTTAATATAATTATAATCACACATAATTAATTACATCAAATAAGTCTTGTGTTTTTCTGCAAGCAAATAAAAAATGATGGCTGGGATTTCTTTAAACCCCATAAAGCAGACATACTTTATTTTTCTCATATTTTATTTTTCTCTTCCTTGGATAAGATATACATTTACTATCAACGTTGTTTACCAGGACCGCCATATGTTTATTCTGCAGAGAACTTTGTCTCGCGATAAACTCCCAAAGAAGAACTGCACCCACGAGAATGTCGTTTCGCGCGCTGACACTAAGCTCCAGTCACTCTCCAGATTGACAGCTCTATTAACCAATCAAATCTGAATAGTGTGAAAGAAGCAGCCAATCAGCACGGGGAACTCCTAGAGCAGGCGGGTTAACAAAGTGTTGAAGAATAACTCATTGATCAATCTCCAACAAGGGTAGAGTTGGTCGCATAAACCCTTTGATAGAAGTTACTTACGGGAGAAAAACGTGCACATTTATTGCTTAGCCGACATTTCCCTGATTTTTATTTTGGACGATCAAACAGGTAAATCTTGTTTTGCCACTTCTGTTAACTTTCGACATTTTGTTAATTTCGTATTCATTTGCATCTTTATTCAGTTGCTAGTACACAGAGGTTAGCTAAGTCCTGTGTTGTTTCTTTTGCTGCCTGTGCGGAACCACTAACAAGGCCGCACATCTAGTTCAGGCTTTGTCAAGTTCTGTTATTAATCTTTTTTCATTGTTCGTTTTTCATATGTAATGTGGTTGTTAAAATGGCTGAAAAAAAAGTCTTTTATCTGTAACGTGGTTTGCTGTACGCTTTAAAATAGGTTGGGAAGAAGTTATCTTGTTTATCTGTGCTGAAATTGTAACTCTTACTACCAACGGTTAAATTTGCTAGCTTAATACTTTGTCGCTTTTCATCTATTTTCACGTATGCTAACATAAGACTGCTCATTTTCCTGTTTCTTGCTTAAAGTGAATAATTTGGTGGTTTTGTTTGCTCTTTCAAAAAAGAAAACGGTAAAAGAAACTAAGGTAAATGGTGAATTCTAAGTTGGAGCAGCTGTTTTATTTTTCTCTTCCTTGTTTTTTTTAATGTTATGATCATGTTTTGTTCGCTTTCGAACGACTATTTAGGGCCCGCATAGAGCGTCTCAGTGAAGCAGAGCAGCCGTAGAGCTTTCCCCTCGTCACTCACTGGGATCCAAGTGCGTTATATTCGGGTAATATATCAGTGTAGAACCTAAATAATATAACATTTCACCGTGTTTTACTGTCAGAAACCGAAGGCACATTGTTTGCTAGCGCTCCCTCGCGTCCGGACGTGCTTTTAAAAGAAAATGGGAGTGGCCTGGAGCCCAGTTTCCCGCACTGTATTTAAATCAGCCTATTCCCTCCCTTTCTGATAGTGCTGATGACAGCCCACTGCTTACAGCGGCACCATACTGTACTCTGAGCAGGAAGAAGTCATATTTCTGATCGGGACAACAGAGGAACAGTTGGGTATTGCAGACAATGAAGTCTAATAAAACAATGATGTTGATGGCAATGATAAAACGGGGCTAGAACAGAAATATCCTTTATTGTTCCACAGTCGGGTAACTTCTGTGAAACAGCAGCAAGTCAAAGTAAAATTTGAGAGTGCTGATTCCCACAAGGTAAAAAACCCCCATAAGAATAAGGGACTGACTTATTCCTCAGATAAGAGACACATTTACAAAATAAGACAAAAGCACTACAACTTATTAAAAATAGCATACGTGTATGAAAAGAAATATGCAGCAGCAGCAGAGTATGGTACTTTAAAGTGGATAAAATCGATAAACAACTAACAAGAGGTTAAAATTTTATATGAGAAAACCCCAAATAAGAGCAGAGTTGTCTAGTCTTCTTGTGTTTATTGCGAGCAGTGATGGTTATAAAGTCTTAACAGCTGCTGGGAGGAAGGATCTGTGTTTTCGCTCCTTTTTGTACCTAAGATGCAGCAATCTGTGACTGGAGGCGCTCTCCAGTTCAGCAGCAGTTCATGCTTGGGTGGGAGACATTGTCCAACATTGATGTCATAAGTTATGCTTTGTTTCCAATGAGCGGGACGGGTAGGTGTCTAAGTTGCAATCAGTTATTGCATTTAGGTTTATGAAGTCCTAATGTAAAGTGGCAAGCTTATAGACAGTTTAGGATGCAGGTGCAGTGAAAGATCTGTGCACTGATTTCCTCTGTTCCCTCACCTGACCTCTACAGCAAGTGAGTAAAATTTGGGTCACGTGGGTGAAAAAATGCTTACCCTTTTTGTGTTTTTTAAGAACTCAAATATCTTTTGAGGTGGGAGCCAGCACAAAGATGTGAAAAAGACTAAGATCAGGTGATGCTATCAGAAGACTTGTTGCAGTATTTTGAAAAGGCTGGAAACCTCACAGGAGAAAGTAGTTAATCCCAAAATAAAACGCTGTTTCAATGGTTGAATTTTTCAAGATGATGGAGGAAACGCTAGTTCTGATAACAGCATTTATTTGCCTTACAGAAGAAAAATGTATAAATGAATCCATACTACCTAAATATCATTTTTGTTTTCATTTTTTAAGAATATTTTCCCCTAATAAAATGTATTATGTTATTACTTACGATAATCTTACCATCTGCAGCAATGTGTTGGTTGAAAGGAGTAGATGTTCTTTCACTGAGCTGCTATTTGGAAACATTTTTCACATGAAGTTAAAGTGAGATTGTTCTGCAAAGCTAAATGTGACTGGAGTTAGCATAATCACGTTTTGACAAAAAAGACTTTCAGCCATGTTTGTGCAAATTGGTTGTTTTCATAGGGCAGCTGCAATGTGGATTCAAGTTCGCACCATGGATGGGAAGGAGACCCATCGGGTGGATAACCTGTCCAAACTCACCAAGGTGGATGAGCTGCGTCTCAAAATCATGGAGCTGTTCAAGGTGGAGCCGGAGAGGCAGAGACTTTTCTATCGTGGAAAACAGGTGAGATGGTGTGGGTTAAATAGTTCTTTTTTCTTTTGGTCTGGTTTAACTAAAGTTTCATTCTTTACTGGTGTTGGATCTCAGATGGAAGATGGCCACACCATATTTGACTACAACGTTGGCCTCAACGACATAGTGCAGCTGCTTGTTAGGCAGAAGGCCCCTGCTGCTGACGTCGTCAAAAGCAAAAACAAAAATAAAGACAAAGAAGCCGAGCTCTCCGACTCGGATTCTGGCTGCGGCTCCACCCAGAGCGAGTCCGACAAGAACTCGACCCACGGTGAGGTCGAGGGTCAAACTGCTGGGACCTCTGCTCAGACAAACGCAGTGGAGCTCGTCTATCCTGGGTTTGGATTTTACAAGGTAATTTACAAAGACTGTAGACTGGATTAAATCTGTTTTATGTCTACGTTATGTTGCAGAAAAGTTGGAAGAAAAGAACTCATACATGTAGCCATTTAACTCCAAAATTTAGTTTTAAGCTTAATGGACGTGGTCAGTTACCATCTTCTGTTTTTGTCCGAAGATTAATGAGTTGGTTGATGCAAGAGACCTAAACATGGGAGCATGGTTTGAGGCCCAGATTGTGAATGTCACAAAAACAACAAAGACGCCCAAAGAAGAGTCCGATGATGGAGAAGAAGAGATCCTGTACCACGTTAAATATGAAGAGTAAGATATTTATTTATTTATTGTTATTTGGAGTTTTACCAGTTATGTCCAGTTAAATGCATTTACATTTTTAGTCAACAATTTTGCATTGTTTTTTAATTTTTGGATGTTCATGGTCTTGAGCTTAATAACAAAAACCGCATTATACAATATTTCCTTTACGTTCCTATGTGTCCCTGCTAGATTTTCTGCTTGATAAATGTCTGAGAAATTTAGAACCATGCTTGGTTACAAATCTGTGCTTGTGTGTCAGCTGGCAGTGTGGATTTTGAAGGGAGCTTCCATCAGTGCAGTGTAGCTGTTTGTACCTGTTGGTTCTCGTCACCATTAAATGCACCGCAGTGCAGCGCTGTTTGGAACACCTGAGAGGGGCATGTAACTTACACTACACTTTCACATAAACTGTTCTAGTTATCCAGAAAATGGTGTGATTCAACTACTGGCCAAAGATGTTCGCCCGCGGGCACGCACCGTCTACCAGTGGCATCAGCTGGAACCAGGAATGGTCGTTATGGTCAACTATAATCCAGATGACCCCAAGGATCGTGGCTACTGGTACGATGCTGAGATCAAGAGGAAGCGGGAGACTCGCACGATCCGTGAAATCTACGCCAAGATCATCCTTGGGTAAGTTATTTTTCTAGGATGAGTTTTGCTTAGCTTTATCTGGGGAATTATTGCAGCCATCTGTGGTGACAGGTGAGCACAGTAGCAGTATCTCCGTTAGTGTGGTTTGTGATGACACAACGGTTGGTATGTAGAGGCGGATTTCCTGCTGTGGTCTCTGTGGATTGCTCAATGCTGGTCCCAGTGTTGAGCTCCACATTTTTACCAATTTGTCTTTTTGTTTGCAGGGAAGCAGGCGACTCTCTTAATGACTGCCGGATCATGTTCATAACTGAAATCTATAAAATCGAGGAGCCAGGTTCTTCAAGTGACTTGCCAGCTGGAACCGATAGCCCGTTAAAAAGTGAGTTAGAAGATTGTGAATCATGGATGATGTTAACCTTAAAAGTTTGGCGTCTGATTCGTTCTGACTTATTCCTCAAATCAACTGTGAGGGTCTTCTGCTGACCAACCATGTTGTTATTATTCTTGTATAAATTGTTACTTAATAATTATAATTTGTCCTTTAGGATCAAATGGACCTGAATGTAAGCATTGCAAGGATGATCTGAAGAAAAACTGCCGTTGGTGCAACTGCCACATCTGTGGCATCAAGCAGGATCCAGACAAGCAGCTTCTGTGTGACGAGTGTGACATGGCCTATCACACGTACTGTCTGAATCCTCCACTCACCTCCATCCCTGAAGACGAAGATTGGTCAGTAGAACCTGAGTTATGAGCGTATTCATTATATCCAGCACAGTACTTTCTAGAGTTATTGGTATTTTTCTCTGTTGCTCATTAGTTTCTCTTTTTCTTTTAGTTTCAACGTAATATCTGCCTTGTTTTTAAATGTTCATTCAAGAACTAAATTGTATTTTTTTTTTATACTGATTTAAATGCAATTAATGATCTTTAATGTTTTTTGTTTTTTTTTGTAAAAGTCTGATATCAATGCTTTACTGTACACGGGGAAGCACAATTCAGGTCCAGAATAAAAGCTGGGACAGATTTTTTGTTTTTTTACAAAGTGTAAAGTTTTGCTAATTACAAATCTCTGAATGTAGAATAATGTAGCTTAGGTTTGATCTGTTCAAGAATTAGTGGTGATCAAACGTAGTTAGTCTTTTTTACTGACGTGCTTGGATGTAGAATTGATTTTAACCTTAACATGTTTTGCCTGCCGTCTCAGGTATTGCCCCGGTTGCCGTAACGACACCAGTGAAGTTGTTCTGGCTGGAGAGAAGCTGAAGAAAAGCAAGAAGAAGGCGAGGATGGCTTCTGCAAGCTCGTCCAGCCAGAGAGACTGGGGAAAGGTGACACAGAGCAGATCTGTTCATTACAGCAAAGACAGTTTTGAGTAGTAAAACCTTTATCTGAGTTCACTTTAATTTACTGAATATTAGTCTAATTATGAGTACAAGCAAAAAAAAAAAAAAAGCAGAGTTATTGTCTCTGGTAGCTTACTGTGGTAACCTCTGCAGGGTATGGCCTGTGTGGGTCGGACCAAGCAGTGCACCATCGTTCCATCCAACCACCATGGTCCAATTCCAGGTGTTCCTGTGGGTTCCTTGTGGAAGTTCAGAGTGCAGGTTTGTACAACACTGCTGTAACTGAACTCCACTTGGCTAGTTTAAGAGTACTATTTAATAAACTGTTTAAAGGTTGACTTTTACATGTATTAATGTAGTACACATGACTAATGCTAAGGTTTTTAACACAATCTGCAAGATGTTAAGTAAGCCAAGTGGGTTTAAATGACTTATCTGTATAGACTTTCAGTAATTCTTCATTCATTCCCAGGTAAGTGAAGCCGGTGTCCACAGGCCTCATGTTGCTGGGATCCATGGCAGGAGCAATGACGGAGCCTACTCTCTTGTTTTGGCAGGAGGCTATGAAGATGATGTGGTATGCTGTTTTCTAAATATTTATTATTTATTTACTTTGTTTACAGTTTAAAATGAACATGTCACATGTTGCTATGAAAAAACATTTTCAAAGAAATGGAGTAGTTAGAAGAAAGAAAATCTTAGAAAGTCAACCCTGCCTCTAGTCATTTTTTTTAATACCAAATTTGATTTCCAATTTTAGGGAATTTTTGTTTTTTCATACAAATACAAATGACACACAATATCTTAAACTGGCTTTTATTTAAATAATTCCTTCTGCAAGTTTACCTCAATTCACAATTGAAATAAATAAGCTGTAAAACACATAATGGTATAATTAAAGAGATTTTGATCTAAAAATAAAGTATTTATGTGACGAGAATATCTCAAAATGATTTTAGTCTTGATTCTGATGCCGTTTGACTTTAATGTTTGTGCTATCTTTTGATAAAGGATGATGGCAATGAGTTTACCTATACTGGCTCAGGGGGGCGAGATCTGTCTGGGAACAAGAGGACAGCTGAGCAGTCATGTGACCAGACTCTGACCCACATGAACCGGTAGAGTGTTTGAATGTACAATTCAAAGCACAGTGTCTGGTACCTCAAATTTATATCATTTTTATGGCTCATTAGGGCTTTGGCTCTCAATTGCAATGTCCCTGTGAATGAGAAAAATGGAGCTGAGTCAAAGAACTGGAAGCAAGGCAAACCGGTCAGGGTTGTGCGCAGCTGCAAAGGACGCAAGCACAGCAAATTCTGCCCTGAGGAAGGAAACCGGTATGACGGGATTTACAAGGTAAGAGGAGAAAGTGACACTTTGTAGGACCAAACTTTCACCCAGAGCATCAGTTTATGGTTTTCTTTGCATCTTCTACGTTGCACAGGTGGTGAAGTACTGGCCAGACAAAGGCAAGTCTGGTTTCCTGGTGTGGCGCTACCTGCTGAAGCGCGATGATGATGAGCCGGCACCATGGACCAGAGAGGGGAAGGAGCGCATAAAGAAACTTGGCCTGGTCATGCAGGTGAGGGGCTTAGCAGTACGCTTTGCATCAGAAAATGAACATCACAATGTTCATTTTCATAATGATTTACCTTTTGATTCTCATTTGCTTGATTATATGTTCTGTAAACTGACTGTGATGGCTGCTGTTCCAGTATCCTGCCGGTTATCAAAAGGAGAAGGAGAACAAAAATGAAGTGGAGGAGGAAGAGACACCCAATAAGGCGAAGAGGAAGAGAAAATCTCAGGGGAGTGGTAAGTTCTCTGTGGCTTTAACTGGTCGGATTGTGCGCCTTTTGTTTTTGTTTTTGTTTTTCACTTCTGCAATTTGCAGATAGGAATTCCCTGTTTTGAAAGAGACATTGACATTCTCTGAGAAGACCTGATGGATTATTTCAAAAATATGAAATACTTTGACAAATAAATGGGTAGAAATAAATCTGACTTGTTTTCTCCAGAATCCCCTAAGACCGTGCCTGCCAAGACTCCCAAGAAGATGAAAGTGGAAGTTTACAAGCTTTCACAACAGCAGAAATCCCTCATTAAGAATGACCAGCCAAACAAGAAGCTGTGGGATGAAGCTATGGAGTCGCTGTCTCTTGGACCGGTAACATGGGACTTTAGAGTATCCATAGTTATATCTCTGCACATTCACATACAGATCTACATAATGCATTTCCCTCACTGAAATGATGTACCTGATATGTTTCTGTTAAGTAAACTGGTTCTAGTGCTGAACTGGTGCTTGGTTAACACCAGTAATAGCTCTAGTCATATTAGCAGTTCTGTCTCAGCCTCAGATGTTTGTTGGGTCAGAGAAAATCAGTCATCAGGTGGCCTCACTGAGCCCAATAACTATATTAAAATCTCCAGAGTTAATATTGCTTTGAACTTTCACAGTATATTTTAAAAACAGCTGTAACAATCAGCTTTCAGTAACATGGATTCTCTGCAGGGATGATAGTAAAGCTGAAACGTATTAATCATTGCAATACTGGTGACACCACTTAACCATTTGCTTTAATAAATCCATCTGACATTTTGACTCTAGTCTGCCTGCCAGCTGTGTGTTTAGGTAAGCTTATAGGATTGAATTAGATTATAAAAGCTGATGCCAATGAAGTGTTCTTGCAAAAACCTGAAGCCTGAATGAATGAAACCCAATTTTAACCTCAAAAGAGACTTTTGGTTAAACACGACTGTGAGTACTTTACTGAAAAGATTTTCTTTTGTCATTTTCTGACATCTTCTTGTTTTGTTTTTTTTTCCTGCAGAAATTTCTGACCAAGGTTGAAGAGGTTTTCCTTTGTATTTGCTGCCAAGAAGTGGTCTTTCAGCCTATAACGACAGAGTGCCAACACAATGTTTGCAAGGTGAGGACCCAGAAATCTTCAATATTAACTTAACATTTGATTGATGGTTCTGTCTCATTTGTAGCCACTAAAACGTGTGTATGTGTATTCAACTCTCTTTACTCTGATGTTCTTGAGTAAAATCCAGAACCACTGTTTTCCAGACTTGCCTGATTAGAAGGGCATGGAGCCTTTCCTCTCTGATGCTTTTGTTTTTAGACACTGAAAGTGTGATTGGTTAGCACACTTTTAATTTAATTTTATTTATTTTATTGATTCGTTTTGTAATCTGTGCATGCCTTTTCATCTTGCATATAAATGGCTTTTCTGGGATTAGCATTGTTAACACCGTCAAAAGATAATCTGTATAAAATGCTTGGTTGAAAATCAATATTAATGTTTTTATCTGTAGGAATGCCTCCAGCGGTCTTTCAGGGCAGATGTTTACACTTGCCCTGCCTGCAGACACGACCTGGGCAAGAACTACTCCATGTCTGTCAACAAAGATCTGCAGGACATTCTAAGTCAGCTTTTCCCAGGCTACAGCAATGGGCGATGATCATTACTCCAGTCTACTCAGCCCTCAAAGAAGCGCAATGAAACCTTTACGGGGGAATTTCCAGTTGAGGCAATAAAGAGTTCGCTTCTCTTAATATATTTTCTATGAATATAAAGCTAAAGTTTTTGTGGGCTAAAATACATCCATTTTTACTGTTGAGCTGTTATGTTTGTCTAATATTCATTGAGAATTCATTTAGAACTGGTTGTACCGTTACCCTTTAATGGCAATTAATCCTCCACATTTTGCTTAGCTACAGGTAATATTCCTTATTTAAATTTAACCTATATTTTCCCCCATATTCCTTTGTTTTGCACTCATTGAAGAAATATTGGTCAAAAGAGGTAATCTGCTTCCCCAAATTATCTAAAGATCCTAATCTCTAAGGCTATCAGTAGGTGTTTGATGTGTATTGGTTTTCTTGTTAAATTGGTTGTGATCGTTATTGAAGTCTTTTGAAAAGTCAGACATTTGATCATTTGATTTCTTGAGTCCAGACGTAATCATTTCATATGACAATGCCTTGATGTGATAAATTAACGAAGAACTTAAATTTGTAATGACTCCATAAAATGTAAACAAGAAACAGATTTTTTTTTTTAAAGCTCTTGAGCAAGAGGAGAGTAGTGTCTTATCTGTAAGCCGTGTCATCAAATGTCAACATGTACTGTTAACCCAAAAATTGTCAAACAGGATTTTTTTTTTTTTATTACTGTAGGTTTACTTTTTGAAATGGATTACAATTTAAGGAAAAAAATTGTTTGAAAATATCTATGTTTTTCTTTTGACGGATTTTTTTTTTTTTTTTTTAGGTTACCCTTTTCGTGGTTCACATTAAATAGTCCAAAGATATGGTTATGCTTAAAGAGTGTAAAGTAGATATTCCATCTATTTAGCTCTCTGGACTGTCCTTAACACTCAAACCTACTTCAGCCTAGAGACTTGATTTGTATTTTTTCTAAAGTTTAAGATGTATACATATTTGTCTGTCATGTAATTTGAAGGTTCAGTTTTGTGTCTTCCCAGTGGTCATCTATAAAATTTGATTCCATTGTAAAAACAAGAAATGTTTGTATTTTAATGTTAAGTACATTTAATATTTGATATAAGCTCTAAAGCTTGCTGTAACAACCGCTTTTGTCCGTTATGTTTTTCTGTTTGGTCAAATTCTCTAGCAATGTGCAAATTGTCCTGAATGCAAGCATTTCTTGTGCCAAAATATCTGCAAATGTTGGGAAATGTATATTTTTCTGAAATTGTAAAAAAAAAAATTTTTTTAGTCCGTTTTAGAATTCATGCGTGGTTTTAGCATTCGCTGCACATGTTTGGTGCAGAAATTGTCATTGTTCAATAATAAAAAACTTTAAAAAGATTTAAACTGAATATGGATATTTTTTTATTAGTACTTCTGTGATTTAATAATCGACTGAGTATGTATATTACATTTTAAATACGAAGTAATTTTTAGTTTAAAAAAATTCTAGGCTTAAATTGGCTCGCCCAAAAATATAGGCGAATCATTCACGGTTTTGTAAAAGCTTTTAAGTTCAATAAAGAATTAAGAAAATGTTTTTTTTATGCGTTACAGGACTATATATTTGTGTGTTTTGCCATGACTGCAGAGCTCCGCTAAGTCGTGTATGAGAGTACGTGCGTGGCGTCTGGTTGGTTGGTTACAACCCTCTGATGATGAATGTTACTAGGCGTAGGATTTGAGTCGCTGTTTACTCTGTCACTCATGCGATCAACCAATGAGATTACAGAAATTCTATAAGTGTCCCTGTCCTCAACGTCACTCAACCAATCACAAGCCAGTATTCTGAGGGCCTAAACCCACAAACAAGCTCAGCCACAGCTGCTTGCTAAAGCTAAAAGAAAATCGATAAACCAAACGAAACCAATTCGTTTGAGCCAAACAGAGAGAGGACGATAATCTTCTGCAGGAGGTAATGTTTCCGAAGCGTATTTTACTAAAATATAAAGTACCCAGACTTTGTAGTTTGACTGTGCTGTGGGTTGTCGTCGCGACGTTTTGTTTGTTTTTTTCTAATTGGAGATATGGTAGCTGTTAGCTAGAAAGCTAGCTAATTTTTATTACAGCTGTACTTACTATATTCACAATTGTGTGCGTGAGTGTGTGTTTTTAAATGTTTTCCTGTTAAAGAGACTGAAGAGTAGCCTTAGTTTTGTTCATTGCAGTTGCCAAGTGTGGCAATATTGTAGCCTCTGTCATTTAGAATAGAATGCTAGTGGTATCAGCTGAGCAGGGCTAGCAGCAGTAACGGCATTGTAACAATAACTCACTTTGTTAATGCCACATGAGACTTTTTTTATTTGCATGAAGCCGATAATATCTAACGAGCATAAGAACAATAAATGTATTTAACTAGTGTTTGCATTTAGGACCATTTAAAGGAAGTAAACTGGATACAACATGGAAGTTTCGGGCCCAAATGGAGTTAAAGGTATCATTTAGGCCCCTTCGTGTTGTGGTTTTGGTCGGCAAGAGTTCTTCTAGGCTCTTATCCAGTAAATCTTACTTTAAATAATTTAGAAATCGTTTAATCTGTGACAAATTGCTTTTTTCAAAAGCAAAAACATGTAGATGTTTTTGGGTAGTTGGTGGATAGCATGTTTTTCTTTATAAAGTGTAGAAAGTAGTGTTTACCCGTTTTATCTCTTCAGCAGCTTGAAACCAAATTAGGGATGCTTCTCCATTTTCTGATGCAAATACCCTTGAAGTTGTAAGCCCCATTTGCCTGGGGAAGTAACTCTGCCCTACATATTTGCAATCGGTGCTGTTTTGCGACATTTATATTAAAAGTGAAAATATTTTTTTATTATTACAATGTAACATGTTTCTTACTTTACTGTAATACAGGAGCCAAAATGGGACTTTTAAAATAATTTTGGTGTTGTAAAGTTGACTACTCTGGGGTTTCACTTTAAGTAAATGTAATTTAATACATGCAAATATATTTTCTAGTGAAAGTCATATGTAGATGCAGTGTTCTTAAAAATGCAGACCAGCTTTTCAACAACTGTTGAAGTATAATAAAATATCTACTTGCACTGCAGAATTTGCAAAGTTTTTATGAAATTTGCCGGAAGAAATATCTTAATGTCTACACATTGTATGCATCAGACTCTGATATGTAAAACGTGTTTTCTCGGTTGTTTTCTGTCATGCTCTCCCTAGGGATAATATATATTTTTTGCTCCCCTCTGAATTAAAATATCAATGATAATATTTAGTAATTTATCTGTACAGACAAATAAAACAGATTAAAATTAGTTGAAACAACTTAAAGCTAATTTTGGTCAAGTCAGATCTTGGTAACTATCAAAGCTTTTTTACAACTTTCTTCTGTCATTATTGGATCTTTATTCTGCCAATTTTGTAACTATTCTAGTAATATGACTGTGTTCTCGTCATGGTATGACTTTATTCTTTTAATTACATAAAATCAGTTGAGAGGTGTGGTACACCCTGGGCAGGTAGCTAGGCCATCAAATGTTAACACAGGAGAGACAACCGTACATTCACAGACACAAAGACACTCACACCTAAAAGCAATTTATAGAGACCTATTACTCAAAAGTCATGTTTTTGGGTTGTGGGAGGAAGCCAGAGTACCCACACATGCACAGGGAACACTTGCAAACTTCATGCAGAAAGATGCCAAGTAGGGGTTTCAATCCAGTATCTCCTTGCTGCAGCAGAACAACAGTGTTACCAATTTATTAAAATGTTGACAAAATTATACACTGCCTGGACAAAAAAATGTATCCGTCTGGACGTAACTAAGAAAATAGTTACGAGCTTCCGACATGAGTGGTTATCTTTCACATGGCAACAAGTTGTTTAACCCCAACTGATGCTGTGAGTTATTTCTAAAACAACTGTGTTGAAAGATGTATCCTGTGGTTGTGGAAACGATGTTGGTCTGTTTAAGAACATGGCATCGAGCCAATAAAAATATCTAGGGAGATTACAGAAATGACTGAAACCATGTTAAGAACTGTCCAGTGCATTATTAAAACTAGAGTGTGGAACAATCGTCTTTCAGAAAGAAATGTGGCCAGAAAAAACGTCTCTGAATGAACATGATCATTGATCAGTTACCCTGGATCACACTGCATGCAACTCTGCTCCTCTGCAAAGCCTAGATGTGCTCCCAAAACCTTGCATCAGTGATTAGAAGGATGAATGATGTCATATAAAATACTATAGTCTATGGGTTAACTATTTGCAGTTTCTGGGTATTTGCCGATTATCAATCATTAAAAAGCCTAACCTGCTGATTCTGATTTTGGCTGATACCAAATGATTTGTTTGTAATGTCACTAAATATAGCAAGAAAGTTACAGAGTTGGCAACTGTGATGTGATTATTGTTAACTGAAAATGTGTAGACATAATCTGGTGGACTAGTCAATCAGTCAAAGCTTTCTCACAGAAGAGCAGAAGAGTATAATGGTCGATTTATAGACCTTTTCTGAGGTAGATAAGATTGGTGGTTCTCATATAAGTATCATCCGATCACCAATTTCCCAAATTAAGGAAATTGATGGAGCTAAATTAGTGCACCCCTACTTTAACTTTCAAATCTTTTGCTGTACATTGCTCTCTCATACTACTACTGTGACTTGAGTAAAAAAAAAAAACTGGTTTCAGAATCACATCCACATTTTGTGTGTATGCATCGTCATAAATGATGCATGCTGACTGCATGTATAAACAGACCTATATATTCATTATTACAGCTAGAATTTCAGTTTCTAACTTTTCTGTGATTAACATCTTCCTCTGGTATTTGGTTTTGATGGCAGGAATCGGACATTTAGTTGACATTGTAGGGCTTGAAATATATCTAACCTTTTATGAAAATTTCACAAAAACACAGCAGAGCAACATATCAGCTGTCAGACATCAATGCAAAATGGACAAAGCAAGTTGATGAACAGATGCTGTACAATAGAGACGGAGGACACTGATGCTATAGTTACTGACTAAATCAGAGCTCAGGACACAAAATACTGTGTTTGGTTGGTCTTTGAGCTAATCAGAATACATAACACACTGCTTTGATTTAGACTTCAGAAATTAGAAATACAATACTGTACAATTTAAAATTGAAGTACAAATTTAGCGAGGCAGCACTGAAACATCCACTGTGACAAAAAACTTTATTGGTGTCATTGTTTTTTCTGGCTTGTGGCTTAAAATTGTGTTTTTCAATACAAAAAAAATCAATTGTATGAGTGTAACAAATATATAAGCACAGATCATTGACAACACTTGACATGTCAAATAAATTAGCTAATGTTATGAATCAGTGGAGGCAAATGAACCAAAAAAATAGTACATAAGGTGTGGTAAACCATATTCTCAAGCACAACTTTTGGATGGAGATTGAGGCAGGGCCATTTTATACAGCTTAACAGTTTTAAACAACTTGCGTAAAAAAAAATTGGGAAGTAGAATTTTCTTCATGTTTGTTTTAAATTTTTCTGCTAAAGTAGCAGTGAATGTAAGGTTGTGATATAGGCAAACATTTACCTCTTATAAGTTTAGTAGTATCTTATTTTTGGTTAAAAAACAAAACTAGATCATATTGGAGTGCATCCAGGATAAATTTGCATTCCTCTTTCTTGTTCATACTTTAGACAGGATAATCATCCATAGGGGTAGCTTAGCACTAGTGCTGCACAAATTATGCTGAATATATCTCAATATTGGTGAATGACACAGAATGAATTTACGATCAATTAACAAACAAATGTTAATACTTTGGGTTTATAGCAACAAAAGACATGTTTATTATAGGAAGCTAGAATTTAATGCTTGATGTGATGGTTTATTGTGAATGCACCTAACTGTGTTTATCATACTTGAACTGGGCTTTTACATTACATACTACTTGATTTTCACAGTAGTATTTTTAAAAATAGGTCACGTCCAAAGAATCAAACCCAATTTTCCTTGCTGTGCCCCACAGATTTACCTGCAAGAACCGTAAGCATCTGATGGATACCGACAAGTCCATGGAGACGGTGTCGGCTCCAAACCCTGGCCCCACTGCACCCCCTGATCCTGGTCCGGTCTGTCTTCCTGCTCTCGGCTCCAGTCCAGCTCCAGATCATGTTCCCATCCAGGAGCCAGCAACAGCTGAAAGGCCCAATATCCCGGTGACCTCAGAGCAACATGCAGCTCCAGATATCACCCCAGTTCTGCCTGTAGACCTAGATGGGACTTCCAAATCCGTTCCAGGTTTTGAGCCATCTGCACTCCAGCAGGTCGGACCAGGTCCATCACCTCTTCCCCCAGCTGCTGCCAAGAACCCCAGCTGTAAGATCATGACTTTCAGGCCTACCATGGAGGAGTTTAAAGACTTTGCCCAATATATTGTGTACATGGAGAGTCAAGGAGCTCATCGTGCCGGCCTGGCAAAGGTAGTGCTGCCAAAAAATATGCACATATAATAGATACTTGTTTTTCTACACTTGAATTCATTAGTCGTCTCTACACCAAGGCTTTTTTTTTAACTACGTACATTTCCAGTCTAAAGAATAATGTAGGAGGTCAGGTGGATATTAATTTTCTTCATATAACTGCTAACCTTCCTTTTTCATGTGCAGGTGATTCCTCCAGAGGGCTGGAAACCTCGCCAATCCTACGATACTATTGAAGACATGGTAATCCCAGCCCCCATCATGCAGGTGGTAACTGGTCAGTCTGGTCTGTTTACCCAATACAACATTCAGAAGAAATCCATGACTGTGGGTGAATATCGCAAGCTGGCCAACAGTAAAAAGTGAGTTGCTTTTGCTTTCGTTTTTGTAAGTTCTCTGTCATTTAAACCATTAAGCTAGCAGCATTTCTTTTTTTTTTAACATTTCTTGGCTATCTCTTAAAAGTTTACTCTCCTACATGCTCACAAAAGTAACATGTTAAAGACCAGTGTTTGATACAATGAAATCAAGAAAAATCTGTGGGATAAAATTTTGTAGACGACAGACTGAAATAAAAAATGGAAAGAATTGAGAAAATTTAAGATTTGTTGGAACTTAAGTTGTAGATGTCTATATGTGTTTGTAGCAAAAGAGATATCTGCGCTTTCAGATAGGAGTACATATGTCAACTATATTATTGAATATTCATAGATTGGTTAAAAAATAGCAATACAATTTGGAAATTACTGTACTGTATTTATTGCAGTTGAAGATAAAAAGCAGTGAATTCCCTTATATCTTTATATAAAATAGTTTCATTAAATGACTAGATGTATTTATTCAATTGTAGGATACAAACAGAAATTATATCAGCAAGTTGGTGCCCTTCAGTAGTCTGGAAATTAAAACCATAAATGTATGAAGAAAAAAAAACCCTCATAAATATTTCTTTTTCAATTAGAAATGTAAAAATGAAATAAAATAGTTTTTTTCCGACCAAACCAATTTGGATTTTACAAATTGGGTTTTGTAAAATCCAATTTGTAAATCTATAAAGACTGTAGACTGGATTAAATCTACAGTCTTTAGTGAAAAGATCCAGTGCTGAAAGCTTTTCTTGTCATACCCTTTTTCATTATTCTTTTGTTTGAGAAACCAATAAACTCGGTTTTTATTACTTACTTTTCATCTTTTTACCAATGGTCTACTTGTTGAAGGTTGAAAATATGTCAATAGCACCTTCTGGTGGTTCAAAGTAAATATAAATTGAATTATTTAATTATTTTAATCAGATATTGTTTATTGCTGGCATGTGTATTAATGGATTTGTAAAGGGTTACTGTTACAGAATGAGGAGAGATGCGCTCTAAGTGAAAGCGGTGACCTTTTCACAGTTGTTGCACCTCAGATTAAAAAAGAGCAGCACTTTAGCTGGACTTGTCCTCAGCAGAAATAAAAAGGCTTATTTGACTAAATTTGTCCTGTAGCTCTTGTTTCGAGTCATATTTGGAGGCAGCAACCCTCCTCCCAAAATATACCCTATATCTAATGCAACTATTAGATGAGTGAAAAATCTCAGATCAAAAATTCACAAATGATTTAGAAAAACATTTGTACAATTCTTTAGGGGTTTTCTTTCTTCTCTGTTTCTCTCAGATATTGCACCCCACGCCACAAAGACTTTGATGACCTGGAGAGGAAGTACTGGAAGAACCTGACATTTGTATCACCCATTTATGGGGCAGATGTCAGTGGCTCAATCTACGATGAGGTGAGGAGTTATTTTGTCACTGCAATGTGCAAGAAGCAGCTATTTTCAGTAGGAAAGGCGGATAAGTTGAACCTAAATGTACCATTTAGTGTATTTTATAAACAGACCTGCAGATAATGATGATGTACTCTGTCTTAAATGTAAGAAGTTGTTTTCAGAATGTTTTTTTTTAATAAATAAGAATTTCAAGTGGTGTTCTGTGACATATTTGTCAGAAGTCTGTACTTTACTAGCATTATAGAAGAGTTAGTGTTGAATATAGTTTTGCAAATAAAAAAGCATTCTTGTTCTAACATTGAAATTACTTGGCAAGACAGGAAACTAAACTGCGTTTGCAGTACACTAATATAGTGTTGACGTTTCTTAGATGAACATGTTTGTCTGAATACCTGTTAACGATTATCTCTTTAAAACATCCTTTTCTGCAAATTTACCCCAATAAAATGTCTGCTGGCTGCAAGAAAAATACTAAGTATTGATAAGTAGTTCACTGAACCCCACTCACTCAGAAATGCAGAGAAACGCTCTTAAGTTTAGAGTTTTTTCCCACCACTTCTGAGTTCTTAATATACAGTATAATGACCAGAGTATGGCAACAAATGGGTGACTGACACACATCTAATCATTAAAAACTAATAATGAAATACATCCATTATTGTCCAGGGCATTCATGAGTGGAACATTGGTCACCTCAACACTCTGCTGGACATGGTGGAGCAGGAGTGCGGTATTGTCATTGAAGGAGTCAACACACCGTACTTGTATTTTGGCATGTGGAAGACCACCTTTGCCTGGCACACTGAGGACATGGACCTCTACAGCATCAACTACCTTCACTTTGGGCAGCCAAAGTCCTGGTCAGTCTTTTTTATTTTTAACCACATACATCTTCAGGGTTGTTTTTGTTTTTAGGATAATAATAGTAATTAAAAACAGAAAAAGCTTGAATTTGTTTTTTTAATAAGCCGGACTGCAAGCGTCTCTGTTGCTCTGAGCGTTTCACTGGCGGAGCAGAATTATTCCTAAAAGATGGGTTTATAGTTGATGCAATTAACAGGCCAGTCACGTTGCTGGTTCCTCTGTGCGTTGCATCGCACACTGTCGCTGTTTGATGTCTGAAGTTTACCTCAACGCGGATCATGTGCGCCTCCTTTCACTCAAACTGGACACGGGCTGATCTGTATGGATATTTACATCTCAACACACTGCTCAGCGCGTGGCTCTGTGTCTGTGCTGACAAAGTTTATGTATGTGGCCCCCAATGGTGTGTTAGTGGTTAAGCGGTTCAGCCTGTGGAGGAGTTTTTGTGCTCGCCTTGTAGTTACGCATCACGCTAGTTTTATTATTATTTTTATTACTATTTTTACGGTTACATGATGCATCAAACCATATCAAATGCTTTGACCACTTTGTCAGACAGAGTTAATGCGTGCGGCCTCATCCCATAAAGCTCGGGCAACCAAAACAGTTTCTTATTAAAAACTCAACAAACACAAAATGGAAAAACTAAAGCCACATTAACATCATTAAATTCAATATCTTGTTTGTTGCTCATCTCTGCACCTTTGTGCAGTGCAGCGGATTTAACTCCTCATGAAGGGCCGGGCCAAGTTTGTATGAGGCCTTGAGCAGAATTTGACTTGGGGGCCCCTCTTCCTGCTAAGAACATGAGCACCAATAACAGCATTTCAACATAGATTTAGTAAATTCTGGGAGAAGGAGGTAGTTTAATTGGCCGACCTAAAAAGCAATCAGTGATGATTGTAGTTTACTGAGATGTATTTGTGAACAAGCAGAGCTCAAACTCAA
Source organism: Xiphophorus couchianus (assembly GCF_001444195.1). Taxonomy (NCBI): domain Eukaryota; kingdom Metazoa; phylum Chordata; class Actinopteri; order Cyprinodontiformes; family Poeciliidae; genus Xiphophorus; species Xiphophorus couchianus. The sequence continues at coordinate 7,581,818 of NC_040236.1, forward strand.
AGATTAAACTCATCATCACATTGTAGCTATGGTAACAAAACAATCTAACTATGAAGATTGTTCTTTGAACTTTTACAAAGTAAATTTGCCAACTCTTTAAAATCTTAACTTTAAATGTTAAACAATTTCAAATCTTTTAATTTATGTATGGTGAAACCATTAAATCAAATTTAGCAGCTTTGATATTCTCAATAACAAAATGTTACATTTATATATCTGTAGTCTGTGTTAAAATATGCATTTGGGGGGGTTCCCAGAGACTTGGGGGTCTTAAGCTGCTGACTTAATTTGGATTAAACAGAAGTGCAAATAATTGATATTCATTTTAATTGTATTTTTTGATTTGTTGTTTTTACCACTACTTGTGGATTTAAATAGCATTTCACTGGCTATGTTTTCCCGTAACATAACTACTCAGTAATACTTTTACATTTCCTGTAAACGGAACATCTTTTAATACAAAACACAGTGGAATACTGGTGGAGTTCCTCGGCACTCTGACTACTGGGCTTAGCAAATTTTCTGGGGATAAGCCCTGATCTTCATCCCTGTCCTTTGTAAACTATTTTGTACAGGAAGTTTGTTGCTTTTGTATAACTTCTAATTTCTGATTGTATGGAAAGGCTGATTACCTTATTTTACCTGGCTAAAGCCTACAAAACACATTGACTTTCTTTGTCACAAAAGGCTATTGAAATCAAAAGGAACCACTAGGCTTTTCTAGTCAGTTTTTGTTATTAGACCTACAGACTACAGATAGATGAAATCTCATAGTGAAAAACTGCACCACCTAGTGTTCATAATGTCCATTTCATTTCTTTTTCATTTTATTTTTATTTCATTTTGTTCACTCAATGATACATATGAAGAGTTCATGTAACAAGTAAAATAAATCATGAATAGCAGCAGAAATAAGTATATAATTAGAAAAACATCCTTGTCAGACTCCAAACATTGTGACTTTCAAAATACTGTATTCAGTCTGCAGTTATATCAGAAATTTCCCCATTGTTTAATAATAAAGGATATTTATTTTCTACTTCATATTAAATTATGAAAGTAATTTAGTACTTTGCAGCAAAATACACAGAAACAAGCTTGGAAGGAAGTACTTCTGTGTCAGATGGTGTGTCTTGTTGGTTGTGTGTAAATCAGATGGGAAAGAAGAGATTCTGCTGAACAATTACTTTTTAAAGTTAAATGTAATTATAGTTTTATGTAAAGTGTGGTCAAATTAGAAACAACAAAATCATTATTTTCAGAGCTTAGGCTGAGTTTGAAAGTAGGATTGTAGTTTTTATTTGTTTTTATTAACATAAACACATGAGTTTGCTTTATAAAATTGCTTCCTTATTTTTTATTTTTTTATTTTTTTTAACTACATGCAAATCATTGAGTTTATTAGACCAAAACAACATTTCTTTGTGAGTTTCTAATTACTTTTTACAACCCATTAGGCAATCTGTAATAAAACTACACTCACCATAAATTTAAAATCTATAAATAGCTGAAATTAGTCTTTGTAGTGCTATGAAATGGGTCACTTTTTCATGATATAAATTTTTCAAAAGGCAGAGTTCTGTGGCTTGCTGATGCAGAGCACCTGCCAGGTTGGTGCAGCTGGCAAAGAGAAACTCCTGGGAAATCTGAGGGAAATTTCAAATATGTGTTTTTACTCAAACAATTGATCTCTGCATAGAAACTAGTTGATTTGGATGCTTTTTCATGGCTCTGTTAATGCATTTGATACAACATCATCATCCTAGAGCAGTAAACTTTTTGAACTATTTAAAAAGGTAATTGAACCATCTGAAAAGTGCATTAAACCTCTGACATGCCAACCCCTGTTTATAGACTGGGTAGCTCCTGTGATGTTTGTGCTTGTATATTGCTTTCTATTCTGTGCATTGTTTTTATATTTGGCTCAGGCTTTCTCAGACACATGAGTGTCCCGGTTTCTTCACTAAAATAGCTTCTCTCTTTAGATTATTTGTGTGTGTTTTTAAATCGCTTCCTTCCCCCATGATGTTTTCCATCCTTGGCACTGCAGGAGGGAAACAGGGACGATCCAGCTTTCTGAATTACGGTGTTATCTGTGCATGCATTTATGCTCGTCTCCAGGCTTTCCTCCTCTGCCTTCTCTTTCCTCACAGTATGCTCTCCCATTCCACACTGTCACCTCCTCCTATTTCTCCTGTCTTCGCCATCTCTTGTCCCCCTCCTGGTGTGTTGTAGGATGTCTGTTACAGTTTCCGCTGTGATGAGATCTCATTAAAATCATCGATTTCCATTTTCACAGCTCTCACTGTGTGTTTGCTATGACTTGCTGTCAAGGTCTAAGCAAATGTGTGTGATTAAAATAAGGTTCATGACGTGACTAAGAAGAAACTTTGACCTGACGCTAAGAGTTTTGCCGGATTCAGATTTCTCTTTAAAAAGTTTATAGGAAGCTATATAAACAGTATTCATTATTACCCATCCTCCCTGCTGTGACCAGTCATTAATTATTATTAGGGGTGGAGGGCTGACTGTGAGAGTCAGTGTAAAAATATAACATTGCTTTTTTTTTCTGTTGTCAAACATAGACAAAATCATGGTTTCTCCAGTCTTCAAGTCTACAAAAGTATGTTTCTTTGCCCATTTTTCATGTCTGGAGAGGTATGGGGGTTAAAGAAAATTTAGTGTTGAAAGACATTGAAGACAAAAATCTAATAAACAAAGGTCTAAAACTTCTATATTTTAGATTTTTTTGCAAACAAACTAAAGAAACTGAAATTCACAAACTGTGCTTTAAAGAATATGTATTAGAGGATACACTAAGTCTTATTCAGCAAGCATAAAAGTTAGGTTTGGCAATAGAGATGATCTAATTCAGCTTAGATGGCAAAAAATGCAATGTGCACACTAGAGCTTTTTTGTGATTTGTAGTACCAACAGAGAAGCTTATTATTTAAACAGTTCAAGGTGAAGATTTTATACTTTTAAAGTACAAAATTTCCATTGTTGTGCTTAAATTTCTTTATTGTAACCGCCTTACTTACCCTCAAAATAGTTAACCTTAATTTTTCTTCACTTTGTTTCAACTTCCACACTGAAAAGTGTTGCCAAGTCGACATTACATATAATGCTTTGACTCATAGAAAAAATATCACATTTTTCAATTTTTTTTGCAAATCACTAATCACAGCACAGTGCTTAGAGCAAGTGTAATCCTTCTAAATATGTACAGTATTTTGTGATGTAAATTAAAATGAATTTTGCGCCACGGTGGCGCAGTGGTAAAGCCATGACCCATGTACAGAGGACTCTGTCCTTGACACGGCCATCATGGGTTGGACACCCGGCCTGTTGACCTTTTCTGCATGTCTTCCCCTCTTTCAGAACCCACTTTGCTGTCACTTCCACATAAAAAAGCCACTGTAGCTGAAAAAATCTTCTGCATTTTCTGCATTGGAAATAAAAAGTAGGGCTGAGATGATTAATATTCAATCAACTATCGGAATGCTTGTCAGCTAATTTACTAGTTTATTAATTAACTGGACTATGCATATTAAAAAAAAATCTGCAGAATGTGCCAGCTTTTTTAAACCCATTATCAGAGTAAGAGATTACTAACCGTTAGTTGCAGCCCTATAAAATATATTCTATACAAAACCGATCTTATCTGTCTTGAAACACAGATCTGCTTCTCAGTTTTGACTTATGTCTCAGTTTTCCTCATTTTATTCTTATTTCGTCTTTACATTACCCATGTCATTTCTAAAAGCCAATTAGCTCCCAGATTGATGGACCTTTCAGTTCACTATGAGCGCTTTTAAACAGCTCTGCTCTCTGCTTCCCCTTCTACTTTTGTTCATTTCTGTCTGATGTCTCTCCTTCACTCTGTCTTGCGTTCTTACCAAGCCCTCCCACATCCTTTTCTTTCCGACACTGAAACTGAATCAATTTCACTTCCATACTTGTGTGTGATGGGATAATTACAGCCAGTTGAACAGAGCACAGTCCCTTAAAACACATTTATACACCCTCTTTGTCTTTTTCTTCCTTTCCTCTCATAGTGCAACGGTTTGTGAAATGAAGTCTATTCCCCCAGCAACTCTGCTCCCATCAAAGTCAGTGCTCATCATAACTGCTGCTTCAACTTGCACACACACTAAGATGGACAAGCAAAGGATCTCAGCCTTGACTGGCAGTCATATTTGTCCCCATCTTTACTCCATCAATTTATCTTCTTCTTTTCAATGTTGAATGCTTCTCTGTCAGCCCTGTTACCCCAACACACACACACATGCACAGAGGTCTGCTGTCAGATGAGGGATTATCCTTAGAGCATGTGAGTGGAAGGCAGGGAATGGTTGACGTAAGTGAAATATTTTTTTTAAGTGTTCCTCAGGAAGTCCATTATGTCTCCATCAGTTTTCATTTCCCCCTGTGTAGTCCACCATTATCATTTCTGAACTCAGAGGATAGGAAGGGTAATAATAGTCCTTATTCTCAGTTTGGAGTCTGGGTGTGGCATCTTGGACATGAAGTTAATGTTTTGCTCACGAAAGAGCCGCTATGACTGTTGTAGTCAGTTATTTTACCAAATTCCTGCAGTATCACATTATTACATGATATTGCTGGGTTCTTTTTGTTGTGCTCTTGTGATATGAAGGCAAAACCACACATTTCTGCTGCAATAGCAGAGCTTAATTTTCGTGTTTGAGAGCTCGGTGATATTTCACAGTATGCTTACAAATGGCAAGCAGGTGTAAAGAGACACAGAGTAACAAAGCACTGCTGGCTGGTGTGCTTCACAATGCTTGCTCTCCCATAAATGCATGTTTTGGCTCTGTGACCGCCTCCACAGTCACCTCCCCATTCCTATTTATGTGCTAAACACACAGGATATGATCCACAGACCTGCTAATATTTTCTTGACTCCGTTTCTGATTCAAATTAAAATGTTTGCATGAAAACAAAAAAGAAATGACCTTGAACGTAATATGATTCTACATGGATTTAAGGGGCACATGAAGCAAATGGACTGTAAAGAAAGAGAATCCCATGCTCCTGAAACATACCTACTCCCCTTTTATGGGTCACCATGTGATTCACTTTCAAGTCACGTGTGAATGGTTATTAGGGAAGTCATTACATTTGAATCCAAGAGAACAAAAAAGCAATGCCTACATTCACAACAAGGCCTCTTTCATTCATTAATTCAGAAAGACATCTGGAGGAGTTCATTCAGATGTTTTGTTGAAGCAACTTTCCTGCAGCCACAGTTTGTCCGTATTGGTTTTGGATGACTTCAAATAAGATATGTACCCATTATTCTTTCCAAAATGCCCCAAACTAGGGGTGGATCATGTGGACTTAAAAATTTTTTATCATGATATTTTCTGGTACTATTCCAATAATTATAAAAGTAACAAAAATAACAATGTATTACTTTTTTAAGGTAACCAGCTGTGACTGCATGGCGCAGCAATCATAGCCCCACAAACACAAATACTGCTCTTGAAAAACATACTAGTCACATAAAAAAGTGATTTGTGTTACTAAACTGTACACAGTGACAGCATTTAACTATATTTTGAAATTTATTGGCATTTCTTGATGCTCTCATTGATCAATGGAAAAAATAGTCAATTTAAAAAACCCCAATTCTGACAGTTTTTGTTTTTAAAACCTCATCAATTAGAATTTATTGTAATGATAAGTCAAAGTTCTTATAAAAAACTATTAAAAGAATTATTAGAAAAGATATGATTAATGCCCACCTTGATGCCACCACAGCATCTGTGATTGCAATTTACCACAGATTCCTTCTTGGAAGAAGTTTTTTTATTTTTTTTTATTGTATGCCTACACTTTGACTGGACCATTCTAAATCATCATTCTAACCTGCTTGAAAGTGAACCTCTTTTCTTGTCTCAATTATTTTGCAACATCTACCAGATTTTGTCCCTGGATTATCATCTGTTGAGCTCCATCCATATTCTCATCAGCTTCACGGTCCCATTCCCAATGCATCCCCCATAGCATGATGCTGCCACGCCTGCATTTTATGATGGGTGCCATACAAAGGTTTTTACATTCAGGAAAGAAAGTGTATCACATTATAAAATAGCTACAGATGGATTAGCACTGAGAGAAAGCTTCTGCAGAATGGGAAGGCTGCAGCAGTCTGTTTCTGTGAACAGAGAGCTGAGGCAAATGGGGAAGTTGTTGATTTACAGCTTGTTTACTGAATTCTTAAAAAATAAGTGCAAATACTACAAATGCATCCCAATTGTGTGGGAATCACCGTATGAGCTGTGCAGCTTCTCAACCTGTGATGACTCCTTAATTCCACCTGCCAGGAACACCGGCCCACCATAGATTAATCATACTCCTCCCCAGGAGAGGGGGGGATAAGTTAAAGCCTTCATTTTCTCTGTGTTGTCTTATGTGTGTTTTTTTTTTCTTGACTGCCTCTGGAGTCACATACATGTTGCTGCCATGGTAACAGTGGTAGATGGGATTTGGTGGACTCATGCTGCACTGCTGTTTTTATGGGTTTTTTTTTTTTTTTGCTGCTGCTAATATGAAACAGTCCTACTCGTGTTTTAAAATGTGTGTGCAATTACATAATCTATCTTTCCTTACCGGATGCAAAACTGTTGAACAAGTCTTAAGCATTTCAAGAAATTTCATATTTAATGCATAGTTGTATGCAAGGATAAGCAATCGGCTTAACCTTGTTATTTCCATTTAGTAGAACAGAGTTGCACCACTAAATGTAGTTTGGAAAATGCACCAGGTTACAGTGCATTTTGTCTGAAGTGAGGTTGACATGAAAAGGTCAACAAGGCAGAGCGATCCCCTGTCTACGTATCAGTGCTTCATGGATTCTCATTTTGTCGCTTTATGAGAATGCCTGCTGGGCACATGCAAAGTGCGGCTGCTAATGAAAAATCATAGCCTGAAGTCAGGCAGGATTTGGAATGGATGCAAAGTTTCCAATTGTCTTTAGAGGATGATGGGATCTGCCAGCACTTGGAAGTTATTACTTTTTATTGTCTTTGTTATACAGCCACAGGACAAGGTAATACTCTGATCCTAAACATTTGTCGTTTTTCCTCATTGTTCATTTTATATAGGTGCAAAGATTATGGCAAAATTGTCTTAAGTTCATCAGTTGCAGCTGATCTAAGAATTAACATAACTATGATCAACAATTCTTTTTTATAAGCTTTTAATATTTGTTAGAACAGACAAGCACTCTAGTCGGTGTAGGAAAAACCCTGGAGTAGAGAGTGACTGTGTGAAGGTCTGTGCTTTAGTCTGCAGGTGGCAGTGTGGCTCCATTCCTTTAACATCATCTGTTCAATTGGATTTTGCTTTTTACTTGATTTTTCTTTATTTTTATCTTTCCTTTTTGTCCCACGCTTCTCCTCATTCCTCTTGTCTCTCATTAAGTGTTGTTGCCTCTCACCATATCTGTCTTTCTTTCTCCTTTTTCCGTTTCTCAGTTTGTTTCATGCACCCATAAGGGTTGAGCGAGTAAGAATAGACAAGGTGTTTAATCCAGGCTGTGTTTATAGCCTACAGTCTCTGGAGAGTTACACAAACTAGTGGAAATAATTACGGGAAAAATAATATCTAATAGTGGGGTTTTTTTTTTAAACAAATGAACAGATTAGAGTTGCACTTACTCCCTCCTACTCTGTTTTACAAATACATTTAGTTTCTAAATGCAGCATCTGACATTTGGACTAATGTTTCATGACTTTTCAGTGCCTACCTGCTGTAAATTTAGTATAAACACATTCATAATGGTAATGCATTATTCCCCTGTAACAGAGAAGGCTACAGGGTTAGTTTATTTTTACAGTAATAGCTCTGATAAACTTCCTAGAAGGAATGATGGCACATTTAAAGATTTTAAACAAAAAATAGCGAACAGTACTGTAGAATGCAGATGTATTTCAATAAATTAGAAAACACTGAAAACCTAATTTAATTCAATAATTCAGTTCAAGCAATGAAACTCGAGTTGTATTTAGATTTACACACAGTAATTCATTTAAATTATTTATTTTTGAACTTTATTACAAAGCCTTTAGCTAAGGAAAACCCAATATCATGTTATTAGGCAACAATAGTTTAACACACTGTAAGAACAATAAAAATAGATTATCATAGAAATGTTGTCCTTGTCTTTGCATATAAAATTATGGGAAGGGGTTCTCACTTCACTGTTGTCCAGCAGACAGTCATTGTCCTCCTCTATAAGGTGAGAAAGCCATGAAAGGTCATTGGTAAAGAACATGGCTGTTCACTCAGGGCTGCATCCAAGCATGTCAATGGAAGGATGAGTGGAAAGAAAACTTTTGGCAGAAAAATAGGCAAAGACGGAGAGCCTGTTGGAAGAATAAAATGGCATAGAATCCAAATTTATGGAGGTCCAAGCAGACATTTATATAGTCAATTAATTTCTGTTCTACCAAGAGGGCCTTTCTGTAACATGAATTGCTTTGTTATGCTTTTAAAAATTGTCAGATGTATTACTGAATAAACAAAAAAATCTCAAACATTATTAAACTTAGACATATTTATGAAATACAACAAAACAGAAACCTATTAGCTTGCTGAATAGAACAAAAGGTAAAAAGAATCATGTGAACCACTTAATCCCCCATGAACAGAGAGATGTAAAACAACAGAATACCATTTAAGTTACATTTCCACTCTCACCAATCAGTGGTCCGAGTAGGACTTTCTGCAATTAGTCATGTTTCCAATTCAGCTTCCTTCTTGTTGTAGTGCCCATCTAAACAGGAGGTAATGGTTGCTCTCGAAGAAATGTTAAAACTTTGCTCCATGAAATGCACTTATCACAACATCCCTCAAAATCAATCGTACTGGCGTCATGTCTTTCTTCATCATGTTGCAATTTTTTTGTGTTATGCTCTCCGCTATTCTGTAATCACATCCTTGCCTTCGGAGCACATCAATTTTACATGTGTTTTTTTTACACTTCATGATGAGCAGATCTGTCCTGACATGGGAGTTAATGTTGAACAACCAGTTTGAACAGGGACTATGGAACCAGTTTTATTAACAATACGATGCAAAGAGATTCTCATCAGACGTAAAGGTCTATTGGTGCATACAGAGCAGAGACACTGATTAATCTTCCACTGACCATTTAACTGAGAAACGTTGAAAGGCAGAATATAATGCAGATCTATATAATGGGTAAAAAACAAGTTTGGGGGTCTGTAGTTTTTATACTAGAAATATATGGTAATCTAAAACTTGCATGTGTGGTGAATGTATGCTTTCTAATTGAAGTAGGGAAAATAATAACTTTTCATTGACCTTATAATTTTATATGGATCTGTAAAATTATTTAAAGCAGGAATTGCACCTCTTAAATATTAAACAGAACAGTGGCCTTCACAAATCTTACATCAGTGCAGAAAATATTTAACACCCTGGACAATTTGTTTTTGAAACTGCTCAGAGCTGAGGGCTAAAAAAAGCCAACACTCAAATTTCTCTTCTTTTTTTTTTCACCAGAGATTTTTTCTAATCTCTTCTATCACCACCTTCCCTTTTCTCCATTCAGACATTTTATGATATTCTTCTCCGCAATAAGATTTATTTAGCACTCATTTTTTCTGAGACCGATGCAGTTATGTTGGTAAAAGTAGTTTCACAGTCATGTCCTCATATATTTTTCACAAATGTCATTACTGAGGGGATTTTTCTTTGTGCATTTATTTTTTAACAAACAATCAAAGAAACTGCTTTGTAGACATGAAGTGCATCTAGCTAGCAATGCTCAAACAACACCGATTGGTTTTGAATGGAGTGTGTTGATGTGCCAAAGCTCAGAGCTTCTATTTGTTTCCTCTGTTTTTCCACTAGAATCACCATGCTTTGTTTTATTTTTCTATTATTGCAATATTTAGTTTGATTGTATTAATATGCAGATATTTGCCTCCTTTTGCAAACAAAGCATAATTGCTATTTACTTGTGACATAAAAGCACCACCGTGAATATTGTTTTTGCTTGACAAGGTCTGTGGAGCAAAAGTCAATAATTTATAACTTGATCAAATTAGAATGTAGAAAACGGTGGGCATTAAGTTGCTGAGAAGTCACTCTTGTGATCATCCACCTTTACGGTAAGAGACATAACTGAGCACCTCATTGCCTCTCTTTGCAGGTACAGTGTTCCTCCTGAGCATGGCAAGAGACTGGAGAGGCTTGCACAAGGTAAGCCAGAAGAACTAACTTTAAATTTCATATATTATGCATGAGTTTTTTTCTTTACCACATTTGGATGCTGTACAGACTTTACTCGGTAAGAACACCTAAGCCATGCTGTTTAGTGCATAAAAGATGAAGAAATGTTATGAGCCATGGCTGAATTTTCTTTTTTGATCATGCTTATTGTGTTTCCTTATTTCTAAGACAAGCTGTGTTAATTAGCTTTAGGCTGCCCATGTAGGTTTGGTTTCTTATAGGCTGTTACCGTTTCTCTGATTATTCCTGGAAATTCTCAGTAACCTGTTTTTCTCACTGCTTCACCATTTGGTCCTGATTTCTCACATGCAGACCTTGTGTAAAACTTTGGTTATTTCTGTTGTTTTTTAGATCGTCTTCTCTTCATTGTGTTGGTTGCAACCTGACTGAACTTTAGATTTAAAAAAAAAAATTTTTTTCTTTGAGATCTCGCTGTCTCACTTTTTATTAATAAAGGCTCTGGCATCATACCTGTCTGTTTGCCTGGACGCCTATATTTGGATCTTTTGTTTACAACAGATGACTGGACCAAAACTGCTTAGATTAGAGGTTTTTTTTAATTATTATTTTGATGCAAACTCAAAGATATTTGGCCTTCAGCTTAAGCCTGCAGCAGTTTTTCACAAGTAGAACATATTGGACGAGAATTTAACAAGCTCCAAACATTCTGTTTCATCTTCCATGGGGGGTCAAGGTGAGCCCTTTCTGGCAGACCTGACTTGCTTTCAAAATGCTTCACACCTTAGCTTCACCTTTCTCTCAGCTTCAGCTCTAGTCTATCTCCAATCATCAGTTCCACAGCCAAAATCAGACTGCTTCCAGCTTCAAGTGACACTCCATGTTATGTTTCCAGTCTCCAGCTTCAACAATGTTGTATCTTTTAGCCTGACTTTACCGTGTTTAATACCATCGACTCGGTCTTAGTTTAGGTTCATTCTTCAGCCTTAGCTTAGTTCCTATATGTCAATCGGGAGCTTCTCCACCACGGCACTAATGTAAACTGGGAAATGCAGCTGACCTTTGGAGAGATCAGTGCTCCATTTCTGACAACATAACATCCAACAACAGTTCCTTCTTTGTCTGGTATTTCTACTGAATACAGTCACACACTCTGGGGCTCTGCCCTACAAAAACCTTTTGACATGTATTCTGTGGGAGTATGCATCAATGTCCTACTTTCTTAGGATTTCTTTTGTCACTTTGCTGAGGGGAGAAGTGCAGCTTGAAAAAATGTTTGTGTTAAATGTCTGCTTAACAGATTAGGAGGGTAGAGGATGGTGAATTAAAAAGATTTTTTTGATAGGAGTTGAATGTATTTATTTTTCTTCAAAATTTCAGAAAACGTTTTGTACAGGTTAATGAAAATAGATCAAACTTCTAAATTGTTGTGATGTCATTTAGTTTGGTTCAACGGCTAGAGCTGAGCCCTTTGCTGTCTAAACACAAATCTCACAGAAACATGGCTAAAGCAGAAAAAAAAATTAAATACCAATTCTAATTGATTTCTTGCAGAGTTATGCAAAATACTTGAATAAATCAATGTTTTAGTTTTATTTTCTCAAATAAATTTCACAACTATTGTTGCTACACTACTGAATCTTGTAAAAGGTTTTCCTCCCAAGTAGAATTAGTGAATAAAATGCTGCTTTAATTTATTAAAATCTAAAACATACTATTCTTTTACTAGAATCTCAAGATCAAGTATGCTTCTTAGAAAGAGACATGATGACACAAACAATTAGTTTACAGAAGCAAACATAAGCTTTTCTTTTTTCTTTTTTTTTTTTTTTTTTACAAGCGGACCCATCATAGGCCCCACTCTGAGCTGACTCTGTTCAGTTTAAACACGTAAATCAAGTCAGCAATATCACAGAGCTTCAAATTGGTCAATTATGTGTGTTGGACAACCACCCTTTTAAAAGTCTTGTCCCTATTGTGTCTGCCTTGTCAATTTAGTTAGATTTGAAGCGTCACCTAGTAGAGAAACTACCCACCACTGAAACCAAATGAGGTATTCTACTTCTGATACCTTCCCAAAATGTTACTGATAAATATGCACCACACAAATGTGGTCTTTGTGTTTTTAACTGAAATCACAAAATTGAGTTGAAACAGGTGGTCTACTCATACACAGGTCAGCTGCCTCACACCTGAGGCTGTCTTGCTTGGTGAGTTGGCAGCATAACAGTTTTAGGTTGTCTGCAACAGCCTAACCAAAGTATGTTTCAGTCCCATAGATGTAATGGATAATCTAGCGTGTAGCTGTCTTCCTTTGCACACGTTCCTGCATTGGTCAAGTGATAACTCACCTTCTCATTTGCCAATACTCAATCACCAATCACCAATCCCAGCTTTTCATTGTCCAAACACCTGCTGGCTTTTGAAAAGTATGTCGCCCCTGGCAGCACTTATATATGGGGCTTATTGAGTTTGCCTTCTCAGTGAAATGATAATCTGAATTATATTCTTCTTTGTACCATATTCAGTGTCAAAGTAAGAAGCATTATCTTAGGTGGATAAATGAGACACAGTGAAGTGAACCCATTCTGTCTTCTTTCTGTGACACATGACGTCTGCTTTCATCCCCTACTTTCTTTTTAAGATCTTGCGTGCCCGTCTTTCTCTTATTTTGATCAATGGGGATTAGCTTTAGTAGTGCACGTTAATCAGAGAGGGAGAGGGGAATCTGGGATCTGATGGAGGGTGGGTTAATCCGAAGTACATGACAGTCTGTGATGTTGCGACTTGCTCAAAACAAACTAGTGATAAATGTCATCCTTCAAGGATAGAATAGCTGGGAAATGTCGCACATTACTTGGAATATAAGAAACAAGTAGTTGCTTAAAAGTAGATCTGCCACAATGGCAAATTTGTCTGGATGTCCAAGAAATTATTGCGATAAATGATGATACTGTTTTAAGACCATTTTCACATAATATATGATGTTATATTAAGAGTTTGCCCTATAAAAGAGTTATAAACTTTAATTTTGTACAGAACACAACACTGGAACTGGAAGACATTTTAAATATCTAAAATAAAACATTACAATCAAAAACAGCAAATTAATAGGAAATAAAAATCAGACAAACTAATATAAATAAAATAGATTATAAAGTCTGTCAGCAACACAGCCCTTCAAAATTAATAATCATATTTGAAATTATCAAACTCATTTTAATTTATCAAGTGATTGATTAATTGCTTATTGCAACAGGCTTAGCTAAGCCCCGTTTTTCCCAATGAAATTGGTTAAAAAGTACAATTCTATACATTCTGTGGCTTGATTTGCTCAAATAATATTAAACTAAGGTAAAACAATTCTTATTTCTATATTAATTAGTCCTCAAATCATACCTTAGCAGCTGTCGGTTTGGATGGAATGGCCAACACATGGCCCATTAAAGCCACTGTTGGCACACATGGCCATGATGTTTATGGAGGTTCCAATCTGACACTTTTGGTTTTTGCAGAAAGGCTCAAAAGTACAGAGACTGTAGTCAAGAAAAAACTCCAATCAAGTTCTACGTTCAGGTTCACCTGTAATTTGTATCGTTTAGTTTATAGTTTCTCCCAAAATGTTGGACTTTGTATGTAAGCAGGGAAAAGGCAGAGAAAAGCGATAGAGAGAGCTGCCTAATTCTGAAATTCAAAAGGACAGAGTGAAACCTTTAAGTTAATATTACCCTGTGGAGATCTCGGAGAGCCAGCTGCATTTTAATGGGGATTAATACCCAGGCTCTGTCAGCACATTATTCACCTTTTTATCAGCTCCAACAAGCACGAGGGCAGCAAGAGCGTGGAGTCCCTCTCTCCCACTTTTGCTTTGTAGGGAGGAACAGAGGCTGAAACAATGTGGTGAAAATGAAGGATGAAATGGGCGCCGATTATACTGTCAGTCACTTTAAAGTTTAACTGGTGGGAGGCTTAGATGGAGCCCCTCCTCTGAAGTAAAGGCGAGTATAGACTATAAAGAATGGGAGTGTTGTCAACGGGGGAAAAAGTTCTTTCTTCCGATTATGCACAGACCGTCTGAGGCCGTCTAAGAGCATAAACGAGCCTTTGTTTTAGAGGGCGAGCGCCGGTTTTAAACCTCCAAAATGTCAGTTGGATTATGATCTCAAGATAGTATGTGCCATTAAGGAAATGGATTTATCTTCCAAAAACCAGGCAACATCAGAAGTTGAGGAGAGCTAAACAATTTCTGGTTTGCTTATTAAAAGATTAGTACGTTTTTTTTTTTTTTGTACATTTGCACATCACATAGTTTAACAGGTCCTAGAAAATACTGCCACTGCAAGGGTTTTTAGTTAGGACCTTCGGGACTTAGGATCAGCAGTTTTAGTACAGCAATAGAAAAAAAAGTTATATTATTTAGCATTAATTATTTTTGCATAAAATATAGAGTAGCCAGGACATTGCTAAAACAACATGTCCTCTTTCTATAAAGAGAACTTATTATGCACAATTCACATTTTGCAGGTTTATGTGCTTCAAGTTTGGTCTCAGCTGCTTCTAAGAACAGCCCTAGCACTTAAAAAAAAACAACAGTCATTTCTTGGCAATAAGTTAATGTTTTTTAGTGTCCGGAAATGAGCCGTTTTAAAAACGTTCCATTTAAGTCACAATTGATTGATTGGGGCTGCTAGGTTGCCAGCAGAGCTCTAGCTCGTTTGGCTGGTTTTACTCCTGCAGAAATGCAGGAATAAAGCAGAAGAAGGCTCTAATTCTGCTTTTCAAAGGTGGACAGTTATATAATTGCATATCTACAACAATTTCATGTGCGATTGTAAAAGCTAAGTTGGAGGGCGTGGCCATCAGCATCTTATTTGGATTTGAAGACGAGACTTTAAATCCAAATAGCTCAATCTGAAAGGGATTCAAAATGGGCAGAACTGGGCATGGCGTAGTGGTTGGCGCAACCCGTGTTTGGAGGCCTTGGGTCCTCGGCGCGGCCATCGCGGGTTCGACTCCCGGACCCGACGACATTTGCCGCATGTCTTCCCCCCTCTCCTTCCCTGTTTCCTGTCAGCCTACTATCACATAAGGGACACTAGAGCCCACAAAAAAAAAAAAATGGGCAGAACTGACCAGATTAACATCTCTTTATCTAAGAATAATTTTGTGCTAAAAAGGTAAGACCATTTTTGGTATAACACATAGACCTATCCTAACGTATTCCAGGAAGCATAATAGGTCACCTTTAATGTTCTCCTGTAAAATTGTTAGCCTGCATCAATTTTACACCACAGATCTCCAGGCAAAGATTTTCCTCTTTGTTTGGCTTGACTAGCATCACAGTATTGAGGTGACAGAACCAGGTTTTAGTTTAGTCCTGCAGTCCATCAGATTTCTCCTGAAATCCAACTTGAATCCTCAAAACCGATGCATTTACATGGTCTTTGGTAATGCGATTATAACGCACTCAAGGCAGCAAATTCATTTGTTTCTGTGTCACAGGGGGAAACTGGATTTCCCTTTCCAGGTTATGGGATTATAACAGTAATGTGATAAACGCTGCTATTTTTCACATGCTGAAAGCTCTTTAATTGTGGGTGTCAAAATACATTTGGATTATCTAAGTGTTGTTTGGAAATCTATGTGAATTTTCTAGATGATAATCAGACTTTTTTCTTTTAACACAAACATCATGCCTGATTTACTTAAGATGTTTTGTCTGTTGTTCTGGTTAAGGCCGACTACGATTAAGAAAAATCAGGGACCTAATAGTGATATTGTAGACATCAACTGAAGAATCCAGCATCCTCTATTTTCTGCTGGACTATCAATAGCCTTAATGTTTTGGCTGTTCATTACCATAGATGTTATATGAACTCTGGGCTTTTAATCATTTATTCAAGCAGTTTCCATGTTGGAGTAATGTGAAAGACACAGCTTCAATTACATGGGCTGATTTCCGCTATTATCATTGTAATGACTGATAACGGATGTTTACCAGTATTGTACATATTTCCCCACACTTTCAACAACTTGAAAAAGTGACCACACCACTGACATTGCTTCTCTGCTTCAGTTCAGCACTTCACAATCCTGTGCGTCACTGTGACATGACCAAACAAAGAACATATGAACAAACTCACCCAGAAACATGGCAACAAACGGGAACATCAGTTGTTAATATCAGCCTAGTTTCACTTTTTGGACCGATGCAAATAATACTATTATCGTGCAGCCCTACTTTGATTTGTTGCAGATTTTCTCAAATATATACTTTCACTTATATTAATCTGTAGATAAATGTGCCTTAGCAGGTTATAGAGAAATTGCACACTTTTAGTTGCCATCAATAAGCTTTTGGTGGGAACTTTTACCCCTCGCTTTGGCTAAAATTGGCAGAGTTCATTTAAAATTAGTTGGCTTCTTGACAGGGACATGAAAAATATATCCTTAGCCTGCTGCATCCATTCCAAAGCCAGTATTGATGTGTTTTCAGGATCATTGTCATCATTTAAAGCCAATTTTCCACTGTTAGTTAAAAGAAAATAGCTGAGGATGTTTAGGGACACCACAAAACCCAGTCAGGCCCAGGTCTGTCACACACTGGTAGATGCCTGAACATCAGTTTTACTGCTCATGGCCATCAACCTAATCTGACCCAGCCAGGTTGCATGTTAGTAGCAGATCTGAACATTGCTTCCTTCACCTTCCTGAAGTGCCACATGCTCTCTGTCAATCCTTTCAGGTTTCTTCCCTGGCAGCTCCCAAGGCTGCGACGCCTTCCTCCGTCACAAGATGACACTGTTATCTCCATCCATCCTGAAGAAATATGGCATTCCTTTTGACAGGGTGAGTGGCGCATACACGACATAAGCTGACATTTTATTGATCAGCATGATCAATTTGTTTATCTAGAAGCATTTGTGGCTTAATTCAGCCAGTAAGTTGCGTCAAAAGACAGGCACTTAAAGACGTATTGATTGGCAGCCTCTATTGATGGTCATTAATTCATTTTTGGCCTGGCTCTAGTGGTTGGCACAAGAGAATTAATTAAGTTTGAAATATCAAAATTAAGAGAGTGTCAGTAAAGTTATCTTTTCTCACCCTTTCCTGGGTCATCCATAAATTACAGAGGAGGTTGGGCTTGTTTCAAATGACTCAGCGTTGACGCAGCCATGAGTAAAGATCGTCATCGGTCCCTGTCACAAAAAATGAATTGCCATCTTTTCACCTTTCTGTTGCAGCACAAACCTCCACAGTGCAAAAATTAATGAGAAACTGAAGGGGGGGCACAGGGCAGACATCCAAAGTTCCCCACAGCCAGCATAAGACCCCCTCCACTTAACTTCTCCCAGCACTCCCCCCTGAGGACGTCATTATCACAGTGAACATGTTGCATTCTGCACACCTGCCGGTGAACTTTTCCCAATTCATGTGTAAAAATAAAACTCTCCTCTCTTCTTGCCGGAGTGAAGAGGGATTTGTTGGTTTGATATGTGAACCATTACTGTTAGCTGAGGAAGTTAATGTCTCGCTTTCAGCTTCCCTACCCATGCCTGTATATCCGTCTGGCTTGATGTGTCTCTTGATTGCAGGCAGGCAAGTTTCTCAAAGACGACGGGATTCGCAGTTGCACATGCAGGGCGTAGGTTTCAGGGCAATATGCAAAAAAAAAAAAAAAATTAAGATGTTCGCATATTCTTAAGCAATGTCAGAATAACACGGAGCTTGTAGGAAGATGTTAAACTCTGGGAGATGCAGCTAAGTTCGACTGGAGGAAGAAACATTTTTCAGGAGCCAAACTCCTTAATTGTCTCTAAAACTTTGACTGTTTTTCACTGAGATTGATAGGTAATAATCAAATGTTTTACACTTTTTGGTTATCTAAAAAATTTTAACCTTAAATTTTAACTGTTATAAATTATGGATTAGATAGTAATCACTAGCCAGTGACGACAATAGCCCAATTTTCTACTGATTGACCCAGCGAATGATAGATCAACTGCTCAAAACCCATTCTTTCCACACCTTTTAAATGCATAAAATTTAAATATTCCACTTTTTCTTTTTTATATCCGCAGAAAACTCTTTACCTGAGTGCATTTTTATAATTTCGTACATATCAAATAAAGCGTAGGAGAATATGTTTCAATGGAGAAATTGTAATGGTCCATCATTTGGTTCAAAAGTACCTCTTCTACAAGGAACTGGGAACACTTTGTAAAAAAATGTTTTAGCTATCAGTTATTTTGTTTCAACGGTTGTAACAAATAGCTTAAACAGTTGGATGGTAAAGGTCTGATCACTACTAATTTGCATAGATGTCCTTTCCAAGAATTTATTTGACTTCTACATTTGAACTGCATTTCGTTTCTTGTTTGTATTTTGTACCTCAACAGATAACTCAGAATGAAGGGGAGTTTATGATTACATTTCCATATGGCTACCATGCTGGCTTCAACCACGGCTTCAACTGTGCTGAGTCCACAAACTTTGCAACTCTACGTTGGGTCGACTATGGAAAGAACGCCGCACTGGTAAGATGAGACAGACCAGATATTTACTCTTTGAAGTTATGTTCAAAGTGTCTTTGTTCATGGGAGACTTTGTATTTTCAGAGTTTTGATAACAGTCATGTAATTGAAATTAAGGTTGACATGTTTAAGGAATAGGTTGACCCTTTGAATGCTCATGTCTTAATCAAAACACTTCTCTAGGCGAATGAAGATTTGAAATAAAATTGATTTTGATGTGATTCAGCAGTTTTCTTTCTTCTTAAAGGATAGAGACATGGATTACATCGATATATAAAAGTGGAGTCTAGTTCTCTGCTGCATACCATCTGTTCTTGACACCGACTGTACACTTGAATCCTTGCGCTGACGCAAACTGCCTCTTTGCCTGTGGGCTGTTGAGCATGAAATTGACAGGGCATGGGTAGGTTTGTGAAAGGGAGTCCAACTACAATGTCCTGTGGAATAAAGTCCCTCTGCACTCATCTCTTTTCTATACATTTCATTTTGCTGTTCACTCCTCCCTCTCTTTTCTCTTTGGATGTGTGTGTGTGTGTTTTTCCTCTCTGTCTTTCTCTCTACTTGGCTGCATGTCAGATTTATGAGGTGCCAGTTTGCAGAAGTACATCTCCCTCCCTTCCTACTCCTTCTCATTTCCAGCCTTCCTACTTTACCCATGTGACCGCTTGTAATTTAAGAACCAGTAGCCCAGGCTCCAGTGCTCAGGGGAGCATCTCCAGCTCACTTTGTCAGTTTGATCAAGAAGAGGGGTCTTTTCTGCTCTGCTAAACTAGGCTTACAAATTTACAGTGCAGCACATGGAGCCAGAGAAATGTTGAAATGCAGCCTGCGCAAAAGTCTCCCAGAAAGTTCAGTGTATTTCCATCCTAAAAAAAGTTGGTATCAATATTCTCATTAAGGTTCTTGTTGACAACATAGAATATTATGAGTAAATGGCTTTGACTACAGCAGGAAAGACATGCACAGCACTCAGTTGTTTTAAATGTGCTATATAAATAAACTTGAACTTTAAATAAGTGTTAGATTGTTAGATGTACAGAACTGTGTTCAGTTCGCCCACATTACTGAGTAGTAAAAACTGAGCCTCTCTTTCGCCCTTTCTCTGAATGCCTCCACCGTTTTCTCTTTGATTCAGCCAGTCATCCAACAACTTGTTTTGGCTGTCTTGGCCCCTCACCCTTTTATTTTATTTTTTTCAGACTGAGCCCTATTCTGTCAGCAGTGAACAGGACAGTGAGCGATGGGTCGCGGTATGAAATTTGTCACAGTTTTGGGTCTGCCAGCAAACCACAGAGAAGGGAAAAATGGGGAGCCAGACTGTGCTTCATGTCCCACTCTTATTAAATACAACCTCCTCAACTGCTGATCCATCTGCTTGACTTACTGAGAGAAGACACACACACACCTGCGGTCAAAGCGGGAATGCTGTCAGCAGTTTTCGCATGCTGCGTTTGCATGTACCTCTGTTCTTTAGGAGACAGTGCAGTTTTAATTAACTGTCCTCTCAACCTTCCAATCTGCACATTAGCCACCAACTATTGTATTTATTTATTTATTTATTTTTGGGGGGGAAATTTGACAGTTATTTCACTGCTTGTCCGATCAACATGAATGTACAGGTATAAATGGCATAAAAATAGCTTTTGTGGTTTCACCATAGTTTAAAACATCTTATTCAAAATTTTAAAATGTTCCTTATGTGTATAGGTTGCATAAGAAATAAAGACAAATAGCTTTACAAAAGTAATAACTGTAGGTTTTATAAACTGTGGAAGTTCATTAGTGAGATTGGTTGACAGCAGCGCAGCTGGTTAAAATAATCCTTAAGATTATGGTGGTCGTCTGTCGCATGCTGCCGAGTATAAACACTTTGTCTTCTGAGTTGGCTGGATTTTTAGTGAAAGCCTCTTTTCTGTTCATTTGGTGCTCGGTCACTGTTTGCTGCCGCTCCTCAAAGAAGTCATGGTAATTATTTTTCTTTCCTGTCTGAGAGAGGAGCTGAAATCATTCTCCAGAAGAAATTGCTGGCCTTTTTTCTTTGGAGAGTGAACCTCGGTTTATTAGCGAGTTTAGTTGCGAAGTTATCTTGGTCTGACAAGAATTTTTTTTTTCTGTCTTTCAGTTTTTCTTGAGATATGTTGGCAAAAACATTCATATAACTTGGAAGTTTTCTACTTGAACATTTTTGTCACTTTACAACCACAAACTATTATTTTGTGTTTTTTTATTAGAATTTTTTTTTTTGATAAACCAACAGAACTTACTTGATAGTAGTGAAGAGGAATAAAAATGACACATTGGCTTTGAAAGGATTTTACAAGATAAAAGATATGGCATTCATATGGGGTCCCACAGGGAATTGTAGTGGCCTGGTTCCTCTTCACCCTCTGCACTGCAGACTTCCATCAACTCCCCATTCTGCCATCTGCAAAAATTCTCAGATGACTGACATAGTCAGCCTCATCTCAGGCAAGGTTGACTGGTGGACTAGTGTGAGCAGAACTATAGTTCCTTGAGGAAAACCAAGGAACTAGTGGTGGATTTCCACCAGACTGATGAACATCCATGGAGCTGACATTGAAAAACGTACAGATTTACACTGTATGCTTCTCTACTTGGCTGTCCACTTCGCCAGCAGACCAGAGATGTTTTAATCAGATTTACACTGCATGGACTTCTGCCATGCTGGGAACCTCAGAGGTGCTCAGAGAGGCATACATGGGAAATGAGAGATTGTGCTATAAAGCCATTGATTAAAAAGGATCAGTGGTATCATACAAAATACAGTAGTTCTCAACTTCCAAAATTAATCTTTTACAGACGTCACTGCCACTCTGTCTGCCTTGACCAATGCACTACTCCTACTTGAGAGAGAAAACTTGATTTTTGAATTAAATCGGCATTTTGTATGTATACAGGATCATCATAAATGATGCAAACTGACAGCCCATATCAATAAATATATCCATATACTGTTGCTAGTATTTTGTGAAAATGTATTCTGTTGTTGTGCTCATGTATTTTACTGTTGGAGTGGTGGGATCTTTAAAGATTGTAAAATGTAGAACTATTGGAGTAAAGCAAGACAGCTTGAAAATGAATGTCACTTTTTATATTTGTAAAAGCATTTACAACTTTCTACTATTTCACTGCTCCACTTTGTGTTGGTCATAATACCCAGTGAAATAGATATATGTTTGTGACTGTAGTATCACATATGGAAAAAAAATCAAAACCTGTGAATACTTTTTCAGTTTATTAGTATGAGGTCCTCCTTTATATAATACCGAATTAGATAATCTTAGTTTTGTGGTCTCAGTGGGTCACAACAGACAAATCAGAGTTTATTGCGTATCATTGAGTTCAAGGGTCCATTAAAAGGCCTCAGGCTTCCTGTTTACTTTTGAGTAAACAATTAAGCTCCATTAGGAGTCAAGTGGTTTATTGACTGTCTGCCTCGGCACGTTTGTAATCTCAAGTCTTGGGCATCTTGAAATGTGTTTAGTACTTATTAGACAATGAAATGTATTTTTCTTGGGCTTTGAAAATACTGGCACTGGCTGTTAACTTTAAACCGTTTTATAAAAATAACAACTTGCTGTACACAAAGACAAGTAGCACATTTTGGTACACTTCTTTGAATTTTTCATGATGGCTACAGTCAGATGCACTAATCCCTCACAGCACCCCCCGCCCCTTTCCAATCCTGCGCTCTCCACCCAATACCATATTTTAATGTTTCCGCCTGTCAAGTGGTGCCAAGATGAGATGTTGGCTGGATATTGTTTTGCTGTGGCTGTTTGAGCTGTTGTGTTTTCCCATAATTGAACATAAGGCTCTGAGTACAGCTCAAAGACTGATGGGGGGCCAGAATGTAATACAGCAAGCAAAGCAAAAAAGAAAACATTTCACCCCCTCCCTCCATCTATCCTACCCTCATTTTTGTTTGTTGAATAACTGCTGTTTTTATTTCACGTCTTTCTGGACTTTTCTTCTTTTTTTTCTGCGGTTTTGTTTTGTAATTTCTGTGCTTTTGCTACATTACAGAGCTGCTGCCTACTTCACTCAGCAGAATGATTCACAGAGTTCAGTGTTGTCATTGACGGATGTGGAGACATTTTGAAGTGTGAACAGATGCGTCTGTCACACTTTTTCTTTCCATTGAAGTACAGTGCCTTACAAACATATTCATATCTTGTAACAAAATCCTCGAATAAACGGGAAATGTACACGCTCAAGTGAGTCCTTTTACTTCTTTTTATACGAATTTGATAATAAGCATGACCATCAAACAATGCTAGAAAAACGATTTCATTAATGAAAAGAAAGAGGGGACACCTCAGCGCATTGAAGCGGCTACTAGCTGCCCGCTACATTTAATCATCAATTGTTTTCCTGAAATCATAGTATTTTACCCGTCATTCTTTAATTTTTTACAAGTACACCATGAAACAGTCAAATCTAAGACCATAACCCAGCCTATAAATCAAAAGAAAAAGAAATAGTTCATCAATAATAATAGTCCATCAAAAAAGTCCATAATTAGGCAATCCAAAAAAAATAAAGTTCCGTTTGCGCAAAAAAAAAACCAACGCTGGGGCCCAAAAATATTAATCCGTCTTCGTGCACCAAAAATACAAGAAAGAAAGAAAGAAAAATAAAATTGGAAGGGTCTCACCGGGTCGGCGTTTGTGTACCCGGGCGGTTCCCTTCGTCAGGCCTGGATCGCGAGCGCCTCGGGTCCGGTCAACGCTACGTGTGGCTCTACCTTGCCTCCAGAAGACTTTTGACCCCTTTGTGAATTGCTCTGGCCACGCTTTTAGTCCAGCAGTCAGTTCTCTCCGGGCTAATCTTGCCAGCTCCTCGGACCGTCGCTCGGCGTCTCTTCCAGCGTGTTGCCCCACCCCTTTCTCCTCCTTGTCGAGTGTCCTCCGTTCCTTTTTATAAGTTCCGGTAAAAGTTGTGACCCAGATATATTTTTACTAAGTGGACTTTCACAAATAATATACATACATACAAGACATCCTTGTATACATATCAATACAACAAAAATTATGTGTATTTTATTAACCTATATTTTATTCTCGGAGGTTACATTTTTTTTTTTTTTTTTTTTTTTTTTGCTTGGGATACCTTATTTCATTGTGATGTCACAATCTCATAAACCTTTTTACATTGTGTCATGTTGCACTCTCAATTCTCAATATAATTAAGTAGTGGTGCATAATTGGAAGGGTAACAGAAAAGGATACAAGGTTTTCAAAAACTCTCATGCATTGGTATTCAACCCCCATAAGTCTGGTACCCCTAGTTAAGTTACAGTGCAATCAATTGCTTTTACAAGTTTGAAATTTGCAAATGGGAGTCCATCTCAAGGTAATAAATGTTTTAAAAATAATCCAAACAACATCATGAACACCAAAAAAAATGCCAGACAAGTGAAAGAGAAAGTATCAGAGAAGACGGGGTGAAATTTTAAAGCAACATTTCTAGTTTTCAACATGTTGTTCTATCTTCTCAAAATGAATATAAGAGGACGGCACAAGTACAAACCTACCAGGACATGGCCAACTGACATGTGGGGCAAGGAGAGCATTAATCAGAAGAAACTCATTGTAACTTTGAAGCAGCTGTGGAGATTTACAGCGCAGGTGGGAGAGTCTGTTGACGGGACAAGCATTAGTCATTCCAGAACTGGCCTTAATGGAAGAGTGGCAAGACAAAAGCTTGAACAAGGCCAGTTTACCAAAGTTATTCAAGGGACACCGCAAATATGTGAAGGACCAGAGATGAGATTCTGCCTCATCTCTGGTCAGATGATACTGGCATGTTTTTCTGGACACAATTTTAGCAAAATACATGGGAGTCCTAGAAGATAACTTGTTAGAAGGTGAAAAAGACTTGATTTTTGGCAGAGTCCCAATCTATTTTGAAATCAATAAATTGGGACTATCTGGATACCTGGACTGAAAATTTATGTCCAGATGCTCTCTTCCAATTCTGATAAATAAAAAAGATTGAAGTTGGTGGTTGGAATGTGACAAAATGTGAAAGTTCAAGAGGTGTGAATACTTTTACAAGGCACTGCATGTTTACTGATTTACCATCCTGATATTTTAAATCCCATATGCAGTGTCTTTTTGACCTTTAAAACGATAAATTGCTCTCAGAAATCATTCTGACTATAAATCTGTTAATTCTGCGTGATTAAAGCTTGGATATTGCCTTTCTAGGCTCAAGGCAAGATGCATCAATTGCACCATAATTAATCTGATGGAAAGAGAGAAAAGAAGAGTTCTGCATAATTTGTGCCCCAACACATTTATTATCTTGCTGCTCTGGGATTTCAGTCAAACATCTGTAGTTTGACTGAAAACACCAGAGTGGCATTTATTCACAGGTTAGGAGCTTTTTAAACATTTATTACAGAGAGTTTGCATCATTTTTTACCTGCAGCATTTGTCTGCTCTAACAAAGTTCTCTCTGTGCATTTGTTTTCATTTTTGTCTTGTTTTTGTTTTTTCCCTGCAGTGTTCCTGCCGGAAGGACATGGTGAAAATCTCAATGGATGTGTTTGTTCGCTGCCTGCAACCGAGTCGCTACGAGCTATGGAAACAAGGCAAAGACATCACAGTGCTGGATCATCTGAAGGCTACAGAGTTGTCCAGTCCTGAACTGGAGAGCTGGAGGCAGCACAGGATCACCTACCGGCAAAACCTGCTGCAGAAGTAAGACCAAATGACCAAAATGTATCTTTTATGAGACTTTCTATACAAAGATCTGCTTATTATTACCCAATATTTATAATTACCTGTGTTCTCTGCACATCAGAGCAATGCACAAGATGAAGCAGGTTCGGCGCCTTAAGCTTGAGGAGGTGAAGGTGCTGGCGGAAGAGGGAATTGAGCTGAATGCAGCTGAGTATCAGCGTCAGGTGGAGGAGCGCGAGGCTCAGCGCAAACAGGAAAGGGAAGAGCGTTTAGCCAGGGAAGCCATGTTGGCATTGGAGGCCATGGAACGTGAGGAACAGAAGGCTGCCGAGGCCGCTGCAAAGGCAGCAGACAGTCCTGTGAAAGCATTGCACACCCCATTAGCAGAAGGTTAGATGAGACTATTATATTCCAAACTAGAATTATAATAAAAATGATTTCATTAAAACCAACAGTGGTTTTAAATCCCCAACATTACCTTAACCATGCACCTTTCTTAATTGTCTTTGTTAGAGCAAGAACTTGATATCAAGCCACCAAACTTCATGGAGGACATTGAGAAGAAGAAGCTGAAAAAGCAGAAGAGGATGTCAAACATTCAAGGGCCTATATCTGGATTTGAAGAAGCATTTGAGCAGTTTGCTAAATCTGCCAATAGGAACGTGGATATAACGTCGGTTAAGAACGAAGACATGAGCATGGAAATAAACACTGCTCAGGTAAAAACAGTCATGCATAAAACTGTAATGTCTAAATACACATATTGATTTTGCATTATCTTAAAGGCAGTAATTACGACTTAATTAAGATGAAATGATACACAAAAGTCATTGTTCAGTGTGTTCCCTATGAAATGCAATTTCTTGGTTTGTTTTCAAGTCTTTTTAATGGAAAATAACCACTTACAGAAACAAGGACAAACTATTGTGATACTTGATAAAAAAATTTGGTCCTGTTTACAGTAAAAAACTTGTTCTAGTGAATACAGTTTAGAAACCTTTTTTTTTCCCTTTTTAACTTCGACTTAAAATACAAAACAAGAGGCACTGCTCGACTGAATAACTTCACCTGATATGAAAATTCATGCTGCAATTTTCTTTAACTTGTATATAGTTTTTTAACCGTAGCTGGCTGGCTAAGCTGGAGGTATAGTGATTCATGCTAGGCTGAGGCTGGATATCAAGGACAGATGAAACAAGTTATCAAACAGCTTGCTATAAACATACTATTATATGACCATCTGGTTTGCCTTATTCCACTACTGCAACTTCAATGTTAATCCAAACCGTGGATTGCTCATTACTAATTAAAAAGAGTAAGGTCTTCAGTCTCCTGAAGGTCATCATCACCAACCATTCTTACCATTCTTGTTTGGTCTGGAATGCTTTAGATGGTAGTTTAATTTGTTTATTTCTGACAAAAGGCAATCCGAACACCTGTACATATCCTGCTTTGGACTGTATTTTTCATCTGACATGGTTGAGGACAAATACTAGTAGTATCAAAATAATTGTAGGCTTACTCGCTAACAAAGAAATTTATTACAAGAAAGGAATCCTGGAACAACCTTTGAATAAGTAGATTTTAAAAAAAATATTTTTTATACACCAGTGGCCTTTATTTAGCAGTGACTTGGCAGGAAATGGAATAGCGAGAGGAAAGACGTGCAGCAAATGACCCAGGGCAACTGTGTTGTTAAATTCAACAATACTGAAAACTTAAAGAATGTGTTATTATTATTACTTTAGCAGCTGACCTTCACTAAGATGAAAATGCCAAAGGAGGTGAAGAAAAGTCGGCGCCATCCTCTTAGTAAACCACCCATGCGCTCGCCTCTGTCCATCGTCAAACAAGACCCGACCACTGAGAGAGGTGTGTGATTTTTTTCTTTCTTTCTTCTGTGCTGTCGGAAGATTGCACAGATGAAATAAGGGACTATTTACGTAAACAGATGGTTTAGAGATGAGGATGGAGCATTGCATTTTAATCTAAATTTGAACAGGGTGAAAATACGATGAACTTCACATAAATCTTAACTACAGCTACAAAAGGCTAAGTGAATACTTTTTTCAGGTCATACAAACAGTTAAAGAAACGGTTAAAAAGAAGCAGACTTGTTATAAATTTATGCTACCTATAAATTGCCATTTAAAATTTGGTCTTAAAGGGATCTTATAAAAAAGCTGCAATAAAATAACATTCAGATTTGGAAAAATTACTTATGACCTAAAACAAACATAATTTTTCCATCCCTCCTGTTATTCATCCCTGTAGTAATTATCTCCATCAAAGTGCTCAAAGTGAAGACAACACCATTTTTATTTGTTTTATTGATCTGAGGAAAGAAAAACAAGCTGGACTAAAGTTCCCTGTTGGAATAAATGAAATCAAGATGGCAAGGCTTCTTTTTCCTGCTCTCCCCCATTTTTTTTCCTTTTCATTTTCTGACTGACACTTATTGATCCAGGGATCATGACTTCCAATTACCTGCTTTCAAAGTCACTTTAACTTGTGTGGCCGGGGACTACACTCAGTCTGTCCTTCAGAGGGCTGGATGTTGGGAAAGAATGAGGAGGAGGAGCAGTCTTGGGAAAATAGACAACAGTTTAAGGGGAAATCTTGTGAAAAGATCTGCCTGACTTCTGTCCAAGCCCAATAAAACAAAGTGGATCAGTAGCTCAAGGGCTACGCCGCGATATTGATTCTGACCCAGAGTGGCAAATTATTGATGCTTGTGCTGTTTGTGTTCATCACCAATTATATAAGGACTGACTACAGTGTTGCCTTCGAGCTTATTGCTGTTTCTTTTCAAGACTTCCCTCCAGATATCCTTTAAAAATGCTTTATAAGTAGTTTTAAAAAATGGGTCTTTGCACAGTTGGGACTGTCAAAAATAGGCGAGACCATCCTTTTGTTTCCATGCATAATATGATAAAAAAATATAAAGTATAAACACTTTGGAGAAAAAGACAAAAAGCAGATACTAACATAGTTTTATGAATGTAATTTCAAATGGTAAAAATTATTCTTGCTTTAAAAGGGTATTTATTTAAATATACGGGCATATATTTAAATATATGGAGGCAGTCAAAACAGATAAGGAGCTGGCCTTAGTAAGGGGAGGTGTCCACAGATGGTCTAAGTGTGTGAAAGGTATAAGATTATGCACTTTCTTTGTGCACACATGATGGGGAAGCTGACATCATTATTTACCCAAGACAGTCTGGCAACATAACTAACCAATGAAGCAATTCTGTATGGTGGAAAACTCCAGAAAACAGCATGAGGAAGGAGGAAAGTCCAATTGTAATCTTCAGGCAGGAAGTCAAGTAAAGATCAAAATGGACAACAAACCCTACAATAGAAGAAGACCCGGGGCCATCATTAGGCTGAAAACTTTGCCTTGTGAGAAGGATTCAACCCCTGAGCTCCCAACGCTGTGGCTCCAGATCAGACAACCCTTATCAGATGATGCTCAAAGCTCGACATCAAAAGCAAAAAAACGTGGTCAGTGAGAAACTAGCTATCCACTCAGAGGGAAAAAAGACTTTACGCAGCCTGCCGGCTGTCCAAGAAACTATCAAATAATTTTCCAGAAGATCTGATTTGTCTAGAGTAGGGAAGCCATTCTATCTCTCGAAGCCTCCACTTAGAATCCTTCAGTTTCAGAGTTGGGGAAAGTCAGGTTTGATTAAATTGATTTAGTTTTGTTTTTTTTATCTGAATATTCTAGGCTGCTGAATTAAGCTGTTCTGACCCTTGCAAAGCATTACTAATTAAAGTACCATATAAAGTCTTGGCATAGTTGTGGGCCTTCAATTATTTAAGTCACCTTTAATCCTAAGTTTTACAATGGCAGTAAAATTGCCTTGGTGCCTGGTTCGTAAATCTATGGAAGGTTTTTAAAGGTTGCCTTAAGCCTAAAATTAGTAAAACAACACATTGGGGCTTCATATGAGTCATTAAGTAGTACCTGGCTCAGAGTCAAGTACAAGCTGCAAAATAGAGAGTGAACGACTGCTATTGAGTGTGGTCTGTGAATCCTAGTTAACTGTTTACTCAGTCACATTAATTTATGAAAGGAAGAGGAGTTGGATGGAGAGCTAGTTGAGTGTTTACCTCTCAGAGTGGGAAGTTAGTTGGGAAGAAGCTTAACGCATCAGATGACAAAACAGTGATTTAATGAATAATATGGGTTTTTACTCATGCTTTTTTGTGTCTTTGTCCACAGAGCTGTCCTCTCAAATGCCAATGGATAGCAGCATGAAGAAACAGGAACATTTATGGCGGAATCACTCCCCGAACTTTTTGGCTGAGAAGTCTTTCAATGCTGCCGTGGCTGGACTTGAACCATACTGTGCTGTCTGTTCACTTTTCTGTTCTTACGTGAAGGTAGAAACACGCACTGCTGCATACACACCTTTTTGTAGGACACACGTGATTACTCAGAAATTTAATATCTCATTTCCCCTCCATTCAAGCCAAACAGAGATGTTATCAGTTTGAGCCCTGAAACCTCCCTACCTCGACATGGTATTTCAACTCGACCACTGGTCCCAGAGATGTGCTTCAGTGTAGGAGCAGTCAACACAGAACCACCACCCACAAATTACCACATCGGGGAAGATGGAACCAGTCTTTTGATCAAGTGTAAATGTTGCGCCATGCAAGTTCATGCCAGTAAGTACTAAGCTAATTAATAAACAGTATAATAGGCAATTATAAGTATGTTAGAATACCATGAAAGGAGCTTCTTTCACCCTAACAAGCTAATATGATTTAGGATTTGAATGAAATACTGTTTACATTTTTCAGATCCTTAATTTTTGTGCCTTAATAAATCATATAAACATTCAAACTGAGTTATGTTTAGTTAGATAAAACTAGTTATTAAATTATTATTGATTATTACAATCAAAACATTTCTGTTATATTTTTCATAACCAGTCACAAGAAAGTGTAATTTGAAAAAGGTTTGGGTTGAAGACAGAAACTCAAGCTGTTTAAGTAAACATTATGCAGGTGACTGCATGTTCAGAATGCACTGAAGTTGTGTGACCTACAGTACAGACCAAAAGTTTGGACACACCTTCTCATTGAATTCAATGAGAAAGTGATGTCCAAACTTTTGGTCTGTACTGTATGTAGAAAAGTACTTGGATTTACATGCTGGAATCATAAAAATATCATGTTAAATTGAGTTATCAATACCTCATGTCAGTCAGTATGATAAATGCATTTTATAAGCAGTCATATTTATTTTTCATAATTTAAGTTTTGATTAAAAAATATATTTGTAATATAATTCTGTAAAATAATTTTGTATTTAACTTCCTGAAACTATTAGCTTTGGGACTGTTAAAAAATAGGTATTTTTGTACTGATTGTGGTTAATTAAAATAATATTGCAATAAAGCTTTCTGTCCAAGGAGAAGGAAAGGTTGTTTGCTACCTCTTTGTATTACATTCTGTCACCGTAACTGTAAATGTGCTAATTAAAAATTAATACTCATTGTGTAGTCATACATATTTTAAAAAATCTCCTTCTAGTATGGAAAAAAATAGGTTTCAAATGAATAATGTGAGTTTCTTGAAATCCTGATGGACTGTGTTTTGTACCAACCCAAACTAACAAACTCATAAATCACATCACTAACACATTTACACAAAGTCCACAACACACATTAACCCTCCTGGGTTCTTATTATCCCTAAACCTGGAACACACCTTCAAGGCCAGTTCGTTAGTCATCCTGGGAAGAGCTGCTGAAACAGCGCTGCTATTGATAGGAAGACATGAAGCAGAAAGAGCTCCCGTCAAAAATGCCAGTTGTGCATTCCCATACTTTTTGTTCCTCAGTGTTCTGGGCTGAACATTCAACTAAAAATCATTTAAACATGTCCTGGTGTTGTATAAATCTGCTGGTCTGTTTGCTGGTAACCTCAAATTGGGGATTGGAGTGAGAAAATTGGGCTATTTATTAACAAGAAAAACGATTGCTTAGCAAGGAGGTTTGGTGTTCAAATGTGTAATAGCAGAGAATAGAAGGAAAGGTGGCCTTTAGACTACTCTGTGTTGTACACACCCACGGATACAACATTCAAGATATGTCTTAAGGGAACTGGTTAAAATAATCATCATCTCCTCTCTTATAGGTTGTTACGGTTTGAAGCCAGAGTCTGTCAGGAATTCCTGGACCTGCGCCAGGTGTACAGCAGAGGCCTGGGTAGTGGTGAGTAAACACTTAGCTGATGTTCACACACAGATGGAGAATAATGGCTAATTTACTTCACTAATGTGTTAAGTCATCATGCATGTTCAAGAAATATCCAGAGAAGTGTGAGGTGTTTTAAACGAATTAGGGCTTTTCAGCTCAAACCTTTGATTTTAAAGACTGTATCTGTTGTTCTAGGAATGCTGCCTCTGCAACCTGCGTGGAGGAGCATTGAAGAGGACAACAGACAACAGGTGAGTGCTTGAAGACCTTTTGTAAGTTTATATATTTAAAATGTTAAACTAATCAGAAAGATGGAGGTATAGCAAAAGAATCTGACATTTTGTCCTTAGAAGATCCAGTTTTTTTTGTTTAAAATTTTCTTTCCTGTCTGATTTGATCTTCAGATGGGCCCACGTCATCTGTGCCATCGGTGTGCCAGAAGCTCGCTTTGTCAACGCTATCGACAGGGAGCCGGTGGATGTCAGTGCTGTCCCAGAAACCCGCAAGAGTTTGGTAAGTGCAGATGGAGACAAATACGAGGTCTGCACAAGTTTCATACCATAGTTTATTATTAAACAGGCAGAGTTCAGCTTTCTTTATATTACCAGCCATCTCTGGGGAAAGTAAAAACTTTTCTGTATTGATGCTCGCCATGATGATTTTCCTGTACGCTTATAAAGTCTCCAGGGCCTCCTGCGCTCCTCCAGTCTTTTCCTACTCTGAAGCGGATTGCTTTCTTTCCTGTTCATTGCCTGTGTGTCTGTCACTTTCTCTGTTGCCCTGCTTCCTTTCCTGGTGGATTGATAGATTGCAGTTTTTTTTTTTGAGAAGTGGGGTAAAACAGACATGCTGAGGGGAATGGCTGAATAATCAGCTGTCATTTCTCACTGCGCCAAATGAACTGCATCGATCCCGTGGGTTGAAGGCAATTTCCCCATTGCTGCCGCATCTTTAAACACAACTTATTTTGTTCTTTCCTTTCACTGCTTTTGTTTTATTACAGTCCCTCTTTTGCAGTCTCTGCTCTGTGGCGAGTGATCGGAGCGCTTGCTGCTACATTATCACAAACGCACAAATAATGTCACCTCTCAGCCTCCTCTTCTCTCTGAATAATCTATCAAAGACAAGCTGGGTGACATTTGCATCGATGCGCTGTCAGAGAAGGTTTCTTCCGTCTCTACTTAAAAAGCTTTGAGAAGAAGCTGTGCGCTCTAATGATTCGGATGACTGGTCTGATCAAATGTGAGCACGCACCCATGGAACCAGTTTATATCGCGCTGTGTTCTCCTGTCACCGTGTCACCCTTCTACTCTTAAACATTTGCCTCTCAGGAAATTTGTCATTGTTATGTTGGATTTTATAGGCCATCGTTGGATGGCAAAAATCCTAAAAAGATGTGATTTTGGCCAATATTTGATGACATTTCTCACATTCTACAGTAGTGTATTTATAGTTAAGAAGTTGTAAATCATAATCAACAAATCATAATTTTGTTTCAGCTGCAAAATCCAGAACTATGAAAGAAAAATTAACATCAACTTATCGTTATATTAATTATTCCTTTAATTAGTTCAACCTAAAAGGACTTTCAATTTAGCAGTGGCATGTTGGTAAAAACTGGGTAAATCAACAGGCAAGTTTAGATCATGCAAGATTTGGCATAAGCTGTTTATATCATATTTATGTTCACCTTTACTTTTACAATACTAATTAAGTTTCCAGATCTGTAGAGATTTTGAAGATGAAAATGGAAAATATATATTAATAAAGGCAAAACTGATGTAAATATTGATTTATTATTCATTCTGACAATGACAAATGTCAGAAACACCTTCAAGCTGATGCAGGAATATATTTTCATTATAAAAAGAGCCGTTCCAAATGGTTAGGATGAAAACTGTAATAAAGTTCTGTGTCTTAACCAGCATTGAAGCGTGACATAAAGTCTTGACGCTGGAACCCTTTGGGATTGCTGAAGGTCATATGTAAATAAATGTATGCCTTTGCCAAATAATAAGATTTCAGTGGAGCAAAGGGCCTTTTTTGCAGTAATTGTGGATTATCTTTCCCAACAAAACTATGATGGGGGGGAAAATTATATAGGTTTATAGTTTATAATTTATATACACCAATTACATCACATCTTGACAAAGTTGTTAGTAGTGTTACTATCAGATCCTGGTAGTCCAGTTGGCAAAGTAGTTGGCATGCTTCCCATGGGGATTTTTTTTCTCGAGACATAACTTACAAAAAACTTAAGACACAAAAATCACATAGTCAACAAAACGCACACTTTAAATGTATTTTTATATAGATATTGAATAGCCAAAGTCAGCAGTTTACTTTTAAAGAGATATATAGTGAACTGTCTTATTTGCTGACTTAATATGAACATTCAGCAGCAAGCTGCAACACAATTAATGTTGCTGCTGAGTTTTGCTGTTTGCTTTTATAGCACCGTCTTCATGATGTTTCAAAACTGCTAGCTGGTAGCAATCATAGGAGGCAAACTGACCTGCACAGGAACAAAAATGAAATATTGACATGATGATTAAAAAAAAGTATTCTTTCATTGATTAGTTGTGTTCTCCAGCTGCTCAGTCATTTTAATTTTCAGTTATTTTTTTAAGGAGGGTCTATATAAAACAGGGACAGAAAAGAGAATTTAAAGGACAGAATGTTTCTGATTGTAGATGTTTTCAACTGATCCAATTTAGTGTTGGTATTTAATTAACATATATCTAAACAGATGATGTAATGCCTCTTCTCTTTGAGTAAAGTTTGTTTTATGAGTTCAATTGATGTTATTTAGGTCACCAGAGATACTAATTCAAAAGTCCTTCAGTCCTTTGCTCATAATTTAACTTGCTTGTAATTGTAGTGCTGCAGATTACTCTGGTCCAAGAGATTTTGTACGCAGTGCACACGGAAGTGGAGGTTTGGCAAGAGAGTTTCAAGTGACTGCCTCGTCTCCTGGTCATCCTGCTGCTATGTAGTCCCTTGCCAGAATGTCCAGTCATTTCTTCTAATCCTAAATACTTATTTCATTGTGACTGATTTGAAGGAATCATGTTGGATAGGGGGAATAGTGTTTTTTCAATCACACAAAACTTAATAACCTAACATATTAAATATTTTTTAATATGTTAGGATTTAAAGTTACAAACAAGTGTTTAGTCTTAAATATAGAATATTAAAATAGCTGCAAATAAAGTATAAATGGAGAGTATTAAAAGAAAGTGATAGGAAAGAGGAAAATTGGTCAATATGGGTGGTAGAATTTGAGTTTTCAGCATTGAAAAGAGTATGTCTTTATGTTTAAAGATGAACTGAAGTTTCAGTGTTTGCTTTTTGTCTTTACAGAAATGTGTATTCTGCCACACAACAAACCCCAGTCCGAACCGCGGCGCCTGCATCCAGTGCACACATGAGAACTGTGCCACCTCTTTCCATGTCACATGCGCCCAGATTGCGGGAGTGGTGATGAAGCCTGCAGACTGGCCCTACGTGGTGTCAGTCACCTGCCACAAACATAAAAAGGGCATCCAGATGGTGAATAAGGTGAATAAGGTCAGTGTGTTTGCATTTTTCACTTTTTCTGCTACCTTGGTGTAAATGAGGGATGTTCAAAGTGTGATCAGGGGGCCATTTATGGCCCTTGGAATTATTTTGTGTGGCCTCTGACTGCAGTTCTATAATGGTACAAATCTGGCCCTCTGAGAATACAATGTTTTTCTTTTATTAGCCTTTTTTTTTGCTTTTATTTTTATTTTGTAGTAAATCGTGCCACAAACATACAGCCACATTGTACTAAAAATCTGACTTGGTCACACTCATTCAATATACTGTGCTAAATATGGCAAATATTTTAGAAGAAGCTAAAAACATTTATGGACCAGCAAAGAAAGTAGCTAGTCCAGGAAGTTAAATAACTGAATCGCCTTATAGTTATTATAAACAGAGAAATAGGCATAAGAAAGTTGTAATAAAGATAACCCCAGAATTGACATGACGCCGGCTCCGCCCCCATGCTGACATAGAGCAGTCCTCCCCCTATCATTTCAGGGCACTTGTCAGCAACTGACCAATCAGCGTTCCAAGTACAGCACTCCGTTAATATTGACAGTATAGATTTTGAGGAAAATAATAGATAATCACGGTCCCAGTTGTCAGTGGGTAATATTCATTCCCGACAGCCGTTACCCAGAACGTGTAGAGGACGGAATACAATTGATTAAATTTCCAAAACCAAAAAGGAGTCTGGAATAACGCAAGAAATGGATCATGGACTACAGCCCATCTCACGTCCAGCTGTATGAAACTGATGGATGGAAACTACCAAGTTAGTCAGCACCACGAAGGTAACTGATAGTAAACAACCCAATATTTCGAACAACACTTACTGATAGCTCCGTGCTAACGACTTACGGCTGACAGCTAAGCATCAAATAAACACAACTCAGTTAAATTAAAACAACAATGCTAAACATCTAATAATTTCCAGATCAATAAGTGAAGGTAGTTATGCTGGATTTTATGTGTGTAGATTCCAACGGTAGCTCTATGGCAGCATGAAAACAGACAGCGCTAACTGCTATACTGCCATTTAAACACCGTTTCAAACTACTGTTTATTTCTAAGCATTTTCCTGAAGGCAGATTTTCACAAGCCTGTATTATTTAAGTCATAATA
Organism: Xiphophorus couchianus; assembly: GCF_001444195.1. Taxonomy (NCBI): domain Eukaryota; kingdom Metazoa; phylum Chordata; class Actinopteri; order Cyprinodontiformes; family Poeciliidae; genus Xiphophorus; species Xiphophorus couchianus. Next base: position 7,618,216 of record NC_040236.1, read on the forward strand.
CAGGGTAATAATAATGGGTCATAATAATGGGTGAGTAAATTACTCACCTATTTTGTACATGCAAAGTGTGTCCCACAGCATTCACACTCACATCCAACCACTTTGTGTCCTTCATTTTTCCTCTTGGGTTTTATCGTTGATTTCTCCGTTATTTCCCGCTAATAACCTCATAGACCTGACATAGGACTAGTTAGAGAATTTTCTTGCCTGCCGTCTTTGCCTCAGTGTTGGTTTATAAGGCAAAAATGACTCATAATAACTGTTGGCCTGTCAGAGGACAGCTCTACTTCTGCAAGGAGGCGGGGCCAGTGTCATGTCAATTGGATAAACCCATCTCAAACTCCTTTTAAAAAATAATATTGAAATACTTGCATTAAATATTACTTTTACTTCTATATGAGGATATTCATATTTGGTTTCATATGCCAGTGACGGAACATGATTAATAATTATAGAATAACCCAGACATTGCTCTTGCTGAGTCCCAGTCCTGACTCTTGTCTTGTTTTTGTCTGAAGCCTCGGGCAGCCCCTAAACCTGCTCCTCAGGGCCTAGACCTGGGCCTCAAGGTGATTGGGCGTAAATCCGACAGTTGGTACTACCACTGCACCATCATTGGCATTGCAACGCAGACGTTCTACGAGGTCAACTTTGAAGAAGGGTCATACTGTGACAACGTGCACCCAGAGAATATAGTGGTGAGTGTTTTCACCAACAGGGTTGTTATGCAGTCTGGAATTTGATCTCAATATTTACTGGGTCTGAATAACTATAGAGAAAAAAGGATGTGGAAAAATATTCGTATTTGCAGACTTTTATTCCCCATCTAATTTTTTTCTTTTTGTTCTTAGATGTACAAACCACTTGGTATAGGCTATAGAAGGTAGACTGAGTACTCAGAAAAGTTCTTTGTCTGAAATATTTATATGAAAATTTGGAGGACCCCTCCTCCATAAATCCAAGCAGCTATTCTTATGATTATAGTCTGTATGGTATTTTCATTTCAAAGCCTACAAATATATCCTAGCAACTGAGTCATGGCTGAAGTTATAGAAAATGTATTCTGCTTTATAAATATAGATAACCTTTAATATTTGCTGTTTAAAGATGGCAAGAAACAGTACTTTAATAAAATTTAATTATTGAAACTTGCTTCTAGGGAGGTTGAATTCATAACGTAGTACAAGTAATCTAATTTAAAATGCTAAATACTATCCTTGAATTTCAGAAGTTCAAACTTTTTGCTAAGCTGTAAGTGCCTGGAAATAAGGATAACCCTTGCAGATGTAAAACTAGAACTATGAACGAAATCATGCAGAATTCTATAATTCAATGCTTTTCTCCTATATTCGTCTTCCTGTTCTCTCATCTTTGTCCTTCCTCTTCCAGAGTCACGACTGCCTGCGTAACGGTCCTCCTGACGCAGGGGAGACGATTGTGGTCGGTACACCGGATGATGAAAACCTGAATGCTTCCTTTGTCAAAGAGCATGTCCACAAGCTCTACCAGGTGAGGGGAAATCTGTTAACCTGAGTCATCTGTTCAGGCACAGACAAATCGCAGTTAGCTGGTTTAAGTGAGACAAAAAGTTTTGTAGGTGACTGTCTAAAATATTGCTTTCTGAACAGAGGAACGGGGGGTTACACAGAATTTGTAGCAATCACTATAACAAAAAATGCTTGCACGAGAATTGTTGCACAGTCACATTTAGATTAGAAATAAAGTGAAGGGTAAAGTCTCACAGATGCATTTTGGAGAATTTATAGGTCAAGTTTGGAGATTGACCCATTGCTGTGTGATGCCCTGAGTGCCAACTCCACACTTCCTCTGGTTGGCAGATGAGACACTGATCTAGTAAAAGAATAAAAAACTTGAATATTGAAATACTTCAATCTGGAGAGACTCAGACGGAGAAAGACAGCGATTAAAAAGGTTTATTGACATACATGAATTAAAGTTCTTTGGCACTCAGGCCCTGGCTGAGGACATCGAGCTGTGAATTGCAATAAGCTCGGATGAGCATTCCTGATGCTGGTTAGGAATGTTATCCCCCGGGGCCCGACACTGGTGGTGGAGGTCGGTGAAGGATGCGTGCCTGGAGAGCCGGGAGAGCGGAAGTGGAGAAGGGGCGGAGGTGGGTTGAGCGCAGCTGGAAAGAGGAAGATGCCATCCTTATCAACTGGAGTTGGTCGGTGATTGGCCGTGACGTAGCTTGGTCCAGCATTGATAGGTCGACGATGATGAGCGGGACTTGCCGATTTTATAATGCAGGTGGGGCTAGAGAGTCTTCCAGTTTGAATTTACGCTTAGGCTTCATATTCAGTTGGAAATCTTATAACTGAATATAAAAATTTAAAATAACATGGTATTGTGTGCACAAATATACACTGGGGCTTGATAAGAAATTCAGGTCTTTCATTACGCAAACCAGTTGGTAGATTAAGCTCATGTGATCTATAAATAATAAGTCTCCTCTGTGGTTATTGCATATTGCAAGTTTTTAAATGTCTGTAGAAAAGATTTTTACCCACTTCCTGGGGTCATATTCTTAGTACTGGGTAATCAAGCAACTTAAAATATTTATCACACTATTTTTTGAAAAGCAACACTGTCTAGATTTGTTATAGGATTCTTTTTAGTGCTGATGTCACAGTACTAAGAGGGCAGTGTCCATTTGACATGCAATAATATTGGCAAATGTTATGACAACAATATGGTTTGAGATAACTACACAAAAAATTGAGTGTTCCTCTGTTTGGAAACTAGATTGTCTTTCTGCTTTAGAATAGGAAATGTGGAATCCATATAAAGTCTATCAAGCTTCTAAAGGACAAAATCATTTATCATTTCCATTTCAAATGCATTTTAATGAACGTTGCTTGTGTCTGATTTGACATGATGTTTTGGCTGTACTCTCTTATTGGTTACAGCTAACCGATCCATTGGCCTTCTCAAACTTTTTATGCATCATTAAAAGGTCTCCAAACATATTAAGGACACAGCTAGCTATTTAGTGACCATCCATTCAGACTCTAACTTATTGCACTCCAGGTCATTCTTTGCAAACAGTGATACTTCAGTAACAATAAATTTAAGATGTGTTGTGGAAGATGCAATGGCTCTATAAAGTGGGGGAACGTGGAAGTGAAGTCATTTCTAGGACTTTTACAAACAAAGGGACATCCACAAATTAACTTGGAAGCAGAAACACATGTTTAGCAGGAAAATGTAAAATCTCCAGATTTTGCCTTGATTTTTGTTTCTGGATCCCATTTATTGTTTTGCATGTCTCCAGCTGCTCAAATAAAAATATGGACCTGAGGTGATTTTTTTTTTTTCCCATTGATCACTTGCATCATTTCTAAAGTATCTCTTGTGATTTCACCTCTGCTATTTTTAAAATGTTGTCACTTTACATTCATGTGTTTTACCTAGATGTTATGTGACACTGTGACTTATTAACATAGAACATATTAGTGAAAATAATGAATGGCAATTTTAATTTTCTTTCCATAAATCTGAAAAGCACCTTGCATATGCATTCACCCCAAGACAATATTAACCCAGCCTTCTTACCTTGCAATTACAGCTTAACGTCTTTTGAGTTATCATAATGCTTCAACATTAGTTATTCTCCACTTTGTGATGAGATGTAAAAAGGTTCACAAAGGTGTTAATACCTTTTCAAAGGTGTTTTATTACTGTTAGTATTGCTGTTGCAGTTTTCCAAATGACCTCCACAAGAGTCATTTGGCCTGTCTTTTATTTAGTATTTTTGACCTGCTTTTGCGCTGAACTAAAACAAAACAAAACAAAAAGAAAGAAAAACAAGCCTCCGGCTGTTCAAGCAGCCAGAGTCACAACCCTGACCTTTTTCCTCTGTTGCAGAATATTGTTAAAATCTACATTTATATTTAAGGAGCTTAAGTGAGGCTCTGATCCAGTCAGTGAGCAGCTTTGGTTCAATGCCATGGTCAAGGATAATTTGACAGCAGCACATGTTGGTTGACGGTTCCATTGTTGTGGCGCTGACTGAGATGGGCCCAGGTTGGGTTCCCTGGCTTACCTTTGAATTTTTACTCAGAACCAATCTGATTTTCTCTGTCATTTGTACCCCTTTGTTATGCAATGAAGGCAGTTTCGTTCCAGTTTAACCTCTCATGATTACCAGTTTTCCCAACTTTAAAGTGGTCCCAAATATTTTCTGTTTTACAAAAGGAAAAACGATTGAAATTTCCAACCAATTCATTGTTTAACACTTTCATTTAGGTGGAGTTTCAGGATCAAAGTCAGCTGATGCTCAAACAGTCAGAGATCTTCCAGCTGAATCATGAATTACCTAAAAGAGTTAGAGCTCGACTGGTGAGTATTTTACTCAAACTTTACTTTCTGCTGCCCTCAAACTCCACTTTCATCTAACTAAAGTCCATTTAGAGCAAAATGAGACACCAAACCGGGAACGCATTCATGTGTGGCTCCCTTGTGCTTAAGAAGTCATTACCATGTTGGAGTTCGGATGTCCTGTGGTTCTCATACCTCACTTATAATGTCTATTTTTTTTACTTAACCAAGCTTGTGATGGCCAGAAAGCAAAACAAACCTGCATTACTGTCTTTCACAGATGACTAGGTGATGTCGCAGGCTGCACCACACTCACTCATATGAGTCTTAAACTCAGATTTTCCTGTTTGCGAATTAAAAGGGAAGTTTGAAGCAGTATTTCCATTGCAAATTCTACTTTATTTGATAGTTCCCCAACAGATAAATTATTGCAAACAGCAGTAAGCAGCCCTGACCAGAACTCAACGTTGATTTTAGCGTTCAAATCATATTGAGATTATTTTTAAATGATTGGTTTTAAAATCAAAAACAGTTACAGCTCTGCATATTCAACACGGTTGCTTTTGTTGTACAAACCACCCAGATTGCTCAGATTTTCAGAAAACAGTCTTCTGATTATATGCAAAGTACTTCATATCGTCAGCGTCAGGCATTTAAATCTAAATGGATGTGAAAGCCGAGGATGTGAAACTCGTATCAAATTCCTTGCTGTGTGCACAAGCAATAAAATGCACAGCGAGATATAATTGTATTATTACGGCCTGTAGAGTGGCCTTCTTGAAGACCTCAGGGCACCATAGACTATTAAATGTTTTTAAATTCAAACTTCAGGTGTCTTTTGGGCCACTGAACTTTAGCAGTTATTTTATTTTATGAAATTTTAACCTTCTGTAGTTTTGTTCCACAGTTAGACTTTAAATTGGTTTTACATTATACAATTGTTTTTTTTTTTACTAGACATTTTTAAAATTTATTTTAGTTAAATATTCCTTGTTTTGTAAATGCTATAAAAAAATTTTGTCTTTGCTCCTTTAATATTTTTATCAACCACCACTGGTTGTTTCCACCTCCTCGTCACATTCATTCTCCTAATCATCATCATCATCAGTAACAATCACATTTTCGCAGTCCATCTTTACTACACATTTTCTCTGCCTTTTTTTATGTTGCTCTTTGATTAGCGCATTAGGTCTGTGTCAAAGATTCTGTTTGGTACTCTTAGTTTCTTCTTTAATCTGGTCTAAACCACTCTTAGATTTCAGGTTATTTCAAAGACTCTAGGTGGACTGTGGACTTGCTTCATGCTGTTCCAAGGACCCAGATTAACATTTAACGCACGTTTTGACAATGAGATCTGGATTGTCAATGTGAGTGAAACAATTGCATCTGCAGAAACTCCTCCGACTTCAGCAGCTTTGACCTCTCAGCCACTGAGTTGACAAATCAAAAGCCAGAAGTTTAGTAATGATTCTGTCACTGGTGATTTCAGTGTTTTATTGCTTGTGAGGCAAGAGGACAGACTCCAGTCAGGATTAAATGCTACTCTGGTTCCTGAAAAAGGTTCCTGTTGTGGAAATTTACCTTTTGTTTGTGTGAAAGCTTCCTGGGATCGAGCACACGTGAATGGAAGCGAAGAGATATAAAAATGTGGTAAAGATGACTTACTTCAACCTGATGAAGTTTTCTGTGTGTTTTTCTGTCTGCTTCCAGGCTTTACCTACCCCACAGGAGGAAGTTCGCCCAGCTGATGAAGCTCAAGCAGCGAAGCGCCGCCGGCTGCCCTCCAACTCAGCTGGGCCTAACACCCCGGTTCCGCTTTCAGCACCAGCACAGCAGAATCACAGTATTACCACTCAACCAACCATAGAGCCTCCCTCCATGATTCCTACTACCAATCAGGAAGCCCCCACTCCCGTCAACAGCTTTCAGACGGACGCAGAGACCCCAATGGACACAGGCAACAACCTCGCTGAACCCCCTCCGGTCTCCAACCCTCCGCTGACTCAGCAGCCCATCCCTTTTCAGGCCACTTTGAACTCTGACCCCTTCCTGTCTGTTCCGTCCTCCTCCTCACCACCACCACCACCGCTACCACCACCACAGCACATGGCCAACAGCTACACACCAAGCAGCGGCTACGTTTCCTACATGGAGACACTCCTCCACTCACGTTTTCCTCAGGACGAAGCCCCAGGCCCAGTGTATTAGAAATCACCTCCACCATGTTATTAGTCAGCTGAAAGTGGCTGAGCCAACAGGAAGTAAGCTAATGGAGGGGAACTCTGAGTGCTGTTTCGATGGACACGTTTCCTAGGTGAGAGATGGAGGAGGAAACAGGAAATCAGAAGCACTCTTTTAATGCATGGTCCTTTTTTATATTTTTGAGTTAATATGTCTGCAGTGGTGCTTCGGCTTGCTCTGGGGCAGCACCATAGCAATGTTTTTTTTTTGTTTTGTTTTTTCAACGTTATGAGATTTTTTTTTCTTTCTTAGATTATTTTTTTGGCAGCTGCTGTGCTTTTCTTTCCTTCTTGTTGATATAAATAATTCTCCAGGTTGGCGTCTGTTCCATACTTTGTTGCATCTGTTCAATTATGGCACACTCCCATGTTCTTCCCACTGAAACTAAAGCATTATGGCAGCCTCTCAGCAGCGAGGCCTGGTGGACATAAGCTCTTCTTACTCAAGTGACCAGCAACATCCATTTTTATATCCAGCCAGTGGTAGCCTGGATATCAGGTGGACCCGCGTCATCCATCTACAGGCTCTCCTTTTAGTCGAGGTGTGTTCTTGTCATATTTCCAGACATAAACTGGGGGAAACGGGGTTAAAAAGAGAAATGTATTGTAGCGGGAACTCAGTATTTAAATGTCTTTGTTAAATATTGAAAGAATTATTTGTAATAGAGCAAACATGTTGAATGCAAACACTAGTAGATTTGTCTGGAGGATGCATTGAAGTCTAGTGATGTAGTTATCAGAGGACATTTTGTGTTAACATCATGTGGTAGCTCCCTGTTTTTTTTTCCCCCTCACACTAACACAATCTCAGGGTTCCTACCAGCAGAGGCCAAGTATGACGACCCAGAAATTTCCCACGTTCACAATCGGCAGAAGAATTACAGTTTCTGATATTATCAATTAGTTCCTGGGTTTCTGCTGTTTCAGTGTTGTGGTTTAATATCACCAAGCTCCTAATTGCACCTGCCAAAACATAGGAAGTTCAGCAACTGGAAACATTTGTAGGAACCAAAAGAAAAATTACATATATTGCACCATATTTGAGTTTCAAATGTAAGTAAAAAAACTATATTGTAATTTGTTGTATGTCTGTTTTTCTATTATTCTACTCTTTCTATGTCAATTTTCTGAAGTGAATTCACAAACTTGGCCCATCATGAATATTAATACCTTGATTTATGGTTAGGTTTTACAAGCCCATTACTCAATTTGTACTGCTGACCACAAATTCTGTTTCCCGTTTTTCCTGCATATGTTCATTCTATGCTATAGAAATGCATAAACTACTGATGAACTGATTTCTTGTAACTCAGACCCAGTGTACATACCGCAGGCCTTGTGTTGTGATTCACATTTGTAAATGTCACATTATTTCTCCCTACATCCTGTTGCAACTAAAACATTTGAGCAGAGGTGTGTTTCAACTAAGATCCACTCAAACAAAAATTAACTCATGGGGATTAAAGTGGGCTACCTTTGGCCAACTCTTGTGTTTTGTGTGATTCAATGAACTTTTTTATTCTTTCTTGGTCAAATAATAGGAATGCAAAGGTACTAACACCTGATATTTATTAGTTGTAATAATTAAAGCTTGTCGCTGTAAATGTAATTAAATTATTTTCTTTTTTGGGTTTTTTTTCTGGAAACTAAAGTCATGATCATATATGCAACGTACATGTTAGTAAAATAAAAAAACTCATAAACTTCTTTCTAAGTTTGGCAACTGTCACTTTAAATCTATTAGCTCATTAATGCAAAGTTCCAGCACCGACCTTAAAATAATAATTTAAAAAAAATCTATAGCCCATGTATTTTTCTTTAACAGTTCTTTAATTAGTCTGTACTGGACAATGCTGATTCAAAATTCTGTTTTCAGTGATGATTGATGTCTTATCACTTGGAACAATTTAAATAAGTACATTTATCCTCTTTTAATATAATTTTTACATGCAAGGAAAATTACTAAGGTCTTTACCCGAGTTTCTAAATCTAACCTGAAGAGCCAACAGATTCCAAACTGGTATTTCTTTTATTTTACAAAAGTGTTAAAGCTGTCACCATATACCAATATGAGACAGCTAATGTGTAACAAAAATCAATTTCTTCCCGGTGCAGAAATACATAAGCAACCAATCAGAGCTTACGTTGTCAATCAGCCTCTTGTATATGCTTTTGAATGTGTTAATGGCAGAGAAACAACTTGCCGTTACAGGATAACTATATGTCCGCTACCGTTATTGGCTATTCTAACGAGCCTTAGCAACACTGTCCTGAGCCGTATGCAACGCAATTTTGTTCTGTATACACCCTGTGCATGCAAAATGACAATAAAGTCAGTCTAAGTCTAAGTCATTCATAGCAGGTTCTGCTGTGGTGAACCAGCTTTAGCGTAGCAGAGAGAAAGAGGCAGCATTGAGCATTGATGATTGACAGCATTGAGACCCTCCTCCTGACTCAGATTGGTTGCTTCCGAACAAGCTGTGCATTTCTGTAGTTATTGTGAGAAGACAGAGGAGCTCAGTTTTTTTTTCCACAAATTTTAATGTGTAAAAAATAATAAAACTTTTTTAAAAAACATCAAAAATTATTGCATCTATCTTGCATTTCATACGGAGTTTGGGCTGATTGGATGCTAGAGGTAGCCATTTGGACGTCAACTGATTTTTCTTCACAACCGCTGATGTTTACACTCTGACGTTTTTTCAGGTGAGTAATATCTGATTTCTTGTAACACAGATCCAGTAATGCAGTTAAGTGCACACTGTGCGACATAAAATGCACAAGCTGGCATAACATTTTGGTTCAGCCCACCACCTCTTCTCCCCCATAAGAAATTTTAATGTTCCAGAATAGCAGAGTTTAGTGCCGCACATTAATATTCTGCGTGAGTTCAGCTGTAAAACATATTTTGTTTGGTACAGGTGAATAGTGCTTACTGTGAATATTTGCGGTACAAATTATGTAAACGTATTAATAAAGAGCTGATTACTTATTGGGATGTGCTAACGTTTCTCATTCCTACTTTTTTTTCATAATTCTGATTTTTATCACTTGTAGAAAACACTAAAATCGACATCTTTCTCCAAAAGTTCTGCAAAATTGCATATCCGTCCTTAAAGCTGTCTGCTCTCATGTGCCCATCTGTATTATTTTATTTATTTTTTTTCTCCAGTGGCCCTGAAAATGAGTGAGCTCATTTAATGTTGCAAAAATGTATCACTTTGATAAATTTGCTTGCTTGTTGCAGAACTAAAAACATAATTTATTTTACATTAAAGCATTTTCTAGGAGTAAAACTCAGGGTTATACACGCTGATAGCATCAATCTAGAAGAATAAAAATGTATCACAGCCTGATTTTTGCCCATTAGTGTTTTCCCTCACGTCCTCACACATGACCAGAATTCTTTCATACTTTGCACCTCTGAAATTTTAAGGAGCTATTGAGAAGTGGGTGGAAGTTAAAAGGAAGGTCATTAAATAAACAAGACCTCTTTATCTTGTAGACAAACTGCAGAGATGTTAGCTCTCTTTCTCTCTCTGCTTCATGCACACAATGACGACTAGCTGAGCATATGCCAGGCCTGCACTGCCCTAGTTGGAAAAGGGCGACCATTAACATTCTGAAGTGTCCCTGGTCTCTTTGCTGAGGAGCTTGGGACGTGCCAGCTTGGCAATTACTTTAACAACTCAAGAGTTTGATTTCTTTATTCAGTTGAACCGGGGAACAACTGAGCTGAAAAGGACTTTAGAGGACAAAAGTTTATGCTGACCCATCTGTGGTTCATTTGAACAAAGGAGAGGGAAACTATTTTGTGCTTTTTGGCAATAAAGCCAGAAGGGTTTAGGGAACAGGATGTGTAGCTGCCATTGAAGAAACAACACATCCCTGGAAGTTCAAGGTAGGTGGGCACAAGTGTCAGAGTGACCATCAAAACGTCCTTCAGAATGACATTTAAATCTCTAACCTAATGGTTGACTATCTCACAGCTGAATAGCTCCTGTGGAAATGGAAATCACTGAATGCAATTGAATCTAATTGCAGATGAAAGTGGCAATTATGTTGACAAGCTGGTTGATATGACAGGCTCCATTATAGCCTTAAGCTTTTATTACATTTCTGCCTCGTAAATCACATCACCGAAGCTGTATCAGACCATAATGACTCAGTCGAGCTCAATCTGTCACCACTGTCTTTCGTTAAAATGGGGATAAGACTGAATTATTAGTGGTTGCTCTTCGGTATGAACTCCACCAAATATCAAAGTCTTAGCAGATACATGACTGTGGGTGCTGTGAATCTACAACAATCCACAGAGGCATCCTCCAGGGGGCCCGCGTTGGATCACAAGCTGTTTGACAAAACAAGCTGTAGAAAGCCTACATAAATAAATAAACAGAATATTTCCCTGATGTCTTTGTCTAAACAGTTCATTTGTTCCTCTGCTTTAGATCATTTCTGTTCTTCAAAAAGAAAGGCCAGAAAAGATCATTTTCATATGTGACAGCGATCACCTTAATAAATACAACATGACGTTAAATGGTGATTTAATTTACAAGAAGAAAAAAGCAATTCAATCCAACCTGGGTCCATATCAAAAAGAAGTTGCCCTCTAAACCTAATAACTGGTTGAACCAAGAACTGTCAGAATTTTTTATGATAGCTGACAATCTTTTACATGGAGGAAATTTGGGTCCACTCTCCTTTGCAGAATAGTTTTAATTTAGTCATATTGGAGAGTTTTTGAGCTTGGACAGCCTGTGCAAGGTTAACTCAGCCAGGGGGGTTCCAACTTCCCACTGACAGCACATGCATAAAAGCAATAGAAAACTTGTCCAGAGAACTGACAGACAAACTAGTTATACTTTTTTTTTTTATCTGGGGTTTGCACACGCTCCTTTTTACTGCCCTCCTGGGCAGCTGCCCATACAGCTTATCAAAAGCCAATACTGGTAAAGACCGAATGTTTTAATAAAGCCTCCCATTTCTTGAATGCAGAAGATTTACTTTTGTTCCAGAAGGAAAAATAAATGTTTAAATAATATGTTCCCAAACACAATTACGTAAAGAAAGAGATCCAGGGTTGCTAGAGAGGTACACACACATACAATGGTGGTAAGTGCCAGCCCATATTAATGAAGTGAATCTTCATCCAGTCACACACAACAAATAAATGGCCACCCCCTTGAAGCTCTTAATCGGCCCATTAGTCTTTGAGCGACCACAGCCTCGTCTTTTTCTCCCCTCAGTGGCTCGCTCCCTTTAGACTCGACCACATACATCCATCACCCCGTATTTGCATGCCGACCACACGTACTGACAGAGCTGAGTGCACAGCTGGAGATGCTACATCATATTTACTCCTTTACTGGAGCAATAAACACTGTTCCTCACATCTTGATCCTGTCTCTTGTCCCTCTCTTTATCATTTAAATGCTCAAATTCATCATCCTTTCTGCAGCCAAACTTGGGAAAAGCCATCCATTCATAAGACTGGTGTTACACTTTCTCATTTGTTGGTCTTATTTACAAATGCAGGGGGGATTTGTTGCTCTGTTCCAAGTCACTGCAGAGGAGGGTGTTCAAATGTCTCAAAAAAATAAAAGAGCCCACAACAGCTTATGGTTTGGTTTGCACCTCTAAGTCAACTCTAATTAATCACCAGACAGTGTCCTGCATGGCTTTCAGAGCTGCATAAACAGAGACAGGCTCTGTGAGAGCTGACATGCTGATCAGCTTGTGACCTGCTCTTATACCCTCCATTTTCCTTCCCTGTCTGCGTGCTCTAGCCTCTGTTAATTCAAAAGCTTAAAATCTCATTTCAGACACAATTAGCCTTTAGCCCATCCGAGTACCATCGGCATAGGCGTTTTTTTTCTTTTCTCTTCCACCCGTTATGAACCTTTTCTTGTCGACTCCTTGATAAAGATCATTACTAGGGTTGCCTAAAAGGGAGTTTTCATCATTTACGGGAGAAAACATATTAAAGGTCCTTTTAGTAGGCTTATTAGAAGCCAGTTGAAAGCCCTGCCAGTTGCCATGCCAAGGTATTTGGAAACGAAGGGAGCCTTTTACTCATTCGTCTGCAAGAAGGTTTTTAATTACATTTGTATGTAGAGACTTTGACCACAGCAGAGCTGCTTCTGGTATTTACTTTTGCACAAAGCCCTTAACAGGAGAGCTTGTTCATCAGTCAAGTCAAGGTCTTTACTTTGTGTTGATTCTTCAGCTGCATCTAAATAGGTTTGTTTTTCAAATGCATACAAAGGTCATTTTTATAAGCGCACAATCATCCCTTTTAGATTTGTTTCAGAGACGAAACCTCTTGGTTTACAACCTTCTTTATATACGTTCAACTTTTCCCACATTTTTTCATAATACAACCGCAAATATATGTATTTTATTTGGACCACAAAGTACCACATAATTGTACAGTCGAAGGGGGAAAAAAAGCTTTTTAAAATGTTTTGGTAATACTTTTTGTGTGGTGTGCATTTGAATTAAGCACTTTAAGCAATTTAATCTGAACACAGCTGTAAAATACAGCTCATGAAAGGTCAGTAATAAAGTTGTGGGGAAGCTTAAACTGAAGTTAAGTTACAAAGCTACATCCCTGACTTTGAAGAAGAATATCTGTCTAAAAGCACTTTGTATTGTCTTCTGGCTGAAAATGTGCTACTTTAATAAAATTACCTTTACCTTTAGATTTAAAAGAGCAAAGCTGCTGGAATATACTCCAAAGGAGCTGCACCACTATCTCTATAGGGCTTTATAAAACAACATCCCAAGCTCAGAACATTTCACAGAGCATCGTGAAATACACAACCCAAAAATGGAAATGTCGTGTCCTGCTGTTCTTAGTGATGGGGATAAACTTGATAGGAAGATGTAAGGGATAAATACCTAGCAGTCTTAGAAGAAAACCTGTTAAAAGCTATAAAAAAAAACTTGAGACTGATGTGATGTTTCACTTTCCGGCAGCATAACAGACACAATAAAGTGTTTTAGATTAAATCACATCTATGTGTCGGAGTAATCCACTTAAAGTTTATACCTAAATCTAACTGAGAATCTGCAGTAAAACTTAAAAATCACTGTTTGCTGACACTGCACATCAAATATGATTGAGCTTGTACTTTGCAAGTAGAATAGTCACCTACTTGTCTCTAGATGTGCAAAAATAATTGAAACATATGGGGCTTCAACAAAGTCCTGATTCAGGGGTGCAGACTACAAATACATGCACCACTTTTTGGATTTCAATTTGCAAAAACGGGTTGCCAGTCCTATGATGGACTGGCAACCCGTCCAGGGTGCATCCCGCTGCAGATAGGCACCGGCCTCCCCACAACTCTGCAAAGATGAGCGAGTAGAAAAGATGGATGGTTTGAAAATCATCCAGTACTATAACCTCGGGGGGGATTAAACTCAACATTATTAAAATTACCACAGTTAATGCAGAGTTTTTGCATCATATTTTGAGAAAAGATACACCCAAAGATCCATGAAATGCTAATCATCTGCAAGCAAAAAAAAAAATCACTTTTACAAAGGAAACAAATGCAAAGTGTGTATGCCGAAAGTATGAAGTTTCACAAAGATGTGCCTCCTGATTAACCTTATGATTAATTTCATTTAAAATGTTGACAACTATATTATTGAACTAAGTTAACATTAAACCTGTCAGAAATTCTTTGAAGGATTGAAGTAGCTCCCCCCCCCCCTTTTCTGCAATGAATGCCAGATATTAAATCTTCTTAAGCAGCAAAACTTAATGATGTTGTCAATCATTTTCTAATTTCAGGTCTGAGAGAAAGAGGCTGAAAACTACATGAAACAACAATCAAAATTCAGTTTTAGTGCTTTATATCCCCCCAAAGTTATATTTTTACGTTTGCAAATTTTGTCCATACAGAGGCAGAATAAAATGAGATTCTTTCTGGAAGAAATAAAACTGTCTCATCTTAAGGTCAAAGCTGCAGCAGGGTGTTAGATGTAAGCACCCTGCAGGTTGAACTGCGCATCCCTGCATCTTATGTTCCTGTTCCTCTCTCACCTGTCTGAGAACTGCTTTATTTCCTGTTGCGACCCGCAGTGTAAGGTGTTGATTAAGATGTGAGCATCTCTGTGCATTCGTGGAGGTTGTGAGGAAAATTATTGCAGTGCTGAGGGTAATTATAGACTGAGAGCTGCGCTTCCTGAATTTTAGACATCAGTGTGACAGTAAAGTTGGAAGAAAAGAAAGGGGAAGTGCGGAGGATTGTATAAAGGCTGAAAGAACAAAAGCTTTTTTGCAGTTGATTTGTACCTGTGGTGGCTGCGCTAAATTAGGTAGATTCAACTTTTCTAGTCAATGTTTATGTTTTACGTCACCCCAGCACACTCTACAATATTACAAAATGGTATTCGTAAATAAAGAGGAGTGTTTTTAGATGCACATACATCAGTTTGAGGATGGAGGTCTATATAAACCAAGATATAAAAACAGGAAATTTATTAGTAAAATGCAAATTTAAACAAAACATGTTGATCCTCAAAGAACAGGAAAACAAAAATATTACAGCTTTAAATCCATCTTAAATTATTATTTTGTCACTTTTGTGCTGTGCCAAAATCATCTTAAGTAAAGTGTTGTTTTTAAGAATATCTTCATCTACGCCAAAAGAACGCTGTTGCAGTTTCGCCAGGCCTATCTGTGGTGCTGTAACATTGCCTCCTGAAAACAACCAAAGAGAAACAAAGACGTGGGCACAAACGTAAGGTCAAGGGTCAGACTGGGCCGTGAACTTTGAGATCAGCATTGATTCAGATGGGATATCCACACATAAAGTGTTCTGTTTCAAAGATTCAATCAGAAACCTGTTTCTACCTTGGAAAGTACAAATTTGGAAGAGAGGTTGATGATTTTCACATAATTTTCCTGTAACTCTTTGCTTCAAACTCTCTTTGTTTTTCTTATCTGCATATTTTTAGCCAACATTTAAGAATGTAGGTACGAGATGCCACAGAAGGAACTGTCTAACGGTTATTTACAAATTATACTGTACGAAGGTTTAATGCAGCAAAAATATGGATTCTGCTTTTTTATGACGGAGCGTCAGCATACTTACAGCTCATCATGTCCAAACCTATGGAGCTGTCCTTTAGTTCCTCATGGTTTTGTTCTGGGATCTTTCTCTGAGGTCGTCAAAGCAGGACATTCAACGGTCCCTCCCTGTCACTACCATCCTGTGACTGGATGAGAAACTGTTTTCAAATTCAATGGAATTTTACTGAAAACAATGCAAAGTGACTTCTACAGGGAAACAAATGCCTGCGTGACCACAGACTGTAAAAGAAGACTCCCATGCTGTGTCTCTGTGTGGGAAATGTGCAACTCCATATCACAGTTGTGAGTTTGTGTGCATTTACTGAGTGTGAATGAGTGTGTGCTCTACGCTCAAATCATTATCAGCATGCTCACAAGTGCTGCCAGTGTGATAGAGGAATATTATTTTCAAAGAATCCAGAGTTAAAACCATTTATTCAGTCATTTATCAGCGATTTATTAAATTAAATTTCAAAGGAGCTTGATTTCTGGGGATTTTACACATCAAAGTTTGTTTACACATTTTAAGGAACACTTGCTGAGTGGGGTATAAAACAAATCCTAGAAAGCCTTGTGCAGAATTAATTTAAATTTCTTGACATGAATGCCACTGGTTGGAAAAGAAAAGCATAAAACAAAATCGAGCTCCGCTAACTCCTGCAGCCTTTTGCTCGTTTCTGCTGAATATAAGCTGCATGAAGCAATGGGGGCCATTTGTTCTACAGCACAGGCTGTTATTTGACTGAACCTGCTGTCAGTCAACATGCATTATGGTCTCTGGGTGCTTAAAAGAAAGAGAAATGACTGTTGTACAGACACGGTGGAATAATTAGGGAAATATGACAGTTGTGTGAGAAATCTTTTCATCCATTCAGCATTGATGCTTACACAAAACAGTCATTTGTCCTATTCACTGATCTATTCAGTGCGGCTGTGTTAGAAACCTGAAAAGGAAGACGTCACTGAAAATCACTATTCATTGCACAGGCTCGTCCTCTCATCATGTATGAAGATCTACCACCTCCCCCTGATGATCATCATAGCTAACACCTCTAACTCCACCTCCTTCAGACAGCAACCATTAGTTGTTCGTGTTAATTGAAAGTAACAAGAACATTTCCTCATCCCTGCTGTAAATTTACTTCGCACTCTGAGTGCCAGGGGTTTTACAGATCAAACTTAGAAGATATTTTTGTCTTTTCTTCTATTGAGGAAGTCCCTTTTTCTGTCACACAGTTCCCACAGTTTAAAATCATTTTAATGGGAGATCAGAGAATGTGTGACGGTGACTGGGGTTATTTTTGCCCCTCCCATACCTGTTGCTGCCCACTGCTTATTAGTTGGCAAATAATATGGGTACTTTTTAACATTACAGATTACAACATTACATTTGTAATGGTCAATGTAATAGAATATATTAGCAGCAGTGGGAATTGTTGTGTGTTTTCCTGAAGGTTGTCGTAACATAAGAATCTTATGCCACCACATTGTCTTGCAAATGCATTTTTGAGAATTTTGTCACTTTACAATCAAAATCTTCAATATATTTCTGTTGGATTTTACACAACCGAGTCCATAATTGTGAAATGGTCACAAAAGTTCTTCACAGATCAGCACAGCATCTATACCACTGGTTGAAAAAGTATATTACACACAGGTGGACAGCTATAACTCACCAAGGTATTTTAAAGGGAAAAGATAGCACAGGAATGTTTTTTTAAGGGTTGTCAAAGTAATGGAGGGTTGAAGAAATATCCACATATAGTACAACTTTGTATTAAAAGTGTCATTTTCTACAGAATGTCACTTCATGACAACAGTCATGCCATGTTTATGACAGCGTCATGTCAGTCTTATGCACACCCCTTCAAAGTGTTACCTTAAATTTCAATCAAATAGGTTTACGTTTGTTGTTGATAAAATGTGAAAAACTGTGAATGATATGAACAATACAGCAAATTTTAAACCTGAACTGAATTTGCTTAAAATTTTAGCTCCTTGATTTTTTTCCCTTTCCATCATGATTTGTTTTTGGTGCAGGAAACAACAATAATATGGAGGACCATTTACAGTTTGTTACTCCAATTTTCACATGAATCAGTGGGCTAAGGCTAACAGTAGGTGTGCAAGAGTTTTGCGCATCTTGAATAAAATCAGCGCTCTCATGTCGACCAGCAGCTGATTTGAGTGTGCTTTTTAAGAGGAGCACCTTTCAACAGCAGCCAAAGAACTAAGACTCCTTGGGAAGACACAGAAATGTCATCAGCTCCTCTGAATACCGGCTCTTATCCGCCCTCTTCAAAGCAAATTTCTTTGTGAAGAAAAAGAGGCAGTGATGAACATCCTGCTCACAACAACCCTTTCATCATCCTGATAGAATCACAGCTGCTAATGTCAGCGAATTCAAGTCTTGCCCATTGATCCATATTCAACTTTGGCCTCACCAGGTGACAAACATTCTTCACATCTCCTTTGCTCTTCGGAGTAAGGCGCTGCTGCTTGGAGGCTCCGACCTGTATTCCTTAATCATTAAAAGTAAATTCATTACTTCAGTTAAAAGGCCACCGCCTGTTTTCCCTCCACGCCTTTTCCCGCAGTGGCTGCTGCTGTGGCTACTGCTGTGCATCACCCAACAGTTACTTTACAAATGGTGCCAGGCATTCGCATAATTAAAACCAAGATGCTAGGACATAATTCTTAATTAAGCACTAATGTGATAAAGTGTGATGGCAGGACAAAACTCTCCTTTAAGGGAAGAGAGGCCTTTGTAATAAGGTGATTAATGGACTTAAGAGGGGAAGAAGATGTAATTGGCTGGTCGTCCCTCCCAGCTGAAAAGCAGGATAAGAGCCCGCCGTCTGCTGCAGAGAGCTCATCGGTGAAAACAGAGTGATGCTGTCTGGCTGCGAAGAAAGGGCTTATTCCAAAGAGATGGGTCTGCAAAAGACATAACTTTAATTTCTAAACAGATAATGGTCCTTTCAACCATCTTATGTTCAGTCTAATCAGATTATTATTGCAGCGGGCTCTCCTGAGCTCACATGCTTGTGTGAGGACACATTGTCCTTCTCAGGGAATAAGTTTGGTCAAGGTTGGTACCCAAGACTTAGAAGTTAAAAAGATGTGTTTGTTGAAAAATGCTATAGCAAGTATGAGCCAACATCTAACATTGTTAGTACAGAACATTGTTAGGTTTCTCAGCTGAACTTGTTTGCCTTTCTACACTTAAGTTGCTTAGATGAAGGATGCTGGCTGTATTAATCTGCAGATCGATGACTCACCAATTGGCTCTGAGTCCGGCAAGAAGGGAGTAAACCTTTGGGTACTTTATGACATGCTCACAGACTGATTTTATGATAGACTGATTTGTAAACAGCACAGAAGACAGCATGTTCTTGTTATAATCTGCCTGATCAGTTGGGAGTCGATTAAGACTTGGAAAACACAGCTTTTCACAGTGCAGTGATGAAATATTCATGCTTATGGCAGATTTCTAGCTAAAATTAATTTCTTTCAAATAATATAAGAGGAGTATCGTTTAAAAATGCATGTTTTTAGTAACACCTTACTGAAAAAGTCATATCAAAAGGTTTTCATACCTTTCTCAATAATAGACGGAAACATTTTTAATTGCATTCTACTTCTTAGAAACTCTTTTTTTTTTTCAGTTTCCCACTGTTATTACATGAGTTCTCTTATGAGATGAGCCCTGTGTCTTTGAGGTTGGAAGGTCTAAGTACATCACCCTAATCTTTAGGGTAAGATTCAAAACTTATTGCAAAAATGTCATCATCATCTTGCACTGGTGCCTGCATCTGGACATCGGCAGCATACATTAAAAATTCTCAAGTTGGTACAGATCAGCTTTTATTCAATTCTCATCTTTCCTCAGTGAGTTGAAAGACATTAACTACACATAAGCTGGTCGAATTTGAGAGTTGCAACAAGTATTTAGGTGAAGATTTAATTGAAAAATAACCTTGATACTTTTATTTTGACCATTAAGCTGCGATATACCAACAGCTTGATTTTCAAAGCAAGGTTCTTGTTTGATTGGCTTATTCAATAACAATTTTAATACAGTATATGCAAAGAAATTTGACTAAAAGGCAGGTTAACTACACTGAAGATGTCAAAGAAGGGATGCTGTTATCATTTAGGTCTTTGGTCCCTAGCTTTGGACTACACTGCTATGGGTTCTATAGGGCATTGGACAACTTCTACACACTGTCCATGGCACCGACAGCTGCCTGTTTACAAACCCTAACATGCAGCGGAACGCCTGTAAGTCGTTTTTTCATTGTGTTTTCTGGGGCGGGGGTGTGGGTTAATGGGTTAAAGTTTAATTATCAAGATTTCAGAAAGTCCTCATTTTGCTTTACCCATACCCTTTTTCAATATATCTCATTAGAATCCATTCTCAATGCAAAGGTTGCTCCTATCTCAAGAGTTGTTGCAGTAGTTGGTCAGTGTTCATTTTGCAGATGTAGCTTTTACTTTCTGTATATCTGAATTTTCTCTTCAGTGTTTGGCTGCTAGAATGATCTTGTTAGTAACTTGATAAAGAGACTCCTTGGAAAAGCTTGTGTTTGTTCAAGTCTTGTTTGAGAATGGTCCAGGTCTCAGATCCATGGAGAGAATTATGTAATATTTGTTACGATTCCTAGATCTTTCTCAAACAAGACTGCTGCATCGTCTTTGTAGAGCTTATTTTCCCCAGCTGCCATGTTCACTGATTTAGTCATTACTTCCCTTCAGCTCCCTGTTCACTTTTAGCTGTTCATCCAATATTTGGACTTAACCTGTTTTGGATTCACTAATCACAAACCCAGTATTCAGGCAAGTAATTATAACTTGTTCCTCCTGTTATGGTCCTTGAATCCTTGACCATCTTTTAAACTTTTTTCCTGACTATTTGCACCTGAACTTCAATTTTCCATGTAGCAAGTTGGTCACCATTGGTTTACCTTCCCTATTACCTTTTGACTTGTAAGTTATTTTCTTTTTCATTAAACCCTTTTCTAAATGATTCTGCCTGTCTTCAGTTAAAACACCACGTTTTATGCCAATATCAGGCTGCAGAAGACTCGCATATTGGTCTTTAATGGAATTCATATATAATTGACTCTCGTGTGAAATAATTTAAGGTCAATCTTTATTTATTCTCAAAAATATCAAGAAGCCTCTGTTAAATAATTTGTATTTTCTAGTATTTTATCACCAAATCGAATGCATAATAAATCATAAAAGTTTCATAGCACTATAACACTGCATCTTTTAAATAGCCTCCAGTCTTAGTTTCTACAAATTAAAGCTGCTGTGTGATCTATGTTGTCAGAGAATGAGAAGAAGAAGATTGATGCTTTGTTTTGTTGACTGGGCATGTAATCATAACACTTTCAGCCTTAAGATATATATATTTTATGCTGCTTTTTTTTTTTTTACCACAGACTGGTCCTTTTTTAAGACTTTGTTCTCAAGCATATAGCTACCACCTTTGAAGAACCAGAGTACCTGGCTGTGTTTGAGTGCAGGAGAAGGGCACCTGTTTTCTTTTACAAGTCAGAGCAAGCACTTTTTTTTGGCTTTTGCAAAAGTACTAAGCATAAGAGAAGCCAAAGAAGCTCTGCTTACCATTTCAAACAGTTCAGAAATGCCACTCACGGTTCGCAGCCTCTCTGCTCTAATGAAAATGTTAACGTCCCCTCTCGATGGGGCTTTTGTGGAAAATCCAGCTCCAACCCTCCCAAATCCAGCCTTATGAAAGAACAAAGCAGCTTAATAGTACTGCTGTTTCTTCCTGAATATTTCGCCCTTTAAAGGAAAATAAAGAAAAAAAGCTGCAGTCTTAGAAACAACAGCCTCGATAATCTATGGGATTTGTGGAATTTTGCTCACCATCAGATTACCTTTGGTAGATTTGTCGTGAAAGATATCGTACCTGTCTTCAAAGCCAACTAAGAGTGCCCAGGCAACCTACTGCATGTTGATTCATTTATTTCTACAACAGCTTTATTTTCTTGCCAGTTGTTTTGATTCAAAACCTATTCTACCATTAGGTTTTGAAAGAAATTGTTGATTAATCACTAAACTAATGCATTACATTTTATTAAGCATCATTTGCAAGAGGGATCATCACTGAAATAAATGAAGAGATCAGAATGTCAGGATCTGTTCCGTATCTGTGTTTATTTTGAGTTTCTGTGTCTCTTAGTCTCCGTACTGTATTGTCTCCCCTTGATTGTTCCCAGGTGTTTCTTGTCTCCTTGATTACCCTCTGTGTATTTAACCCCACCTGTGTTCTTTGTTCCTCGTCGGGTCCTTGTTGCGTTTGTCCAGTACCTGTTGTCACTACCTGCGAGCTTCTGCATCCGCTCCTTTGTGCTGCCTGGACTTTGTATGTTTTTGGATTTTTGGACTACTTTCGTTATTAAACCATCTTATTCATCTTACCCTGGGTCTGCTGCCTCTGCCTCACCACCCAAATCATGACACAGAAGTTATGCATAGAACGTATACTAATACGTACTAATTATAATACGGTTAGAAAATGTATTGCATTAATTAGTGATTAATTTGTGATTTATCTTGTTTTCAAACAGCAGTATTTAACTCAATAATCAAAGTTAAATTGAAATTTGTTTGAATATATAAACAGACATATATCATAAAGGTGTACAGCAATGTCTTTCATGATGCTCATGTTTGTTGGAAAGAAAGTTCAGTATCGCTATTTACAGAACACAGTTTCTGCTATGTGAGCACTTCAATGTAGAAGTGATGAACCTCTTTCTGTCTCACTTTCAGATTCTGACACATATTTCACACACACTGTGGGACCCTTTTTGGACAATAATGCTGCTGTAATGTTCTCCCATATCTGATATAAATTATTATTATTTTTTTATAGAAATTTGAGTCCTACATAAAATAACTGAAATGCAGAAATCTTCAAACGCATCAGACAATAACAACCCGATTATATGCAAAATGCAGTTTTATTATGATCGTTTTCACTCTTAATTGAAGAATCTATCCAAACCAAATATGCCTTATGATAAAGAGCAAATAGTATGAGAGTTAATTATGCGGTGCAGGTCATTAACACAATTTGGGGTTCCATTTTTGATCTGCAGAATCAAGAAATTCCTTAAACAGAATGGTCATGACACTGTAAAGTAGGCTAAAAGCATAACATCATGTCCCAAATCTATAGAAATCCAGAAAATACATAGATGAGAAACAATGTCATGGCATCATTCAGTTTGGAAATGGTAGAAAAGTCATTTCTAAGCAATTGGGACTCAAGTGAGTCACTGTCCACGAACGAAGAAAACACAGAACAATAGTGAATCTTCCCAGGAGTGAGTGGCTTACCAAATTTACTCCAGGAGAGAACTGATGACCCCCACAGAAAGTAACAAAAAACCCCAAAACTGTTCACTCCAGCAATGGCCAATGTTCATTATTCAACAATAGAAAAACCTTTTTCTTTTCTTCAATTGGGCGTTCTTAGAAAATATTTTTATAAAACTGGCTCATTGGGGAAAGGTGTATCCTAATGGAAATGTTTTCTCAAAGTTTTGATCAGAGCTCAGACAGAATGAAGTCTAAATAGTTTAGTGACTAGTCAGAGCTTTGAGGCAGGAAAGACTCGCCTCCCCGTGGGCAGTAATTTTGTTTCCATGTTGGAATGATGAGTGGGGTGTGGAGGATAAAAAGCATAAAATAATATCTAAAGAAAAATGTGGGTGTGTTTAATACAGTTATCATCAATTGCTATGCTCCTTGTCCTTACTAGAGCTAATAAACTTTCCTGACAAAACAGCTAATGCTATTCAGTTACTTACTGGTTTCATTGTTCAACTTTCCTGCTAGCTGGCAGCATTTCAGTGCAGAAGAGTTCTTTGTAAAGGTCTAGCACTTTCTGTAGGAATTGATGACAACATTGACTTGCTATGGGTAGCACTGCAGTTTTGACACTGGGGGTTGTTATGACTATACTGCCTAGAGCATGCATATCAATATGACTCATGCTTGCCAAAATTATCCTCAATTAATTCTTAAAGAAAAATTTTGGATCACAAGTATGGGCAGCCATTAGATTCTTACAATGTGATAATCTGGATCCAAATTAAGTAAAGGAGCAGCTATTAAAATGAGCTACAATGTTATCTGCGGAATTCAATTATTACTTGGACTGTGATGCATAGACTTACACAAAAATGCAGAAGCAAATGTGATGAATTTATAAGTGCCTTTTGTGCAGAATATTATATTTTTTCCTATTCTGAATTTAATAGAGTTTGTTAAGCTGATAATTTCTGGGTGATTACTTCAACTACCTGCTCAAGGAGCTAGCCGGCTGTAGACAAACAGTGTTCACGTAGTAAGGTTGATAGGTGCCGTTCCTTTAGTTTCCACCTTATTACTGTCTTTTACACAATTACAAAGGTTTACAAAAATTAAACTTGTCATTCTTGTAACTGAGACCACAGTGAAACAGTGGGAATGCATTGCCAAGCAACATGCAGAGGAGATGCTGTGATACTTTATTCTCCATACAGCTGAAGAAAACTGGTCACTCTGGTAGAAGACTTGTCTGGTCTCCCACTACAAGGACTTCAACAGTATAATACCTTTAAAAGCCCAGTTATAATTTGAAGTTGGTAACCAAGCAATGCCAAGTGGTGACATTCAGCAGCTGACATATTTACTTTTTACGGGCAAAATCTCAAACGGACAATTTATTGTGCACCTAGGATTGCTTCTTTCAAAACTAACATGTAATGCCTCACGAGTCATGTTACATTTCCACCCTGCTAAATGTTTTTCGTACTTTCTGAAAAATATCCAAAATACAAAGTGGCAAATTTTCTCTCACCAATAATTAATAGAAAACGACAATATTTGTTTCCTTTCTTATGACAGAAAGAAAGCCTCACAATTGTTTAACTTTCACTGCCAATGGGTGTAGTCAGAGAGATGCTTTTTTCCTTCTGCCTGCATGTGCCTCACTGGTGCCAACTGTTGGTTTTGATCTCAGGTTGAACATGGCATGCCATAAGCTTACATCAGTCCAGTGGACACTCACTGCTGTATCTGTGTAATTGCTGCAGACTCTCCAATTTGCATAAAAATGAGTTCAGCTCCTCTTCTGGCACCTTGCCACCTCACTCAGAATTTTTTGACCCTCTCTTCAGCTTTGCATAAACCTCTTCATAATGTTTGCATATGCTTTTTTTTGGTTGTGGTTTATGTCTGTGAACACCAGTCCTCAGTGGATCTCATTCAAAAATGAGCAGCACAATAAATACATAAATAAGTGAATTACATTTGTGTTTGTGGAGGGTCCCTCATGCTAACATCTGTGACTCGTGTCCCACATCTGTCGCTCAGACTCACACAGTTAAAGGGTCAGCACTGGTGTTTATTAATTCCTAAATACAAAATTTGAATGCTATCAGAGTCCATCTGTTGTCTGCTCTCTCATTTTTTACAATAAATCATGAGCAGATGTTTGTTTTATTTGACAATTTCAAATAGTTATATTAACTCTCTAATATTGTCTGAATATAGTGTGTCTAAATAATCTATAATTTACAGATGAACCTTTTTGATTTACCTCATCTCTGTCTCTGCCCTTATTTCTACAGTACAGTCAGACACATTGTACCTGCGCTACGAAAAAAAAGTAAGTAAGCTGCAAACAAATAAGACCTGGGAGATTTCCCTTTGAACAGGGAAGGAATCAGTCCTGAATACAAGCTCCTGCTCACCATGTCTGAAAATAAATGCCAAGATTCACTATTTCTGTCTGACGGAAACGGTGCAGAACATATGCAGAACCTGTGAACCACCTGAGCTCTGTCAGTATATTTCTGCATTTCCTCTCAAACGAAACTCACATGCTCCAAATCCTAAAACTTCAAATTTTTTGTCTATGCAGTCACCAGGGGGCAGTATAACTCCACACCTTCACAACTGAAAATACACCATTCACACGTCTTTTGTCTCTGCAACACACACGAATAGGCACACTGAGAATGCAAAGACCAAACTTTAGATTAATAAAAAAAGAGTCATAATTTGCATACTTTAGGAAGTGGAAGTGTTCCCTGTTAAAGTGACAGTGATTGATTCCCTGATTTTAATCATGCTTATCAATCACTGTGAAAGATGCGTGATTGATAACTCTGCTTCCTCTTCTTTGAAATGGTTGCAGATGAGTTCACCTCACAGTGATTGAGTCCATGTGACAATTAGGAAAAAGGTGTAAGCTCTTTTTGTGTACAAAATCTATTTTTCTAGACTTTTGATCAAATAGAAAATTAAGTAGAATCAAGTACACATGTTCCTTATAGCTTAAACAGACATGTTTGTCTTTTGATTTATTGTTGGATTTTTTTAAACCTGTATTTTCTTGAGTTGTCACGCTTGTATGTCCTTTAGTTGGGTTGTTTATTGCCAAAAGCCAGGTACATGTGTTATTTTTAAACAGCACTCAGACAGTAGTCCATCAGTCCATCAAGGCCAGTCCTGCATGTCAGCCAGTTTTGACTAGAGTAATGAGATTTTTTCTTCATCTGACTCTTCCACTGCTCGTAGTTCAGAAGCTTTTATGTCATCTAGTTAACAAAACAATATGATCGCAACATACCTCAACTCATCTGCATCCACATCTCTCTCCATATCTCTGCTGTTTGTCGACTACCCACAACAGACAGCAGTTATGTATTTCTATGTTTGCCTTTCCCATAGATTTTTTTTGTTAAAATCTTACATATAAACAGTCAGAGGATTCTTGGACTCGAGTACATATAAAGGCTGTAAGCAGCCTTCTCTTTGGCTACAGCATGGACCTCATTTCACAAGATGGAATTAAAGCCGGCTGAGACCTAATCCCACTGTAATACCACCACGCTCCTGCTCTGTTTTATGAAGCTGCAAAAGAGGCTATGGGGGGAACCAAATTAGAAAAGGGAAAAGGTGATTCTTTGTGTGGGGGGTTGGGGTAAGCCAGGAAGCATGGGGCGGGTGGGTGGTTGAGGGGTGGGGAGGCCTGTAGAGGGTTGAGATAAATCGGGTGAATGAAATGGCCTAAAGGTGAATAACAGCTGAAAAAGAACTGGAAAGATCATATAATATAGTACTGTTAGAGTCATTGATTATGTTAATTTAACAGTTTCAAGTAACATGAAATATGATTATATTTTCTAATTTTATTTTAGTACCTCCAAAACATTAGATATGATTTCAATGTTCATTTCTATAGCCGTTCTTTATACTTGAATACCTGTGTTGAAATTCAGATTTGCATTTTGCTTTTACTCTGATGTCTTAAATTATTCAGGAACAACTGAAAAGATACAAAATGCACAAATGTCCTTTGGAAGTCTTACTTAAACAAGTTAACTTGAAGTCAAAATATTAAAAATGTTATTATTAACATCTGCAATCTAGCTTTAAGATATTGCAAATTATATGACAAACCTTACTTTGAATAATTGTTTTACTTTTTCTGTGTGTGGGTTGTGTAGCATACCTCAGAGCCTTCACTGATGTAGAATTGCTTCCAGCAGTAGTTTCAAATTTCCAGGATGCTTTTTGCTTGATATTGTACAATTATTATATGCACACTTTTAATTTTAGATTAACTTGGCTTTATCCCAAGTGGGCTCAGTGTGATTGACAACAGAGCCACGAGCAAATGCTGTGCATCCCAATCCTCTGACCTGCTCCCATAGTCAGTAGGAAACAACTCCTCACTGGCCCCACCTGCAGAAAATGCAATCCAGATACTCACTCAATGCACAACTGAGAGGTAAAAAGCTGTTTCTAAAAAGCTATTATTAGCACCACGTTTTCCCTTCTATTGCCGCCGTGGGTAATTGTCCATACTGCCCATCAAAAACCACCAGAACCTCTTTGCGGTCACCATAATCTTTAGCTCCCTCCAAAGATTCTTTGACAAATGTAATTATTGGAGTGACCTTATTAATTTAGCGAAATCCAAAATGAAAAGAAAATGTTAGAAAAAACATGTTGTAAAAATTAAAAGATTACTTTAAACCCACACAAGTGTGGGATTCAAAAATAGTTGCAGTGCTTAAAAATATGATCCACTTGTTATTTACATCCTATTCTGACTCAATTCTAGCAAATAAGAAAAATATTTAAAAATCTGAGTATTTTTTTGCTTTTTATCATAGTCCAACTTTCTCATAGTCACACCTTCTCAGGGCAGTAGATAATTTTGCTTGGGTCAGATTTCTTACTGATGCTGTATGTGCCCATTTTTGTGCTATAAGAATTTAATTTAAAGTCACTGTGATTCAACAGTTATAAGGTCTCAACACAGAAATCTTATAGACAAAGCATTAAAGGTCATTTATTGTGCTGAAGGCTTTATAAACGTCAATCTAATAAATCACAACTAAACATTGGATGTACGCACAATAACTGATGTCATAAATACATTGTGCTAATATGTTTTTGCTGTAAGTTGCAGCTGTGTTTATACATGCCTCCCAGAGAGAAAAGCGATAGATGACGCCTTCAAAGAGGGAAGAGGTTGGATAATCACAACAAAAACTGCATGCAGCGCTCTATGCAATTTAATCTACTCGTAATGTGTTCTAGCCTCTTTACAATTTCACATGGTTGCACTTTCCTTGTTTTTTTTTTGTCTTCCCAATAACGGTACAGTATTTTGCAAAGCTGTTTCCACTATCAACTCTGCCCAAAAACAATAGAGCATAAATTAATTTGGAGACAAAGATACCATCTGATACGGATCAGGGTTTTGTCTGGAACTATTTTAAGCAAATTGATCCAAAATATGTGACCTCATCCAAACAGAAAGAACAAAGCAGCATAGCAACTGAATGATGCCCCACCGATCACCATAATGAGCAGTTGTAGTGGAATAATAGCAACACTTATTTATGCCAGAAAGACTTTTTTTTCCATTTTATGAAGACTATGCACAGCTTATTATCACATATGAATATAAATCTGCATTTGGAAATTGGAAATATTATTATGAGACCTTCAGAACCACAACAAGAGCAAACCATGGCCCAATTATTTTGAAATTAGTTTTGGATACAGTCCTGTAAAACATTTATGCAACAGAAAATCACAGCATCACCAAGTTTTTGGTTTAGTGTGCTTATCATTTGAGTGGAAAATCAACCAACATGCCAAATTTCATCTGAATACTGAGCAGTTAGTGTGATTCTCGGTGGATGAGGAAATGGAGACTAAATGAAAATGATTCTGTTGGAACTGAGAGTTGGAAATGTTTCTTTTATTGTTTTTCAATATTTGAAAAAGCTGTGCTTCAGAAGAGACTTGTATTTTTGCAAAGATGCTCAGTTTAGCCTATTGGAATCAGCAAGATTATATTTGAGAATATGCCAAGACCCATACTAATAAAATGTGACTTCAGCAATCATATATTTCTATATATCATATATTTTATATTCAACTGAATTCATAGTTCCACTATGAAAGAGCAGCTCATTAGTTTGATTTATTTATAGATACATTTTACTTTCCAATTCTCCATCTTCTTCGAACTCCTCCATACCACTGATCAACATTTAAGAGTCAATGTTTGTGATAAGATAACTCTATGTTGGAAAGGAAAAAGTCCACTAGGTTGTCATTTACACATAAAAACATTTTAGTTTCAGGAACTTCTTCATCTTGTAAGATGAAGATCCATGCTTAGATTATTTGATTTGTTGTGCACAGTTACAAGCTCCCAGCTGACATTTTTCTAACCCGACATGCCAGTTTGTCCATAGTGATTTTCTGATGTTTGTGATCTAATTCTAATCAGTGATTATGTTCAGTGTGAATGCTGTTGCAATCTGAAATATCAGTCTTCTGTAGATGAGTTGATATGAGTTTCTCATGGTATGGTAACCTTGAGAAAATGGGTTTACAAAAGTAGAGTATTTATATTAGTTCGATTCAATTCAAAAATACTTTATTAATCTCAGAAGAAAATTAAATGTTGTTGTAACTCATACAAGTTTTTTCAAAGAGCCATAGAGGTGGATTATTTTACAGGAAAAAAAATCAAACAGCAATGTTTCATAGGATCTAACTGCATTTATTTGAAGCAGAAAATGAAAAAAAAAAATACTTCAACTGCTGCTAAAATAACATATTCATTATAATCTTTAATAATAAATTAAAGTTGTAGCAAAAACAGTCACTAGAGGTGTCTGACAAGTTGCAAAATAAAGTGACAAAGTCATCAACAGTTCTTTTCCTTGTCCTGACCTCATCCTTACCCCTGCCTTTTATTCTCCACACTTGGCCATGACCCCCAGCGTTTCTTGGCTCTGCCCACTTTGGTCGAATTTTTCAAGATGTTTCTGGGATTGGGGTTATGCTTTCACAGGGTGTTTAGGTACACTTTAATATTTTTCTTCTGCAAATATGTATACTGTTAATTTGTGGACATTGTTACATCAGAAATGGTCAAACTTGGCAAATATAACGTCCATTGAACAATATGCGATCTCATAAATGAAACAAATCATTACTTTAATTGCTTCTTTCACAAAACTACGACTCAGGTTATGACTGGGAGGCCTTCCATCTGCCTCAGAATAGCATTTCCAAGGACAGCAAGGGCTGAATTGACAAGTTGGTGTAAAGTAGGCATCTCCAACATGGCTTCGAGTCTGCTGTTGCAAAAGTGGGTTGATTTGGGAATTATAATGACTTGTCATATTACTGAAGAACTAAACATTTTGCCTGAGTATTTATGATTACAAATTTTGTTTTTCTTGACCAATCTTTACAGTCCACATTTGTAATACTTTAACCTAAGCAAATTTCTTTGGTGTGTTTCTGATGTAAAAGCGAACAAGCCAATGTTTCATGATCCATTGTTGAAACATTATCCCCAGAACAAAACTTTATTTTGTATTTTTTGCTGAAACACATAAAGTGTCTGAGTATGTGTTGTTGTACTTGCCTGTTTCTTTTTGATTATGTCATATGAACATATAAAAAGAAGACAGAGAAAAAAAAAAGAAAGGTGAGAGGGAATCATTCGTCTCTGTTGGGATTGTGGATAAAAGAGGTGATTTGTGAAGGTCACTAATGTTGCGCTCCTCTCATATTTAGGCTTTCAGGGCTGAGATCCAATCAGATCGCTCTAAAGCCGTATTTCTGAAATCCTCATCACATTATGTTGCTGCATAAGCCCTGTTGAATCAGCGGCTATTGGACTAGGAGTAATCAGCTTAGCTTAGCCCCACTGTAAATATGCAAATAGTATTTGATGATTAATTGACCCCAGTTGGCAGTGCAACCAAGCAGATGGAGGGAGGGAGGGGAAGGGCAAGAGGGGGGAAAGAGACAGAGAGGACAGCATAAAATAAATATTTGAGGTGTGACACAGAGGGGTCTTAGAAAATCATGTAAGTTAATTGATTTTGACTTATTTATAAAAATAGTCCGTTTTTTTGGATTATGAGACCATATGGTGCTACCATTTAATTCAAATATATAACATTCATTTGAGAAATGTGTCCAAGTTCGCAGCTGCAACTCTTGCTCAATGAATACTTTGTTTTTACCTCCATACAATTTTTATTTATTGTATCAAAAGAAATAAAAATGAATTTTAATGGAGGACTATATGCAGCTTGTTAGAAAAGAAAAGTTGGACGGTCAACTGTACCTTTGGATGTGCAGAATGTGGTGTGTGGTTGGAGAGTGAACACCAGACTTAATGGAACAAGGTCTTGGGCTGACCTGCATGAAACAATGGCATTATTTCTTTTCTCACAAATTCAGGTTTTCACTAATAGCAGTTTGGTAGTTGAGTCTCCAATGTGGTAATTGAAGTAGAGAGCACTGCTTCTATGATCGAACAACAAATACCGTTGTGTGTTGTCATGGATACTCTGCATGCCGGCTGGTGTAGGGACACTGCTGCGCTCTAAGGAGTGAAACTGATTCTGTGGGCAAGTCCTCTTGTTGCATGGGATCCAACAAATGTAGAACATCTTCTGCTCTCCCAAGTGCTGCCTGATGTATTCTGAACAGAGTTTTTAATTCATGAACTCTAATTTCAAAAGTCCTTTCCGTATGTTGGAGCAATAGCAGTGGCCTATAACTGTACTATAAGACAAAGTGCAAAAACACTTGTAAAACAAAACTCAGAGTATCAGCCTGTTTCTACATTTTTGTTTTCAATCAAAGATCAATATATGGAAAGATAATCTCTGGTTTGATTTATATTTCCCATGTCTGTAGATGTCTGCCCATATTTTTGTTCTTTTCATCTTTTTAAAAGCAAGATTTTTTTTCTAAGTCCAAAACTGAGTTTTCTTTCTGGATTAAATAGTGTTTTCTTATTTGTTTTTACATTACTTGTAGTTGATATGGGAATTGTAGAGTGACAATTATATGCTGTGACACTGTGTTTCTCACACAGATGAATGAAATCGACAAAAAGATTAAAATTAAAGAAGAAAAGAAACTGAAGAAAGAATACCGCAGCTATCACTTTCACACACAGAAACAAGCAAACAGTGCCTCCGCCCTTGCAGCTCAAATGTCAACAAGGAAAATTGGAAATGAGTAATTCTTTCAGAGTGTGAAATAGATTGCTTCTCATATACGTACATTCCTGAATATGACAAATTGATTCTTGGGGAAAGGCGAGCAACAAATCCGCCAGACAACTTTTATTGTATTCTGGTTTTTTGAATTATGATTATGATTATTTATTTATTTCGTTTTAGCCTAACATGGCTCTCCATTGTAATCGAAGTCCCCCTCGCCCAGAGGGGAAGTGTTCCTTTTCTATCCCTCTAATTTGTTCTTTTAGCAGCCTTGATTTTTATTCCGTCAATATATCGGAGAGTTGGAGAGAGAGAGCGAGAGAAATGAGGGAGTGATTATTCAATATTAACATGCTGGAGCCGTCTGAGATGTTTCCTTCGATTACAGTATTCATAATGTACCCTGCTGTCATTCCCATGGTGTGCGCAAGAGTGTGTGTGGGCGTGTGTGTGGGTGTGTGTGTGTGCATGTGGCGCCAACTGGGAATGAGGAAAGTCAAATTGATTAGACGTCAGTACCAACCTCCAAAACTGTCTGCTTTGTTATGTGTGTGTTTGATTGTCCAATTTTCCACCTTCTCATTTTCTGTTGTGTTTCCATATATCCAATCCCCTGCTGAACACACGATCAATTTTTTTCTTTTTTTTTTTTTTCTTCTGCTGTCTGCGTCCACTTTTCCAATGCACTCTGCGAGTGCCTCTCTGGAGAAACCCTCTTTTATGAAGTTTGTTGCTCTGTTGATGGATAAAATCAGTTGGCAAAAAGAACTCTAAATGACTGATTTTCTGATTTTTAGACTTAAATTTTTTGTGGTTGTTATTGGTTGAAGGCAGTAAACAAAAAAAGTTTGCTCAAGTTCTGCACAGCAAAACTTGAAGCATCAGCCCGGTCTAAAGCTGCCTAATTTCAAATCAATCTGAGGCTTAAATTATAAAACATTCCATATCCTGCGTTCATGCTTGTCTCGATCCAAAAATCTTAAAGTGGAAAGAGAGGTCTCATTTAAATTTAAGACACCTCTAAAAAATAAAAGTGGGGTGCTTACCCAGGAAGTCACAACATCAAGAGAAGAACAGTGTTACCCTTCACACTTACTGCACACGCAACCATGGTGTGTGAAATATTTGTACAAATAGAAAATGGCACAATCTTGTAATGCAGTGGCATAATATCATGTTAAGCATTTGGTGCAGTTCTCTAACAGTGCACTTTCCCTCCTCGAACTTCCCCATCACTGTATGTCAGTGTAAAATAAACTTTGTTTAATCTTGTATAGCTTCAGTTGTTTGAAAATGTTAAACTTTTGCTCTGACTGTAGTTATGGTCAAGTTTAGGGAAGTGTGTTTTTTCCTGTAGCCTCTTCCTGACATTTAAAGACCAATAAACATTTAAATATTTCTTTCAAGCATTAGATGGCTACAATTTTTTTTTCCCCCACACCAGAAGAGGGATTTCTGCAACTTTAATGACTCAATACAATCCATGTTTAAATGGCATACACTTCCAAATGGAGGTACATCCTGCACAAATCTACTGACAAAGAAATAAATATTTTATAAGAAATGTAAAAAAAAAATGCCCACCATTGTTCACTGCAGAACAATAAATATGTTCAATGAATCTCAAATATGTTGCGATGGATCTGATTAATCTGAAATAGAAGTTTAGCTGTTCTAATAGCTGCAGTCAAGCTGCATAATATACAGTGTGGTACAGACTCATTTAATAAATGATAATATTTCAGGAACTTTATCACTAAGTGAAACACATTATATACGTAGATTAATTAGACCTAATTAGAGAGACTGATATTTAACATCTTTATTTCTTTTAATTATGATGATTTTAAAGTGTCATGAAACATTACATCTAAAGCTAGCACATTACATAAGACTAATAGAAAACAATCTTTAAAAACAGAAATGTGAACTTAATAAAATGTATTTAGCATACGAGTTATTTTCAAAAGGTACTTTTAAACTGACAGTCGAGGCTCATCAGGATGTACATTCTAATATACTGAATAAGACTGCAGTTTGAGGGCTTGGCACAATGTAAAACAATTATGTTAATACCTAAATTTGAATTTGACATATAAAATAGGAACAGCACTAATGATTGAACAATAATCTCTAAATGAAGTTTAGATCCAACAACAGTTTATTCAGGTTAATCCTAAACTAAAAGAGCCAAAACACCAACACAATAAACAAAGTTTGGCACAGAAACAAGTGTGCAAGTTACATAAAGTTGTTCAGAAACACAATGAGACCTACCAGACAACAAAGCAGATGAAGATAAAAGATTAATCACAAAGACTTAAAAAATGAATGGATGTTTAAAAGTTTTATCAGGGTCAGGAGAATCTGGTAGAGATGAAATGAGAACTGTAGAACAGGAAGCAGCTGAATTGCTGTGATAAAAGCCAAGAACAGTTTTCATTAACAATCAAAATGTGAGTCTTTCAGATCGAGATATACATCTATACAAGGGACACTAACAAAATTTTGCATAAGAATTTTGATTTTACAGTTTTGACTTACAGTAGGCTCTTTTAAATTTACATCTGAAGTTAAAAATGGTAGTAAAATTCAACTTTTTGAAATTATATGAACCAGTGCATGACAAGTCACCAGGAATAAAAACATGGTCATTATTAATGAATGAAAACCTGAAATTTTGTATATTCAATTAATACGTCCTGAAAATCCACATATATTTAAAAGAGTAAAGAGAGAAAACAATACTTTACATTCTTTGAGCCTCACTGGCATTCATCAATAAACTTTGTATTTTCCATACTTACATTTAGCATTTATACTGATATCTCACAATCATCCAAAGGGATTACAAGTGAAGACCAAGTACAGTATGAAGCACAAGTCCTGTCATATCTGTGAGGAATTTGCTATTTGTGATCTGTATTTGTTTCATGTATTGTATCTTTATCTGCATGATATACATACAAACAAGAAAATGTCACTCAAAATGTAACAGCTTAAATTACTTTTTTCATAGCAGCACTGAATTTGCAAAACTTCTTACAATTTGAAGATGAATGTTTAATATTCTTTAAACATAAGTACCTCCAAGTGATTAAACTTGGAGGTTGATCTGACTGTAATACTACTTATGTAAGTGGGATTGATAACGTTATCTCATCTCAAGCACACAAGTTTACAATTAAGTATTACAGTAAAAACAATCAAACATATACATACAAATGTTTTTCAAACTCTACCTACCAAGTATTTTATATTTCAAAGAAAGAACAGAACTCCAGGGACACCAATTACTGAAATTTGAAACAGAAGTACAGAAGGCAAAATCAGGGATTTAAACAGCTTCATATTGGAAGGTATGAAACAATTATCTAAATATATAAAATGTGTTATGACAGTCCAAAATGTTGATCTATTTACAAATTGATTGATGAAGTTGATGATCTCCCAAACTTCATTTGTTGTAAAATTAAATTAAAACAATAATGAAAACTAGATGCAGAAGTTACATTGATCTTGTTCTCATTCTGGGAAATAGATTAATACCAAAATGAATATCAAATGATGACATGTATTTCCTTAACATGTATTTGTTTGAAATAATGTCTTTATGTTGGGTGCGGTGGCCTCAACATGGAACTGCCGAATCACCGCTGCTGCTGTAAGTACATTATAGAAACAGTTTCATATGTTTACTTAAGATTTGGGGGGGTAGCTGTTGCTGAAGTAATGCAATGCAATGTCAGGGTGTGAAGAGAAAAACTATTATCACTACAGTAGAGTCTTCAAAAAGCAAAATTCTTCTTTCTGATTCAGTACAAGAGAACCCTTTCCTCCCTCCTTGCTGCATTTGCACACATTTAATTTTGTTTCCATGGTGAACCAGACAAAGCTGGGATTGATGTCACAGTTGCAAAGTCTCCATTTTTGACCAAACAAAGCTAATAAAAGCCCAGATACAACATTTCAGCAGCCCCGAATAAAGGCCAACAATGAAACAAATGTTTGGGAACATAATTTCTGACTGTGTTTGCAACAGCAGGTGCAATAAAAACAGAATATGTTGTATTGTTGGAGTCTGGCAATCTGAGAGGCCACATGCCAGTTGGTGGACTTTACTGCAGCTCACTGGATGTGCAGAAGCATAATAGAATATATAAAGCAGCACCGGTTCCAGCCAGACATATTGAGAGGTGCAAACACATTATCTTTGTCATCTGTGTTATAAGGTTTGTTTTGTGAAAGTCTATCGGTCCCTCGTGTCCAAACACATTCTTACTGAAAACTGAAACTTGAAGTGTTTATACCTGAAGCTATAGTGGTGTCACACTCAACTTTGCTTTGTGATTGAACCTGTTTTGAAAATGCTCACCTTTCTTCATCTGTGAAGAAAGCAGTTAAGTTGTCTTAAATATGAGATAAGTTGAATCAAATGTGTTTACTACTGAACAAATTCACCAAATCCCTAGTCATCACTGTCATGCATTGCACTCAAGCCATAATCCTTCTTGCTAGGGCTGCCGATGGTGACGGGGTCATGTTTGAAGCTAAAACACTATCTTTCTGCTCATTAACCTTCGACAGGGCTTCCATTCCGCCTGGTTGATTCCCCTCCTCAGCCAACTCTGTCTTCACCTTCATCTCTTTCCACCATCATTCCTCTCCCTCTTATTTGTCGAGGCGCTCACCCGGATGAGAGAGGAGCCTTTTAAAATGTCTGATGCTTCACGGTATCTTTCCTCGGCACTAGCAATCGACTTATCTGGACAATTTGTCCCACAAGTTGGTAAGACACTAACGAGATCGTTCGCAGTAAAGTTTTCAGGGCAGAAGTTATAGACGGAAAAAAGGCTTCTTCATCCACTGCTTCACTGCTCTTCACCCAGGCTTAACTTTTCTTCTTCAAAAAAAAAAAAACATGCTAAAAACCAAACGACTCACAAAAAAGACTAAAGATTTCGATAACCGAAAGGAAAATCAAATCCTCAACTCAAAAAAATATTGTAAATGCATTTGTGAGATTGGTTCACAGGAAGGACTGAATATAGACCATAACACAACCACGTGCTTCATCATTGAGCAGTTTATCAAATGTCATCTTCCCTTTCTCCTTGACTTTTGTTGCTTTTTGGCTGGTCTTTAACAGGAAAACTGTCTGGAAGCCAATACCAAAATCTGTCAACATCATCCATTAGTTAAGCCATTCAGAACAGAAAGTTCACCATATTTCAATGTAAAACCCAGAGTAAGGCAAGGCTGTATGATGTTACCAACATTTTTATGTCTTGTAATGACCTGGATGAGATGAGATGAGAACACATGGCTGTGTGTGTGCAGCCATGGACAGCAGCACACACCCAGTGTGTGACCCTCACACATCTGTAGGATCTTTACTTTGCAGATGACATTTGCCTGCTAACCCTCAAGTGGCAGCGTCTTCACAGAGTCACTCAACTCTTTGAGCAGGCAGAAATGGCAGGCCTGAAGATCAAGGGCAATAAGACAGAGATAATGAATATTAATACCAAACTGGATCTCTCACTAAAACTGAAAGGAGAGAGCCTCACTTAGACAAATTGCATTAAAGAATGCCACATGAATCTTGCTGCCTCCCTTGGATCGCATTCAGCAATAAAAAAAAAAAAAAACAAGCAATAAGCCTCATTAAACATTTCAGTATAGTCCCAGGGAACCACATCATCTTCACAAGTGATTTTGGATTGTAATGAACACATTTTTGGATTCAGTCATCTCTTTTATGGAAGCGCTGACATTTTGTTTCACATACAAGAATGTGCCTAAGTATCATTTTCATTTCATGCTGTCATGAAATGTTTTATTTTTCAAACAATGACACAGATTTTCTGCAAAATGGATGATAAAATAGGATTTGTCACTTTTTGGTCATTCAAGGACCAGGCATTCAAGTATTTTATTTGTTTAAGCAAACATTAGCTTAACATTAACAAAAGTCTTAGTTTGATAAAACATGGTACACTGCGGTAGAAAATGTTACTCCAGCTAACATAAAAACTCTGTCAACAGAGCTTTGAATTATGTGTGCTGTTGCAGTGATACAGAGATCTTTATTGCCCTGTGAGGACTAACAGGCAAACACATAAAATAAAAAATAAACACTTGTAACACAAACACAATATATAGACGGAAATAGCAGAGGAGATTAAACCCGCATGATGAGAAACTCAGACACATATAGCGAGGAAACATTAATGGCTTTCCTTGCTGCGGTGGCATGATGTTGGCACCATCTTAGTTCTACCTTGTACTAAATGTGTTTGTCACCACAGGTTTATTTTCATCTTTGTCTCCTGCAAGCAACACAGCAGCAGGGACTGGCTTTCTTACTCTCTGAGAACATCTTTGCACTAAGAGCATTATTTGTGCTCCAATGGTTTACATCAGTAGCTGAGGGTGATCTGATGTAGTTCCCCCTGGCTGAAAAGCTAGGTCAAACGGGGCCTATGCTGTGGAGAAAATGCTTCCTTCAAGCATAACAAGCTATATTTGGGTAATGAAATCCTGTCTTTGAAAGAGTTCAGTGAATATTGCTGGAACATGAGGGCATGAGGACGTATAAAGTAAAGCCCATGTGTCAGATAGATTTAGGTTTAAATTTTTTAATTTGACCAGCATGCCTTTTCTGACTCTAAGTCACATTAACCTGTTTGAGTGTCCGAGCCTGAGAGCTGTAACTTCAATCTGACCGAGAATCTATTTAGGGAGTTAAAGATTAGGGTGATAGCAAGGAGGCCTTCCTACCGCAAAGACTTGGAATTCATCACCAAAGATAAATCATCCAGTTACCAGTGGAAACATGCTAAAATATTTCACTGCTGTAATGTCAAAATATCACATTTAAAAAGATATATTTTCCAAAGTGTAAATTTAGAAATTATTTCAGAAAAAACAAGGATTTCACACAAAGGGTGTTTTTCTTTGCAGTCTGTTTTATGTTTTTGTAAGAAAATGTTGAGTTGGAGTTAGCTCTGGTCAGTAAATATGCTGTAAATCCCAACAGTAGGCTACTACCAATTGCAAAAGTGTGCAGTTTTCAGTTTCAAATAGGATTTCTGTTTTCAAACTCAGAAAAAATACCAAGTAGCATAAACCTTAAATAGGGGTTTATTTACCAAATATATCTTCAGTTGAATGTGTAAAGGTAATGACATTGAGATGCGCCTATGATAAAAGCAGGGATAAAAGTTCAAAAAAGATAAAAAATTAAATCAAAGTATTTATGGCTTAATTAAAGCCTTTGTGATATAATGAAGACTATTAAACCCGTTAGAGGTATAGCTTAAAGGAATTTAATGACTCAGGGGTTTAATAAAAATAAAGATGGACATAGTTACCTACATCACAGCTTGCATCCGATATGACCTCAACCGCAGATGGATTTCATATAGATCTTCGAATTGTCTCAATGAGGCAATGAATGAAACGATATTGGAACTTGTTCTTAAGGCTATCGCTCATCAGCTCCAGCTTTTCTAGTGGAATACCAACCAGCACGGATGCCTGCCAGTCTCAAACACCGTTCACAGGACAGATTAGCTGTAGTCAGATTTATATGACCACAGTACTACAGCAGTACTATGATCTCTTAGTGTCCAAAGTTTGCAAGCTAACCATTCATCAGAGCTTGAAAGAGCTTGAAAGTCAGACACCGTATTTGCTTGCTTTCCCTTATGGTAATTTCACCTTGAGATTAATTTGTTTGACACTTCATTTTCTAGAAACTAGAACAGCTCATTCAGCAAGTTGTACAAAAGAAAGCTTCTTTATGCATTAAACCAAGGACTTCAAAGCAAATTAACCAGCTGATTAATGAATTAATGTTTTCCTTCTTGCTGAAGAGTAGTTTTACTTGTTTTACTCAAGTTGGAAATAGTTGAAGAAGAGAAGCATATTGACATCCAGGGGAACATGGTATTGATGTGTGATCACTCTCACTTAGTGAGGGGAGCCATGAGGTGTGACTGTGAATAATCAGTCCCAGCACCACATCACTACAACACTTTCCACCAGTGGAGATTTCACATGGCCTCTGGGATAATTGCAGGAAAACAGGAAACATATTTGTTTGCCACAATGTCAATTTAAGTTAAAACAGACAAAAGTAGAAGGTGGCATTTCAGTTATAAGGATATTTTACTTGGAGTAATTATCATGACCAACAAAATCTGTTTAAATATTAGATATGTTCAGAAGTGTAAATAAAAATGTCATTAAGCATTTTTTTTTATATATTTGTCTTCTCCAAGTCTTCAAATTATTATGTGAAATAATTTTTTTTCTGACAGAATATTTTTGTTGTACAGATTGTATTGAATTTTATCTGCTTACTCCTCATGAACACAGAGAAAGCATCTGCATAACTCCAAAATATATTACTATCAGTTGTATTTTGGTTCTCACCGACTTTTAGCTCAGTTTCTGCACTTGTTCCCATGTCACATTTAATGAGAAGATTGCGAGACTCAATAAACTGTTGAATCTCTTGTAACTCCAACATAATTGCTGCTGGCTAAATAAAGAGAACGCTGCTGGAGTCGACTCACATTCCAAGTGTTTCTCCTGTTGTGAGGTGAGGGCTGCAATATTGGAAAGCGAGAGCTCGATCAGTGCATGCTTGTTATAATGAGTTGTAATTCTCCTGTCAGCGGGGATCTCTCTT
Source organism: Xiphophorus couchianus (assembly GCF_001444195.1). Classification (NCBI taxonomy): domain Eukaryota; kingdom Metazoa; phylum Chordata; class Actinopteri; order Cyprinodontiformes; family Poeciliidae; genus Xiphophorus; species Xiphophorus couchianus. The sequence continues at coordinate 7,659,187 of NC_040236.1, forward strand.
TACTGTTTGGATCATTATTTTCCTCATAAGTGTTTGCATTATGCTGATTCCCCGCTATCACTGCTCTTGGTTCTAGATGTCAAGCGACAGTTTGCTCTGCAGTTACATCAGCTGGAAGATGATGGTGAGGAATTTCTGATACCTGCGCTGATAGGTTACTGAAGAGTAGACACTTCTTAGAGCAAGATTTTTAATAATGTCTCTGCCCGACTGTCATGTGTGAATATTAAAAAAAAATTGACTCTTACCTTTCTGACCTTAGCAGAGAATTAGCATATTTGAACACTAATTGTCAAACTATTATCTGTATCGCTGCAGAAATTAAGGAGTTTTCCCCCAGGTAGTTTTCTCCCAGGTTTCTTATGCAATGTACAGCTATTGGGAAAACCCCATTTCCTATTTGATCCTGTGGTTTTCTATCAATGAATGAAAAGGACCTGGTAGCATTTAGAAATCTTTCCATTTAGGGTAGTGCTACTTCTGTATCAATCATTTCAGATAATAGATCTTTATTTTTCTTGGTAAATTCCTTTGTTTTACTTTCAGGTTGTTAGAACAGGGCTCACCAAAATGGGTCTCATCAAGTTATGATCAAAGAAACTGATTCTGTAAACTACACTTGTAATACACCAAAACCTTTATTTTTGACAGTACTTAAATTTGGTCACAAGTGAAATTATTTTGAAATGTATGTTTGTCAACTAACCCACCTGCACTTGCCACTGTTTTTAATTAATTTCTAAAATGTAAGTCTTACCAGTGCACAGAACTAAATGTTTTGCAGTCACACAAATGGAGGTACAGCTAAAAGCACATAGTCTAGACTCAACTTCCTCTTTAGGCTACAACCCTCCATTACTTAAGTGTATTCTTATAAGATTAAACTTGTGGCAGACACATCTTACCCTGTTAGTCCAGTCTGTCTGTGATTGAGGGGATTGAAAAATTCATTGTTCTGAATTAAGCAAAAAGATACAAACTCCACAACAGAAGTCAAATTTTTGTTTCTTTCTTTTCCCAGCTGGTTAGCAGGAAACTTTAGGCTTATTTTTATTAGCAAGCAAAAACAACGACCAGGTGATAAAAAGAAAAAATCCTTTTTTTTTGTTGATGATGATTTTAAAACTAGCAGAAATTAATGACAACATACCTATAAATTCCAGTACAAAAACAGAAGCACTGTGTGAAGTGTGACTAAACACCATGGCTAATTGTTGGAACAATGAGTGTTTGAAATGAGGTGTTATGCAGTGATCTCAAATAGTCTATTTCAAAGTGACCTATTAGGCCTCATATTTAACAAACCATCAGGAACTACGGAAAATGATAGGAGTTGCTGTCTCTCTCAATGTTTTGGCAGTTGAACACATTGCAAAAACCATTCTCATGTCATAACAGGGATGTGCAATGCACACTTGTGCAAAATAACATTGTCAGAGGGGAATCATAAAAGCTAGAGATCGTAACTTTAGTTTACCACCCAGTCCTGTATGTCAGCACATCCGATACTTAGAATGTGGGCCTAAAATGAAGCTGAAGAGCTCACTTAATTTGTAGGTGAGCTAATTTCTTTCACAAATCTGCATCTTTTTAATGATTGTGAAATAAATCAACCTGTATGATTTTGATGAGTTACACTTTTGACCTTTTTAGGTAACATTACTGCTGAGGAGGTTAGCGCCTCACCTCATCACTCGACACAGTAACCTTGCACAGGATGAAGTGGGTAAGATTTACTTAAAAGTTACATAATGGTCATTGACCAATGGGTGATTCTAAAAGTATGATTATAAAGTGACTCAATACAAGAAAAAACAATAATAAACTGAACTAAAATTAATTCAAAAATATTTCCACCATTTGTCCTCCTTGTTTTTATAAAGGTGAGGCTGCACATTTAAAAGTTGATGGCAAAGAGCTGCTATGAAGGGTTTAGATGTGCAAGTAGGGACTAAATAGGAAAAAAGTGAATTTGGTGTGATGCCCAGGAACAGTTTGAGCAGGCATGCCAAACTGTCCCAAAATAACAAAGCCCCACGAGGGTGTAGTCTTTAGTTTTTATGTGAACTATCTTAACTCAGAGGCATCACTGCAGCACAGCTCAGTATATGTTTGAATTCAAGGAAAAAATAGTATGAATAAAGGAAACAGGGAGACTGAGGTAGATATATTTACTGAGTGTGATACCAAGTTAGATGTGCAACAAAAAAGCAGAATGCAACCAGAATAACTTAAGAGCAGGATAACTATGTAGGGCAATCTAAAGTCAATAAAACAGGACCAAAAGGAACTCTATATTTAGATACTATTCATAAAGGTGGATGAAAATTTGTCCACGAACAACAAGTGATATGCTTCACTGCACTGACATGCACTGCTGGGTTTCTCTGACCTTTATAAACTTATTTTCTCTGTAGTTACTAAGTAAATTTCACTACAATTTAATAAAAGTTACATTTTAATTTCAGAAGTAGGTTTTCAGAAAAAAACATTCTCATCAAATGTCTGATAGAGCCACACTCCTAAAATTAATGTAATTGATTTTCCTCTAATGTTACGGACACCCAATTTCAGGACATAGCAAGTGTCTAATAATTGAGTTCTGCTAAATATGAAAATTTTACCCCCTAGTTATTTCAAAAGGATGTTGTGGGAGGCTGTTAATCTCCAGAATCATTGGAGAAAAATGTAATTAAAACTGGCTTTGATGGAAACTGTGGCTTTGTATTTTTTTAAAATAATTTTTCATGTTTTATATGTTTTTCTGATGAATTTATCTTTCTCCACTTTTAAACATTTAGATATTTAGATAATATGCTTGACAGTACAGCACATTCATGATTTACTCTCATAAAGCTGAGTTAAAAGGAGAATGAAAGAAGGAAGACAACACCTGTTACATTATCTTAACTTGAAGGTTTATAAATGCTCAAAGTAGCATGTAGTTTTCAAATGCTGCAGCATCGACAATAACAAATCAAATGTTGAGTTTATAAAAAAATAAGGGAATACAGGAAAGCATTTTGATAAGATTCACAAGACCCTTGAAAGAAGCTCAGAGGTTTATCAGGCTAAACTAATATTGCCTTTGCACTTCCTAATAGCTGTTTGGCTCAGCTAAATGTTTACAATCAGCATCACATCGGTCTTGCTTGCAAATGTATAAAAGCTTTCCATTTGTTGTGGTTGTAAAAAGTCATTTTCTGCACTGATGAGGTTTTGTTTGTGAGCCGTCTCTGAAATTGATTTCCCTGCTGTGTCTGCATCTAAGGTTCAGTGTGTCGACGGTTTTGCCACCTCAGCAAGAGATAGAAAACCTGCCTTCACTACTTCACTGTGCTTAGATTTGGACCTAATGCCAAAAGTGTAGTAGTTTGAAATGCTTGAGAGATGTAGGCAATCTGTGTATTAATTGAAGTTGTTCAGTTTAATTGTAGTCTGTGCAATTAAACTGCCACAAGTTTTGAACAAAATGCCACAAGTTTTGAACAAAAGCCCCAAAAACCCAGAAGATTCATCTACTACAGCAATACATGACAACACTGCGAACTATCATATTTAAAAAGACATTTTACCTACCAACCTAAATCAGACATCCAAAAGAACACCAAATTACAGTTTTCCATTTTATCTTTGGCTTTCATCAACGTACTCCACTCATCAGTTAGACATTGTCCCAAGACAAAAAATGGTTCTGCATATTTCTCTTCAGAGTTTTGGGTTTTTTATTCAGTGAAAGAAATTCTTTAAATTGATAAAAGTAAAAAAAAATATTGACAGCAAAAATACATGGATTTGTAATTTGGGGTCACAGAGTCCAATCACAACCTGTTTTTATTCTTCAAAGTTTAAAATAATATTGACAGCAGCAGCATTAGGATTTAATTTTCATTTTAACTTTTGAACTTTGCTTCAGACAAACTCATGGCTGCTTGACCCCTGCTACAAGCGTTGAAGAAAATCTGGCTAAAATTTTTGTCCAATTTTCCTGCTTATTGGTACCTATTGGTACGGCACAGGCCTTTTACTGGTTATGTTATTATGTGTTTCTGACTTAGATGGAAATACATTTATTAAGAAGGAAACGTTCCAACATATTCACTATTTCAACTTTAGTAAGTCATTTATTGGGGTCATTACAACCATTCCTTGCATTGTACACAAAATGCATCTAAAAACCTCAAAGTGTGGGGCAGCATATATTTAGCTCGACATCCTAAGGTGATTTATCTTTTCTGATGAAATGTACTCACTCTTGCTCTTTTAAAATATTGTAATGTGTCAAATTTTGATATGTCCCAAATAATATGTCAAATTTTGAGTCAGCTTCAAACACCAAATGCAAAAAATAAACATTCTAAAAAAGTTATTTTTAACATAGAAATTAGAGTATTATTGAGTTAAAAGGCTCAAACCTTCAGCAGTAAGGTTGATGAATTTTCCAGAAGCTTGAGCTCATGCTTCCGTGGTACATTTTGGATTAAACTGCAGCCCCAGCAGTGCAGCGTGGCCTGTCATTGGAGACAGATACCACACAACATAATGAAGTCTAAATGTAATGACCGGATGAGAGGGAACATTTTTTAAATGGAACCAACATGCATAATTAACACTAGATGGTCTGAAATCCATTTTGTTATCTCAGTGAAATTAGCCAAGTTTACAAGAAACAACTTTTTTTTCCCCTGTAGCGCCGACTTTAGACAATTTTATCCTCGGTTAGCTCTCCACCAAAAACATCATAAGTTGAGGGCACTCTTGTGTAGATGCATATGTTTTTACTTAGTCTTCAACTAATACTGATTTCCCTATAATCATAACACTTTTGAAATAAGAGTAAAACATTTGACAAGGTTGACCACACTGATAAACGACAGACCAGTTGAGTTATATATGAACAGACCAGTTGAGTTATACATGATACCACCACTTGCTTGTAAAACGATTATTATTCGTTTCAGAAAATTATGTGCGAAATCACTGCAAACTCCCAGCACAATATGCTCAAAGAGTAGAAAACAGACGCCGCCTTTGGTATTTTTCTACATATATTAGTGATGTGGACCAGGATTGCCTATTCCTATTAGTTCCATTCATTACCCACTGGAAGGAGGCCTAATGTATCTTCTCCCCTGCTACCGTCATAAGCTGCAGATTGGTTCTAGGTGGTTGATGGACTGCAGCCTGCTGCAGAGGAAACATATTCAGCTTCTCCACAACTTTACTTGGGGTCATTTCATCAAAGGAGGGCCCTTCTGATTAACTTTCTCTCAGCCTCATTGCTCTGAGTTCCCAGAAGATAGTTTTCATGGAGGCTCTACTGTCCTCTGATTCTGTACATTAACATTTCTCTGCTTGATGAGACGTTCGATGACATTTCAGCAAAAGCAAATTATGTTTAACAGTCATTATGGAGCTATTTTGAAGAAAAAGTTGGTTACCCAAAAATGCTTCATAAATCAGAACTAAAGTCTGTAAAGGCTTTGCAACATTTATACACAACAAAAAAGTTTAGCTTGGTTTTCTTTTATATTTTCTGATTATCTAAACTTCCAAGATGCAAAGTTTACTTTGAGAAACTGCAATTGCTCTCTATGTTAATGAAAAGTAATAGTTTATAGCATTTTACAGGCACGTGTGACTTTGTGTTGGTATAACACATGAAGTCTTAAAATCAATGACAATTGAGTTTGTCACCTGGTAAAGGCTGAAAAAGCTTATGGGCTATGAATATCTATGAAAGGAATTATACAGAGAAAGCCATTAAAGTATTAGTAGTAAACAGATAACCTATTCAGAATCCAAATATTGATTTTCCTAAAATGACAGCTCCATGCTTCAGTGCAAGGTCTCTTTTTTTTCAACCACGCATTGAAAAAAAAAAGAGAATGGAGCTCCAACCTAAAAAATATATATTTTTTAATTGTTGCATGCTATCAAATTGAGTTTGTCAAACTTACTTTATTTAGACAGCTTAATAAACTTCATAGATTTACTTGAATAAATCTAATGTAATTACTTTAGCAATATGCTTAAGTTGGATCCCCTGTTTTCTTTTTTCAGTCTGGTTATAGCTCAACTTTGCATGAAGTTGGTCAGTCGGAACTCTCTGCCAATATGATGAGCAATATTATGCAAATTTACATGGATGAAAACCCAAAGCAAGGAAAACACAATTTTTAAAGCCTTTTCATTTCCCTTGCTCATGAACAACTTTAATATAAGGTTGAAGTTTAGCAAAATAACATTACATGAAGAAGAAGCCTTTTAAATATATGAAGCACATTCTCTTTCAGTGCATTTCTGTGTATGACTTTTCAGCTCAGATGGAGCCCAGCATGTTTGACCTGAATCCAGTTAATAAATAAGCTCCCTGGTTCTAATCTCAGCAGGAGTATTTCTTTGTGAATGTCGTCTGTACTCCTTTCACATATTTTTATTTTCTCTAAAAAATGTATGCTAGGGTTAATGGTGAATCTAAATTGTCTCTAGAAAAATGCCACCTTGTGATGGTGTATTACATAAAATCCCAACAAAATATATTAACTTTTGCAGCTGCAAAGTGACACAATGAGGAAATATTTAAGGCATTGTAGTTGACTGCAATAACCTTTCAACACTGCAGAAATTACAAATGGATTTTTAAAGATGAATAAATTCACACATGGAATCAGATGGGTAAGATCATTTCAGCTCAGTAAAGTAAAAACATCCCTAATTTGGTCATAGAGATAATATCTAATTGCTAAAAGATTCTAGTGGCTAAGAGAAACAAATCTCTATAGATCAGACTGAAAAATGTGCTTGTTTTGTTGGCTGTGTCTGCATTTCCAAACCCATTAAAATTCATTTAGGTTGCCTGTTTGATTTTTCATACGCTTCACAGATTTCAGAGGTTAGCCTACAAATACATCACCATATTTTAATCTAAAATGATAAAGGAAATAAAAAAAAGGAACCAATTTACTTTAAATAACTGCCTTTGCCACAGTGTATGCTCTGAGTAAAATGCATTTTCCCATAAGGGACGCTATATTTTCCCACGGCTGTCCAACTTTTGGTCAGCCATCTGTCAGCATAGATCCTCTTGTAACAACATAATACATATCCAGAAACACTGAAACCCACTCCTGGGCAATGGGTGCGGTAGAGGTGGGTTGTGTTTCTTCAGGGTATCACTATTCTCCTGACAGCCAGCGGTGTCGGCTTTAATTGGAACAAGCACAACATAATGGAGCGTGTCGAATGGCTTCCAGTGAGCCTGAGAGGTGGTATGGCTTCTAAGTTTCTCCATGGTTGGAAGGTTTAACAAGGAGAGCAAAATGCAAGCTGGAGGAGGAAAGAAAAGAGAAGAAAGAGAAGCAAAATGGAATATTTTTTCATTCTTTTTATTTATATCAAAAAGGACACGGATTCCCCAAAAAAGTGTTTGAAATTTAACAACCTGCAGCAGTTATATCTTTCTCTGATGTTCTAAAGACAATCTTTTTCAAAGATGTGACAAAAAAAGAGCAACTAAACGCTGTGTAGAAGCTTAAATCTATGGACTTTATTAGGTCACCATGTCAGCAAATCAGTATGTGTAAGTCATGTTTGGAGTAGTGAACAGAGTCAGAAAAATGTTATATTTGTGACAGGACTGCCAGTCAAGAAGATTGAGTTAACCCTGGGTAAAGAGCATTTGCCCAGATTTATTGCATGTCCAATGTACCTGAAGAGAGGACAAAACAGAAGACAAAAACAAAAGACCCGGTTTGTGGGCTGCAATATAAGCTATGCACATGGAGCAATACCAGAGGAAGTCTGAAGGAGCTGCATTGATCCAACGCTCAGGGTGAAGAATCCACTGAGTGGGCAGCAACTATAGTTGTGAACCTAAATCTGGCCTTTATGGAAAAGAAGAAAGAAATATGACAGATAATATTCACAGTTTGTTGCATGAGACATAGTTAATGTGGTCAGATGAAATAAAAATGTAGCCTTTTTTGCCTACATAAAAACGTGTATGCAAATACAGTATGTTTCCATGTCGAAATAAATGCTGCAAAGAAAGAAACAGTCTAATGACTTTCCTCACTTAAATATTTCAGTTATTCTAAAATAATCCATGCTTAAGTTAATTGTTAATATTTCATCTAGACACAACTACACACATCTCATAGTCACTAAGATGATACTTCAAAACTGCAAATGGTAGAAGCTCTAATGAAGTAGTTCAGAACTGAGTTGCATGAAAATGTTTTTCAGAAAAAAACTTATGTTATTACAACAAAACTCAGTTTAAATTGCAAGAGGTGAACTGGAAGGACAAATGAAAATGATCTGTTAACCAGGTATCCTGGCAACCTCACAGCCAATAAAAGAACAGATATGAAGATAAAATGATCTAAATCTTTCTTTAAACTTCCCAATTAAATACAATGAATAACTGTTAATACACCCATGGAGACACAGTCAGTGCCAAACTGGTGTGCCAGGCTATACTCCTGAGTGACAACATGTTTTTCATATTTTACTTTTTCCTGCCCTGCTCATTTACTAGCTGAAAAAAATAAGTTAGGGTATGTAACTCGTTATTGATGCTAATAAGATTCAAATGTGTCCTACCTTTAAATTCTGGGATTTAGCTAATTCTTGGGTGGGACATATATCCAGTCTCAGCAATCCAGAGTTCAACAAGTCGTTCTAGTGAAGGCATTATGTTAGTCTTTGAAAATCGTAAAACTTATCCTAAGACAAATACAGTATTTTCCAAATATTATGATGTGATGTGCACATGCATTTGCAAAGATAAATATTTGTTTATTTATTGACATGCTATATACAAGTCTGTCTACATTTCCTCCTGTGCCATCATGCAGGAAGCAGAAAAACATGTTGAATATAAATGTTTCTGTGAACATATAATGTATACATATGGATTACATACAGTATGTAAATTATATTGGAACATATAATTTCTATGCTTAGTCTAGTTTGCAATTTTCTTATTATTGACCTTTATATGAACTGTTTACCAATTTACCAAAATAGTTATATATATATATATATCTATATATATATATAGATATATATATACAGTATACATATATATATATATATATGTATATATATATATATAAAAATTCCCTTCTCACCCACCGCGGGTGGTTCTTATCCTCTGAGCTCGGGTCCTCTACCAGAGGCCTGGGAGCTTGAGGGTTCTGCGCAGTATCTTGGCTGTGCCAAGGACTGCACATTTCTGGACTGAGATGTCTGATGTTGTTCCTGGGATCTGTTGTAGCTATTGGTCCAGTTTGGGGGTGACTGCCCCGAGGGCCCCGATGACCACAGGCACCACTGTGGTCTTCACCTTCCAGGCCCTCTCCAGTTCCTCCCTGAGGCCCTGGTATTTCTCTAGTTTCTCGTGCTCCTTTTTCCTGATGTTGCAGTCGCTTGGTATTGCTACATCTACCACAACGGCTTTCCTCTGTTGTTTATCCACTACGACAATGTCTGGTTGGTTCGCCATTACCATTTTGTCTGTCTGGATCTGGAAGTCCCACAGGATCTTAGCTCTGGCGTTCTCCGTCACCTTTGGGGGTGTTTCCCACTTTGATCTTGGGGTTTCCAGTCCATATTCTGCACAGATGTTTCTGTACACTATGCCTGCAACTTGGTTATGTCGTTCCATGTACGCTTTCCCTGCCAGTATCTTGCACCCTGCTGTTATGTGCTGGACTGTCTCAGGGGCCTCCTTGCACAACCTACACCTTGGGTCTTGTCTGGTGTGGTAGATCTGGGCCTCTATTGCTCTGGTGTTTAGGGCCTGTTCCTGGGCGGCCAGGATGAGGGCCTCTGTGCTGTCCTTGAGTCCAGCTTTTTCCAGCCATTGGTAGGATTTACTGATATCAGCCACTTGGATTATTTGCTGGTGGTACATCCCATGTAGGGGCTTGTCCTCCCATGATGGTATCTCTGGCACCTCAACCTCCGTTCCCTGTTGTCTGAGATATTCACTGAGCACATTGTCTGTTGAGGCTTTGTCCCTGATGTATTTATGGATCTTAGTTGTTTCGTCCTGGACTGTGGTTCTCACACTCACTAGTCCTCTGCCTCCTTCCTTGCGGCTCGTGTATAGTCTCAGGGTGCTGGATTTGGGATGGAATCCTCCATGCATTGTTAGTAGTTTTCTAGTCTTAATATCAGTGGCTTTTATCTCCTCCTTTGGCCAGCTAATTATTCCAGCAGGGTATCTGATTACTGGCAGGGCATAGCTGTTTATTGCGCGGATTTTGTTCTTGCCATTGAGCTGGCTTCTCAGGACTTGCCTTATTCGTTGGAGGTATTTAGCTGTGGCTCCTTTCCTTGTGACCTCATCGAGGTTGCCATTTGCTTGTGGTATACCTAGGTACTTGTAACTGTCCTCTATGTCTGCTATTGTTCCTTCTGGGAGCGAGACCCCTTCTGTGCGGATGACCTTCCCCCTCTTTGTGATCAGCCGACCACACTTCTCTAGTCCGAATGACATCCCAATGTCCGTGCTGTAGATCCTGGTGGTGTGGATCAGTGAGTCGATGTCTCGCTCACTCTTGGCATACAGCTTGATGTCATCCATGTAGAGAAGGTGACTGATGTTGGCCCCATTTTTGAGTCGGTATCCGTAGCCAGTCTTGTTGATAATTTGGCTGAGGGGGTTCAGGCCTATGCAGAACAGTAGCGGGGACAGAGCATCTCCTTGGTATATGCCACATTTGATGGACACTTGTGCAAGTGGTTTGCAATTGGCTTCAAGGGTGGTTTTCCACAGCTTCATCGAGTTTGCAATGAAGGCTCTCAGAGTCCTGTTGATGTTATACATCTCTAAGCATTCAATGATCCAAGTATGCGGCATTGAGTCATAGGCTTTCTTGTAATCAATCCAAGCCATGCACAGGTTGGTGTGTCGGGTTTTGCAGTCTCGGGCAACTGTGCGGTCTACGAGGAGTTGGTGTTTGGCTCCTCTGCTATTTACACCGATACCTTTCTGTGCCGTGCTCATGTGTTTATCCATGTGTTTGCTTATCTTGGCCGCTATGATGCCTGACATGAGCTTCCATGTTGTGGAGAGGCAGGTTATTGGTCGGTAGTTGGGTGGGACTGGACCCTTTGATGGATCCTTCTGGATTAGGATTGTCCGCCCTTCAGTTAACCATTCAGGGTGAGTCCCACTTTGTAGCAGCTGGTTCATTTGGTCTGCCAGTCGCTCATGGAGGGCAGTGAGTTTCTTTATATATATATATAGTGTTTCACTAAGTAAAATAATTTGTAATAAACCTTTAATGGATTATATAATTATTTATATATATTATATATATATAATTATATAATATGCTAAACCTAACACGCAAATTAATTTTACTGTGTATTCCAAGGTTATACACATTTTATAGCTAAAAGTCTAATAAAAAGAAAAGAAGTAAAAGTAAATGGTGATGTCTGGCTGCCTGATCGTTTCATGCTCAGTTAAGATTCTCCCCAAATATTAAACATGCATAAATCATCTTAAGGTCTGATGATTTAAGGTCAGAAATAATAGATTAAAGCAAAGGATTTGACTCTGTATCAATTTTGATTCATGCGTTACTTGTGATGGTAATATCTGATGAGATGGATGCTGCGTTCTTGCATCAGCGGGGTAGTGATGAAAATAGCTGGCAAACAGAGGAACAAGCAAAGAAGGAATACGTGCAGATGACTAAATCATGATCGCAGGAGGGCACAGGCAGCTTGCCAGAGCTGCTGCTGAAATGATCAGACTATGAAACTCTCTAAGCTATGCATCTTTTAACAGTCATTCTGCCTCGACAGATGGGATTGTACACTGTAATACGCAGCTGTTTAAAAAAAAAATCCTGACTCTGTGAATCAGAGATGGGGTGGAAACATTTAAAGGTGACCCCTAAATGTCAGTCTTCTGTATTGACCTACCACCAGCGTGTGAATGTATATTATACAAGTACAGCCCATTTATCATAATTTAAATATTTTCTTTTACAAAGTTATGAGAACAATAAGTTTTAAATTGACAGTAAATTTAAAATATCCAAAATACAATGACTTGGAAAAGTAGTCATATCCCTCAAGCTTAGGGCATAATTGTGAAGTGAACATTTGGGCTGAAGCAACCCACCCCACTCCACCCCTACCCCTATCATGGCAGGGTCTACCTGCCATGATAGACCATGTGGTCGGATTACCAACTGCTTCCAGAACAAGTCTGTCTCAGGCCCAGTGGCTCCATTAAAGCCAGACAAAAGTCCAATAGCCAGAGCACTTTACCCTTACTCAAATTATAACATTCAGGATCTGCCCATAATCAGCCTTTGGGAATCTACAAACTATAACCATGCAGGATCCATCTTACACAAAACAGCAAGCTTGTCGAACACCCCGAGTCAAGAAATGAGAAAGTTTACCTCAGGGTATCCTGACAGGAAAAGAGGTTCAGAGCCACTAAAACTCATTGCCACAAAAGCCCAGCCATCATGGGGTAGAAGTTCATCCACAGTCACTTCTCACACCATATATGGGAATGGGCACCACAGGCAACAGGAAGCAATAGCACAACCAGGCCCCTAAAAATACCCTAAGAAAAAATGATCAAATACAGACAAGCTCACACACATCCATGTTAATGTGCACATATTTATTGATGTCTGAGGGGTGGTTTGGATTTAAGGGGTAGGAAATATGACTAAGACACATTAAAAAAGGGGGAGTGGCAATCTGGGCACAGATGTTCAATTGCTGGTGTACTGTGGGAGCTCTCAGCCCCTGAAATCCCACCTCTGAGCCCGACGTGACAAATCTGCTGTTAAAATTGAAGCTGCAAGGCAGGGATCAAAGTAACTCTATGAGGGGAGAGGTCACAGATAAGTGATCTCTTTGTCAGAGAACGAGAACACATTAATTCAGGTGAATCAAAAGACAGTACTGACAGAAAAATACTTAAATGGATACAATCTAAATTCTATTGCAAAGACTTTTTATAGAAAAGAGTTATGGAAGCAGATTTCTTTTTCTTTTTTTTTTACCAGGGTCTTCAAGGGAAACACTGAAGTTGCTGTTTGCCCGTTTTTCATTGTCTGCTCTGCTTTCTTGCTTCCTTGGCGGGAACAGGCATTTGGCCTCTGTGGCTCCTGTTTGTAAAGCCAGTGAGGGTTACTTCTGCTGTGCTGTGCTGGGAATTTCTCCCTGCATGGACCTCAACTCCCTTCGGACCTTTCAGAGAGAGTAAGTCAGTTAAAAAGAGGGTGAGAAAGAAGAGAGAGAATGTTGTCTAAGCAGTATGGATACCATGCATTCTGTGAGTCTTAGAAATAGATCTCTAAGGCAAGCCGGGCTTGGCTTACTGCTTGCTGCTTTCAGGAGTGTGGGTGTTTGAAAGTGTGCAGAGTGAGTTAGGGGTAAGAAAAAAATAGAGGGAAGCGAGAGTTTTTGGTTGCATCAGCTTCAGAGTGCGGCTCAGACACAGCGTGATAATACAGCAATGGGCTTCAAATCAAAGGCATACTGATCATAACATATCTCTACTCATATTATATGATGTAGAACATCGCTAGGCTGCTGCGAGAGTGCACCAGAATATTTTGAGAACTCCAAGCGGCTTTAATATCTGGGACACCCTTAAAGCCAATTACCGTGGCTTGAATATGTGCAGCTCAACTAGTTTTAATAAACAAAAATAAACCACTTAAAATGGTAATTAACTTCAGCTGCATATGAGATAAATAATGTTGTCGGTGTTGGTGATGCTGGTCTCATAGTTTGAGGCATAATGGGGATGAATGCGGCTGTCGCTGCTCTGCAGCAGATGACCCTTTTTTTGTTGTCTGAGTAGTTTTTATAACTGTGTGTGAGTTGGTGTTCAGATGAGTCAGAGTGTGTCCTGTTTTATTTTACCAGGCAAGCTGTTGTCAATATAAGATGTAAGGTTACATTAAGACAAAATGTTTCCTCTCTCTCAGACCCACATATACAAAGTCATTATACTATAAACATAAGGCCTCTTCAGTGTGAAAGTGCAGAAGGGAAGTATAATGTCCTGCATAATACAGGTAAATCAACTCTCACTGAAAATGTTTAGTGCAGGGTGGCAAATGTACACATTATGGCTCTGCCACATCACTGATGGTGTGGTTACAGCATATGGCACAACTCATTCCACATCCATGAGCATAGGTGCCCCGAGGTAGTTAAAAAATACCACTATAACCAGTGACCAGACTTTACTACATAAAATATCTCTGATCTGACCATACACTTTCTGACTCAACACTGCAGTTCCCTAACTAATGATGTCAACATACTTTTACACCCTTTCTACAGTTATGAAACATTACAAGGAGAGATCACACTGAATGTGTTAGCAAGTAAGAAAAAAAAAGCTGTGAAGCTGGTTGTGGTCAGATGTGTATGGGAGGCGTATTCCCTATCCTTGATATTAGAGGCAAATATGTCTTCATTTTGGTTTAAATTATAAGATCAATCAATAACAAAAACAAATGAAGTAATTGATTTAAGCATTTTAAACATTTTAAAATATGTAAATTAAACAGAGTTGCCATACTCTTTGAATTAATGTAAATAATTTTGTTTTATAAACAAACAAGAATAGAAAAAACCCTCAGCATTTCAAGTTTTTTTAATGGATTGACCCATGAATGTTGCTTTTCAGATAAAATATTCATTGGAATGAGAGTTTTAATCTGCAGTCCAATTGTTAGAATACATCAAATGTAATCAGTGGATTAAAATCAGACACTGCTGCTGTAAGAAAACAGCAAAGCAGGTTAATCTTCCAAGCACTTTTTTATGACTCTCCTGATAGTGAGAGACAAAATAAAGCCCATGAAGAAAATGCAACTTTATTCACAACTAAACAGGATGGTGGCTCTATCATTATGTGAGATTGATGTTCGTGATTTATCTATGGAAATAACACTAACAACAAATGTCCTGTCCACCAGTAAAATTATTTAAAAAGTACATTAATCATTCAGTGACCCATCCCACAAATCCATCATAAAGGGACACAGAATTAATAAAGATTCCTTGACAGAAAGTCACAGATTCAAATCGCAGCTGGGTTCATTCTGTGTGGAGATTGCATGTGTTGCTTGCATATGTGCTTTCTCTCTGGGTACTCGAGGATCCTCCCTCTAACCAAAATCCTGCCTGTTTGGTTAATCGGCCACTCTGAACCACCTTAGATGTGAGTCTGTGCATGCATAGTTGTGTTTCCTGTGTTTCTCTGCGTTGAGATGGTCCAGGGCCAAACACAGCCGTTGCTGTAGAGAGACATCAGCACCTTGCAACCCTGAAATAATAAAGGCATAGAAAATGGCTAAATTTCTCCTAACTTTTCTTTCAATAACATTAGCTTTAGACAATATTTTTGCACTATTTATTCTACCTGGTTTCCATTGCAGTTCTTCTGTCTTTACATTATCTTTCAATCTTTCTTGATGTTCTTCAACTAATCATCACAATCAGCCCCTCATTTTCACTCTCACCTCTCAACCCTTCACTCCATCTGCCATCCCTCATTTCTTTCTCAGTGTGGTTTCTAATTCTCTCCTTTCTGTCCTATCGCCTCCTTTCTGCTGCTCCTCTCGCTACCTTCTTTCAACAGACAGTCCTTATTAACAGCAAAAGCCTCTGTTTGCTCAATGTTTGCAGCCAATGGACCATTAGTCTGTTGTGTGCAGGGCAATAAATTGAATCAGGCAGGAGCCCAAGCGCCATGTCGGCCAATTGGGACAGTTTGCTACGGTCTGGTAAGCCGGGTAGATTCAGAAACAGTAGTCATGTTGCTCGATGCTAGCAGGGATAAATGTAGTACTCTAACCTTTGTGATGTGGTAATGAATGAATTGTGTTCAAAAGGAACCCTACCAATAGCATATAAATTGTACTTAGTAACACACTAAATTGACTTTAAATCCTCATTGCAGAGCTTTCGGAAGCCAAATGCTTGCCTCGAGTCTCAAGTAACTCTTGTTTACTTTTCATAAAACACCATGCAAAGTACATTGTGAGAGGAGTGACAAAGAAACAATGGCATTACAGCTGAAACACTGCTGGTTTTTGGCTTTCCTAGATTTAACTCCTAAACATAATAATAATAAAAAAAACTTTAAAAATAAAATATTGCATTACATGGAGTTGGACACTACTGTCAAACCTTGTGTTGCAGACGCTGCTTTACTCATAAATTGCTCCATGGATAGTTTTGCTTTCAGGGACTTTGCACTACCCATGAGCATGCTGAGTGCTTGAAGATACAGAAAGAAAACTTACAAAAATATTTCCCTTTCCCATTGGTGCTGTTGGTGTGTGAAGTTATGCAGCTTTTATAATCCCTTTAGATAAATGGTTGTCACAGCAGCAAATGTTAAGAAAAAACAGCAACGAAGTTAAAAGAATTAGGTCTGATTAAATGGGTGTAATTAATACCACAGTTTGACTTTCTCAACAGTCATACACGGTATTGAGAAAAAAATGTAATATAATTTTCACATAAATTAAGTTTTCACACACAAAAATGTAGCAAAAACATTTGTATCAAGTAAGGATATTAAAGGCAGGTTTATTTGAATAACACCATTTATAGACAGTTTATGCCTTGCATGAAAATAAAGATACAAAATTACATTAATGACAAAAAGCACATTAAAAGATTTCCAATATCTTTCTAACCTTATATTTTGAAAACCAATAATATTTTGTGCATTAAGTTGGAAAAAATGGATTCGTACTGAGTCTCTTATTAATGGTGTTCAAGTGGTGATACAGAGATATAAATCTGTGTCATCAGCATATGGCAAGACATGCTGTCGTGAGCAAAGGTAGCATGTTGATGTTTAATGAATGGAGCCATGAAAAATTCCACATCAGCTTTATATTCATAACTGCCAAGTGGTACAAAGAAGTCCAAGTCTACAAAGTAACGTCTAATCTGAGCCTATCAAGCCCCATACCAGATGAGCTGACTCTTTTCCTGTCTGTCAGTGAATAAGTTTTAAACTGAAGAGCAATCCTGATATCAACAAATACAAAGACAGAAGTTTTTTATGCAACACAGCAAAATAACTCATCTTTTTGATGGGATTAATTTACTCTGATTTAACATTTCCATGAATGCTAATCTTGCCAATATAAACAGGATATCTCTGAGAAAATTTGATCTTTTGAAAGAGGGAATAATTGATGAAATCCATGCTAATCTATTGCCTGTTATTTAACCTTTTGCTGACGTATTTAGAGTCTAACATGTCTGTCTTTTTTAGCTGAATGATCATAATAAGTGCACACAGTGCTCCAGACAGTAACGGCCTCTAACAGAAGAGAAAAACATGGCTACCTTTCTTCCAGGATCAGCATACACAATCACATTGTGCGCTTCTCTGATTAAACTGCTGCAACGGCGTGAACCTTACGGGGTGCTTAAGACAGCAATTTGAATGTTGCCAAGACACTGCTACAGTTCTAGCTTCATTTCCTCTCAGACAATTACTCTGCAGTCTTGAATGATGGCGTAATTATGACTGCAGCATTACAGATTGGTGCCATGATTAATTAATGGGGTGTGTACAGTATGCATATAAAATGTGAATCATAGTGCTTCTGCATGTGATGGAAATCCTAAATGCTTGTAGGGAAATGCAGAGTGGTTCAAAGGGTTTTGTATAGTTGATACATAGAAGCAGATTTGGATTTCCTTAGAGATGAGTTTTATTCCTGTTTGGCCTTTCTACTATATATGTATTATTCTCTTAGTTTTTCTGATGGCAACACATAATGCCATCAGACACACACAACTCTAGAGACATTGCTGAGGAAGAGTCAAAAAATGTAAAAATAAATAAATTAATACAAATAAACGTCACCTTAAGTGGATAAATCAGCCAGAAAATCACTCAAGAATAAAAAACAAAGAGGTATTTGTTGCAAAATCTGTCTGTAACAAATTGTCTTATTTTCTGATCCTTTTCCGTTCTTGCATTGTAGGGCTTAATGGTGATTCATTTTCCAATGACATGGCATCTTACCTCCTTAATTTAATTAGTTTATGAAATTATGCAGAATGTCACAGAATGAAATAAGCATGCCAATGTAAAACAATGGGGAGGGGAGGTTTCATCAGGATAATTACATGTTGAGCTCCGTGTTGAGGACAGAATGGACCAAAAGGCTAGTTCTTCTGTTAAACATGCTCTCATAAATGTTTTTACTCCACCGTCCGCATTTCTGCATGCAGCATTTCTCAGCAGACACAGGGAGTGATATCAGAGGGATGAGAAATCTTGTTTTTTGCTTCCCGCACCTTGTAAAAGGTTATGTGCTGCCCAGTCATCCATTGTTAAAAAAAATCCAAGCTTTTGTGTAAAGCCATCATAGTGTTTACAAGTAGGTGTATGTACAAAGAATAGAGAAGGGGGAGTGGAAATGTCAGAGAATGTCAAATGCCTGCAGGCTTTGTCCATTGTGTTTCTCCAGCTGAAATGTTCTCTCCAGGGATGAAGGTCCTGGACAGAAGGACTGTGGGGATTCAAGGTCACGCTTGCTGATGACTTTGCGGGAAACCAGTGTTAATATGGGGGGCATTGATTAACTGACATATAAAGTGAATGGGTAAATGATTGGGGAACTTTTTACATTTTTGATGGATGAATGAACATAGAGGATCTCATCGCTCAAAAACTGAGGCAACTGTGATTGAATCATACTGAGTGAAATACATTGTAATTTGTAGAGAGGTAAAATAATAAATTAGCAGGATAAATGACATAAACATCTACATACAAAAGTGCATGGTCATTAGTTACAAAACCACAGACATCTAGTAAAGACAAGAAATTGAACACAGGTTGAAGGAATGAGTGAATGAATGATGAAGGAAAAATGGTCATACAGATAGTCATAAATTGGTGAATACTTTGAAGGATAAAAACATGTGCTGTGCACACAATTTTACAAATCAAGTATGTCTCCTAACACTGCCTTTATTCCCTCTGCTAGAGAGAGCCAGGAGCAGTTGGAAATTGTACCTCTTTACTCTTATGATTTGCTTGTTTGTGGGGGTGCTAATTTACAACATTATTAATTATCCATTAAAACACAAAAAGATTTCTGATTATAGCTGCCAGAAATATTGACGTGCTTAATATGCATAAGCATGCATATCATATTACCTCCTCCTTTATCGTTATTAGGCTGAAGCACCACTCAAGCTTTTATAATACGTTATGCATCATTGGATTCCCCTCTCCCCTATCAGGCTCTGTTTTTTTTATAATGTATACAAAATCTCAATTGCAATGTGTCATTTATTATAAGGAGTATTTCAGTCCCCTTAAATCTGTTTTAGACATTGATATATATTATATTTTTAACATATATTGATAGTTTTAAGAAGACTTTACATGATTTTACGATGTAAATCATGCTTACCTGTTTACAGTCTTTCTGCTTGCTGTATTTTCTGGTTGGGTCTCTCTTTGTCCTGGTACATTATACCAATCTATATGAACTGCTGCAGTGCCCTGGGTGTGAAATTGCTTCAGTCACCCTCCAAAGAGATACATGCATGTGGGTGGAGTAGCTATAGGGATATTTCAATGATGATTTTGAGAAAAAGTATCAATTTAAATACATTTTAACAAATAATAATTTTACTTTGCAGTACCGAAATAAATAAATAAATCTATGAGTGACATTTTTTCTTCATATGAGAAATTTTCCAAATAAAATATGCTCTTTCTACCCTTGTTGACATGATGCAGGCCTGCTGTATTAACACTCTTGCAGACCAAACACAACAGCCACTTTTTTCAACATGCTCTAATAACTTAAAACTTCTAGGGAGTGAAGTTGTACAAAGGAGAGATCAACAAAGTAAACAACACTAAACTGTCATCACTATTTTCTCTAATGAATATCATTGTAGCAGTAAAAGAAGCCCGTTGTAGACAGCAGCTCACACTAAGATGAAATAAACAATGCTTTTGCAAGTGTGAACAAGTTTTATAATATCCATGATTGTTTACCTTTTTCATATTCATTATGTTTTTAGTTGTGCATGATGCTGTTTTGTGTAACATGCTAATGAGATGTTATTTCAGCTTGACTCATGTGGTGTGATTGGTGAGGTTGCAGAACTGAGCTGAAGAGGATTTTGGATTCTGTTTAACTACATTTTTCTGTGACTGAACACAAAATGCAAAACAGTTGTACAAGCTGTGAAAGACCATTTTCACTTAGATAATGTGCAGCTAAGTGTCATACACATACTCAACGAACAGAGAAAATCAAATGTCCTGTTAAAAGCTGTACACTATTTTTTTCCTTTCTAGTTTGCAGCAAAATTGTAAAATAAAAACCACATCACCAAAACTGAGGTGATGTTGACCCCACATGTAAATAGAGAAGAAAAGTTGAGATTGTATTTTTTTTTCCTCAAAGATGATTGTTTTTGTCTTCCACCAAGTTTCATCATTGGGTTTTACTTCTCTTCAGACAAGTTGTTGAAGTTTCTACCAAGGTTTCAGTGTCATCACATGCACAGAGGCCAGAAGTATCATTCGGAAAGTGAAACATTACCCCTAAATTAACTATTTAAAGAAATAATCTAGTTAACAGCAAACTTCACTGCAGGCCTGATCACCAGCTCCTAAAGGACACTTGAGATTATTTGTGATTTCCAAGCTGCATATGTTTTATAAAGTGGTGAATTCTGATCAGACATTTATCTGTTGTATACTAATAACTTGGAAAGAGCAAAATAATCAATTAATTTGACTTTAACCTGTAATCATATTTATAACAGAATGAACAAAATTAGTCTAAAATAAAAATGTCAAAGCATTGGTTTAGATTCAACTGAAGGGCGCTACAACGTAGCCAAAAAGATACAATATCCCTACCCTAAAGTAACAAATACATCAAGCAGGATTGTTTGCTGTCTCTTTTGGAGGATACTATACATATAAATGAAAATAATTTAAACCTTATGTTGTCAACATTATACAAGCTTAACACCAATCTGTCCTCATCAGGAATTAAACTACTGATTCTGTACCAGGACCAGTGATGGTATCTTTACACCAACAATACCTGCCAATTGTAGACAGACAGATCATTGTACTAAGTGCAACAAAATACTATATTTAGAGCCATAAAAAGACTTAGGAAGTTATGCCTGATGTCACACAAAAAACTCAAGACATTATAAACTGAAAACCACTTTCTAAAATTACACGTCAGTGGAGTGAACCCAGAAAACAGCTATTTGAATTTACTACAATAGATATAATTCTCCTTTTATTCCCCTTTCTAAAAAAGACAAGATTTGTGGAGATAACAACTAATAGTTATCCTGTCACCATTTCTCCCCACTTAAGCTGTGGATATCTGTAGCTCCTCCAGTTACCATCTGCCTCCAGCTGCTTCTCTCATTAATGCTCCCCTTGCCTGCTATGTTCGTTTATGTCGACAGCTTTATCTTGGAAAGTTTGCAAGTGTGGTGTATTCTTCCTATTTTCAGATGATGGAGTGTACAGTGCTCAATAAGATGTTCACAGTTTAGATACATTGTTTTAGAACCTAACTCTGCTTTAAACTTCCCCACAACTTCATGTCATAGCTTCTGCGTTCCTTGGTCACAATGACCCAATTTGTCAACTAATATCAAAGAAAAATATATAGAAATAAAAAACTTTTGGCAGAACATCTACACCATGTACAGAGGCTATAGTCCTTTATTCGGTTGTCCCGGGTTCAGTTCTATGTCGTCCTTCGCTCACCACTCTATAATGTCTATAAGGTCCACTAGAGCCAAAAAAATTAGAGCCAAAAAGAGAAATTTGCAGCTGTAATATCACACATTTCTATGTATCTATAGGTATGCACAGATATATGTAACAAGGTAGTGGAGTGTGAAGATGTGACATGTTTGTCTCCTAAGTTATTTCAATGCGAAATGGAATCAGTCTAACACAGTAAAAATACCAATTATTGTTGTTTTTTGTCATCCGAACCCCCCTGAAGCACACATTCAAGTGTCACCATTTTACAGAAAATCCATCATTCATTCTCTGTGGCAGTGAGGTTGCTGCCTCCTCCCTGTTGTGCTAGAGGTCTCCCCGACTATTAAGATCCAATATTGGGATCAAGTGGAACAGGGAGGAGGAGAGAAAACAGTGTATGGGATGATATATTGATAAATGACTGGGTCACCACCCAGACTACCCCATTTTTAGCACATTCAATGGATCATAGGGCTGCTGTAGTAAATAAAAGAGGGGTTGCAAAAGATTCACCCATGAGTGGCAGAAATGGCAAATCTTTGGCAGTTTATCAGCAAACTTAAAATCCAATAAAAGTGTTCTGGGATACCTGTAATCATAAACAATGTTTTTATAAAAATATATGTCTGTATTTATGCTTCTATTGACTTGTATTTCCTTAGCGCATTGCTAATCTTCAGTATCATTAATAAGTGACAATTGCTAATAATTATTGAGCACAACAGGCACATATTCTTATTTCCAGATCTAAGTACAGGAAGATAAATCAGAATGAATGAATGAATGAAAGAAAATCTTTATTAATCTTGAGAAAGGAAATTCATATTTCAATGCAGCCCATCCAAAGAACAAAAACAAATCAATCATGGTTGAACAGATGCCTGAGGATGCAACCCTGAGCTGTGTCCTATTAGTTAGTGTTGGGTTGCAAAAAACCTCTGCATACGAAAACAACATAAAGACAATATAAGGATGGGGGTCAGCGCAGGCAGTGAGTTGAGGGAGTATGTGTTTATAGCTATGCAGTTCATATGTATCCATGTATGCATTTGTAAATAAGTAAGTCTATAAACATTGCCCAAGTTTGCTCACCCCAGCAATAGTTCTTGATGATTGATGGAGCGGTCATCAGCGAGCTCGGTACAGGTTGACAAGTCCACAGGTCCACAGATGTCATGGTGAAAGGGGAAGGGGGGAGCAGAGCATCTGGTTTACGTGACATCCAGAAGAATCTGATATAGCCAGCATTCCAAGGCTGACACAGGGGCAGCCAGATTCAGATAACAGCAGCTGTTTTAGGACAGGCCAAAACAGCCAAAATATGTGGTCAGTGCAATTGACCTGAACAAGTAACTTCACCAAGGTTAATGCCTTCTTGCCAGTAAGTTCCAAATTGACCTGTGACTCTCAGCAAGAATTGTGTTCAGATTCTGGTTCTGGTTGCACAGCCTCTGAGTCTGAGTGTTCACCGCTCGGTACGTTCCCTTGTGCGAACGAGGCAGGTTCCCAATGGCCTGAATAGCTGACAATGTTTTCCGGATGTCATGAAATTCCAGGTAACAGCCAACTCCAAAAGGCAATCTCATTATCAAGAATCAAATTATGCAGATATCTTCAATATCCTCAATGTTGAAGATATCTGCAACATCTTCAACATCGAGATGTTGCAGATCTCAGTGCAACATCTCGAGATCTGTTGCATCTCCATACAAGACAGTGTGTATGGACACACACACTATCTTCCACTTCCCCCAGGAATCCAAAGTGTATGTATCCAACTGAGTATGTTCCATCGGGGCAAGAGGACTCTCCTTTGCTCAACGAGGCAGTCTTCTTGTTGAGAAAATTTTATCTATTGTGTTGAGAGAACAACTGACCAGACCCATGATTTGCAATTCAGAAAAAAAAGATGCAAAGGGAGGCTCCAAAAAAAGAGTAGCCAGACAGTAATGCACACAAGAGCAAACAGGATGAAGTTAGAGAGAAGGAAAAAGACATTCACTTTCACAGAGAGCAGGAAGAACAGAGGACAAGTACTAACAGTGGTAACTTCAGTTTTAGGTATATAAGGAATAGGGATTATAATTGCTGGTGGAAAAATTCAGATCGCTGTGGTGAGTCCGGTTAGAACTCCGAAGAAAACAGAGTCGCACTCCAACGGGTTTAACTTGCGGTTTATTCGCTAACTTGACGTAAAGGTGTAGTTCTAGAAAAGATAAACAACAATATAACGTCAGTGTCCGAATAATCCCAAACAAATGACTGAAATGACAACACATACTAAATAACTGCAATATTAATAGTCACAAACATCCCGTTTCTAAACAAATACACGACACGAAAAACCCACGTTGTGTAGCTTTTAAGTGCACACTTGTACAAAGCATGCTAGCAATTAAGGGCAAAACTGAAATACTCTGCTGAATAAACAATGTCATTAACTTCCCACATTACTTACTCGGACATCCACGCACACACATCAACGGAAGGTGACAATAAATTGCAAACAGCAAGTTAAAGTTCACAAACTGCAAACGGTAAACTCTACAGCTCCTTTTTGTCTTCTCTCCTCTTCTTCGTCTGCATGCTGCTCACCGGTACTCTAAACTCCGCCCCTTAAAGGGCTCAACATAGCAGACTGCCAGGCAGCCTTTTTCACAGTATTCATTGTTTATTTTTGCCTTGTTAAATGACAAATTAATATATTAAAGCAGATTACAGTATTTTGATTTCAACTCTGCTCAAAAAGCGACAGACAGGTAGACAGACAGACTCAGTTAAAATACAAGTGACTCAAATGTCCCTGTTTTTTTGCCCAGCCAGCTATAAAAGCTGGATACCAAGAACTAATTAAAATTAAACTGGAATAGTTATTTTACAAAATTGCCCTGATAACAAGCAGGTCTTTCATCTTAGATATCAAAGCCTGGGTTTTTGACATCTACGTGAAACATGCAGGGAACATCTTTGAAGGTTTCCTTAGAAATTGCTGCCAAAGAATTTGTAAAATCAGTGTTTGACTCCTCTCACCACCCTTAAATACCAAAATCACAATGCTCTTGCTTTCAGCATCAAAAGTATTGTATGCATTTGGACAAATTTAATTTTAACAGTTTGAGTCCAAACTATATTTTTTTGTCATTACGACAACTTAAGTAATTTTTTGAGTCATGCTAATTTAAAGTAACTCAATTACAGTTTGTAATTACAGTCTCTGGCTAAAACTTTGAATCAAATTAAAATGACATATATGGAGAGTATGTGCTTAAAATATCGCTTTTGATTAGATACACTTAAAGATTAACACAAAAACTTACTTATTTAAGATAATAGCTAGAGCAGTACTTGCTCTAAAATCCATACGGGGATACATGATCTGTGTTTAGCTTTGATAATGAGATATGTTATGCCTACTGTTGTGTGTCCTTGTGTGTCTGCAGGTATGTTTACAGCTTATGGGTGTTTAAACAGTGGGGGTGAGTGCTGCTGAGGCCTTCTCTCAACAGGGAAAAATAGCTCCTATTATCCTAACTGTGAAAGTCTTCATATTGTGTGCGTGGCTCACTGTTGAGACACTTTTCAATCCTCTTTACATTGATAAACAAAAAAAAAAAAGAAATCTCACAACGCCACAGTGAGGCCCACTTATCACCTTGAATGATATATTTCTGTCTTTGTTTCAGAAGTAGTATCTTGTAAAAACTCACACCTTTATTTGCTTTGTTTGCTATAGCTCATCTCCTGTAGGAAATAAATATAGTCATATGTAGTGGCAATGAATTTGCAGCCTTTGAATTAAGAATTTTCTTCCTGTACAGAAGAAAGTTTTCAATTTAATTGACACAGGTTTCATCTGATTGTGGAAATAATAAAAAAAGATAATTTATTGTGTTTGGGTTTCTCAAATGTGATAAATATCTAAAGTATCAGAAACAAAGCTAAATACTTTGCACTCTGTTAAAGTTTGCAGAATGAAATGGATTTTCTTTCTTATATGATGACTTGCAATTTTTCCCTTTAAACTTAGTTTCTTTAAACTTAGTTTCAATAAAAACAAAAGTACTACCTTACAAACAATTCCAGTCAGATTTAATTCATTAGACATGTGTTACAAAGTGCCTCTAATTGTTTTTATAATTCAGTTTTCATAAAAGATCACAGGACCACAATAGCACTTACACTTCTTATTTAGAATACAGTATTTTAAAAATCTGTCTAGAAACAGACTGCTTATGTATTTGAGCATCAGGGATCCATTCTTCTGCTTATTTTAATCAGAAAAAATAGCATTATTCTTTTATTTTATTTGAACTATTAGAAACTATATAAAAATCCTTTAGAGGGGGCGTTTTGGATTTTGTAGCACTATTTTAAATTCCTGTTGTATCATCACCAGATATAAACTGTGGATTGTGGCTCAGGAGACCTCTATATTCATCTGTAAAACCGAGAGAAGTGAGCTTATAATCCTAAAGATGTTTCCATTAGATTGTCTCTATGCCCCCCTTGACCCTCCCAAAAAAACAGGACCAAGATGCCATCTAGGCAGTGACAAAAACTTATATCCACATAGATTTTTTTTTCTGGTAATAAAGGTTCTGGGTTTGACTGCATGTGGCTGCATACATTAGTAGTTTAAATGGAAATTAAAAAAGGAACATGTCCACTGTTAAAGAAAAAAAAAGATTAAGGAGAGAAAAGACTATCGATGCTATCAGTGGGCAGTCTGACGCACTGCAGGGACCTGATGACCAAATTGCCTCTGGGGTCTTGTATCCCCAAGCATGCCTCTTCAAACTCCTCAGTAAAAAACACAATATTTAGATGAAGTCTTGCTTGGATTACATAAATTAGAGATCTATATTTTGTTTTTATTGAAAAATGATATGAAAGAGAAGGAAATGAGAATGAAAGCAGAATGTGCAAATTATCCAAAAACAAAAAACATGGCGAGGCAATGCAGGAAAATAGTCCATTCTTCCAAATCTACTGTGAGATGAAGTTATTACTCAGCAGGGTCAGATTGAATCTTTTAATGCCTCTCTGTCGAGCATTCAACAGGTGTGTCATACATACAGGAAGAGGACAAGAAAGGTTGTAGCCTTTACACGCAACAATACTCAGTTCCTCAGGTCTTTGATCGGTGACCCCGAATGAAACTGTGGGTGCAACATGCACCAGTATCATCTATTTCCTCATCCACGCAACACACGCCTGCCTTCACAAACCTGAGGGTAAAGGTCACAGAAACGAAGGGAAAAATCACTCGACTGCAATCAGATGCTCTTTCGCAGGACAACAGCTGCTCAGAGCTCATTTTTTATTCATGTTTTTAAAGCTCCAGGTACACAGATAGCTCATGTAGTGCTTTTCAGAGTCAATAATAGCGCTGCTCTCCTTCCTTCCTTCTGTGTCTTGGCTCCCATCAGCCAACGCCCAAGTCAGAGACAAATTTTTTACGTTGCCATGGAAACTGTGTGGGCATCTCGATCATATGACATAATGGAAACAAAAACAAGAATATGAAAGAGAGAAGGTGTTAGGGGTAGACACAAAGGTGTGTGTACATGTACGTGTTCTTGTGTCAAACACAAGAAGTGTGTGTGTGGTGGGTGGGGAGCAAAAGTCAGGAGAAGGAAATCAAGACGCTGCAGTGGCTCTTGTGAGTGAATGTTTAAACACTGAAACATAAACCAGCCACAAGCCTCTCATACATACAATGATCTAATACTGAATGTATTATTTATCATGCAGCTTTCCATCAGCTATGCTAAAATGGAAAAACATTTTTTATTTTGTAGTCTATTTATTTTGATATGCATTGTAATTGCATTTAAATTATCTAGAGAAACATTACTGACTTCCTCTTGTGCTGTTCCATCTCAGCTACCCTGCAGGCAGAAGTGGACAAAATGTTCTGCCAGTGGTAATGCTGAACTACAGACTGTGATTTATTTTAACTGCAGCCATTTTGATTAAACTGTCAGAGAAAAAAACTTTATAAACACATATCTATATTAAGATGTGAAGAAATGCCAGTCGGTACAGCCTGGACTGCAGTCTTTACTACATGTTGATGTTTTGTGTGCTTGTTAACTTGTTTTTTTCATTAAACCAAAGTCTGTTTAGATAAGAGAGAGGTACAGTTTGTATCCTCCATGATGCATTTGTCCTTTAGTGATCAGTGGGGAAAGAAAAAGATAATTTAGTGAAACACAATATTATAATGCGTGTCATATCCAGGGTTGTTGTGACTCTTTGCTTCTGTTATTTCCTTGTATTAATTTCTTACCTTGACTATTTCTTTTGTTTGTGTTTTCTCTGTTAGCTCAGTTATTCATATTTTGACTTTGCCTTGTTTTGTTTTACTCAGTTTAGTCAGCTTGGTTTAGTTAGATTATGTCTGTTATTATACTTTATCTTTGTATCTTATAAAATCCCAATAAAATTATAGCATTTGTAAAAAAACAACAACAAACAAACAAAAAAAAGAAGTTCAAGGAGTATGAATAGTTTTGTGAGACATTTCACACTGAATTTATCTGGACAATCACAGTAACGTTTAATGTTATAACCATTGCTTTTTGCCAAAGTCAAGAGGCGTTTCTGGGTGTTGCACTCTAAAATTTCTGCATACCATGTCTATTACATAAAAATACAGCTTCTCATGAAAGATACACTGTCAGACCTTTTGTCTGACAGTGGCCTGGTCTAGCCAAATGAAGGGTCTAAAATAAAAGGAGGTACTTCAGTACTTTAACTCACCTTATCGAGGAGTGTGCTTCACAATTCAGAAGCTGGATTAGACCTGGGAGAATATTAAGGACATGGCAGAAGCAAATCTTATAATCCAAAAGTGTTAAAAGAATTAAATCACAAATTCATACTATGGGAAACTCTTGATAAGCTTAAGGAGGGGGCAATAAAAGGTGATAATAACAGCACCCTTGCAGTCTGCATACTCAGAGCAGACTGAGGGAAAGCTTTATGCTCAGCCTGAATGATTTCCCCAACGGAAACCCAACTCTTAACTCAGACGAAGTCAATACATGATAGGTGCTTAGCGATGCTACGTCTTCTGATGCCTAAAGACTTGCTATGCAGAAGCAACATTTTTCTTCTTAAAATTTTACTTGGAGCAGATTTCTCTATAATTGAGAAGAGTTCATGCAACACATTAGAAAGTAAATTTTTCCATTAAGGTATTTGCCATCCAGTTGACTCTTAAGTGGTCTTTGATTAGAATGATCAACAATTTGAGCAATTTTGGCTTTTTATGATTCAAGTAACACCGCCTCTCGCCAGGAATATTAGCTGGAGATAGGCACCAGCACCCCTCCCAATCCCTTTAAGGGACAAGGGCGTACAGAAAATGGATGGATGGATGGATGGATGGATGATGCAAGTAAGACATGCCATCATATTAAAGGTGCATTAAGTCAAATTAAAACTCGCTCTTACGGATCATAGAAGTTTCAAGTAATCTTAGAAATATTTAGAAAGGTCATCTGCAGGTAGATGTTCAAGAATGTATGTCATTTTGCATGACACATGCTGTCATGCTGTTTCACTTGTATGCTTCAGGTTTTCTGCAATGTCTCATGTATTGTGTCAGGTTTTACAGGTTGTTTAGCAGGTCATTCAGGTTAGTGCAAGAAATCAGTTCTTTTTAAAACAGAGCCATCTCAACTGTACAGAAGCTAATAATATTCCAGTGTACCATACTGGCATGAGTCAGAAACTACTTTGGGCCTCTGTAGCAGTAGCATGAACTTTCACTTTAGGGATAATAAATAAATGCCGGTTAGAAGAGACTATATTGCTGCAGTTTGACCTTTTCAATTTTCATCAATAGAAAAGAGTTTTTGGGTGGTTTCACTGCCACAAAATATAAGGTATTCTTTCATTGCTGGAGTCTTTTCAAATCATTTAAGAAACAAACATTCTTGCATTTAAACACATAATTCTTGAATGAAGCAAAATACTCATATATCCTATATAGTACCCATTGACTACCTACGGTTGTCCCTTTTCTTCTGGGAACAACCACTACAAATTACCTATGACAAGTGCTATATGACGTGCTGAAAGTATATAGTTTGCCCTGGCAAATAAATAAACAATAAAAAAGATATCTGCAGTTAAAGGTAGATGGACAATTATAATGAAATAGTGAAGGGACAACCTCCTTTTGAGCTGATTATGAATAAGTGTTATTTGAAACATTGCACCAAAACTAGACAATGGCAAAACTTGGGTTTAATCATATCTACACTGTCTCTCAACTATTCAGTTTCACATAAACCTTTTTCAATTTTTGTCTTTAAGAGTGGATGTCTTATTATTTTTGAAAGTTAATAGTGCTCCCTGGTTAAAAAGAAACAAAAATCTACCTGTCAGCAACACACAGAGCAGTGCGAGAAATAGAAAAATAGAGGAAAAGCCTGAGAAAGAGACACTTCTACAGATTTAGAGCAATATCCACATCCATGCCATTGCAGTTGCTGCACTGCAATGGCATCCTGTCCCAGTTTTAAAAAGATCAGCTCAGCCATCTAATGAATGAAATGTGTTCAAAACATCCGCATTGGATTTTGAAATTCTCCTTCATCTTTTCTTGTCCTTATTTACATTTTTTTTTATTCAGAACTAGTTTAAACACACTTTAAAAATCCAAATCCCTAATTTTTTGTTTCATACATTTTGATGAGTTCATTGATTTTCGTTTTTGTCTATAGCTGTTTCATTTTATCATGTCAATGTTTGAAAATGAGTCAACTGTCTAGAAGTATATTTTCATATGTGGCAATAGCTTTCAAAGCCTCATATCAACTCTATGCACTTCTTTACAATGTTTTGTGCATTTTTAATCTACCGATTAAATAGTTTGTACACTGGCTTTGAGCAAAAACAGGAAACAGCTGACCACAATCCAAGGTTACCAATGTAGGCTATTATAGCAGCAAAGAGAGTCCAGCAACACATCACTGCAGAGCTGCTTTCTACTCAAAAATAGTATTATGGAAAACTACAACCAGAATACTGCAACGGCCTTTTTCAAAGACGGTAAACAATCACACATATCTATACACACAAGTGTGCGCACCAGTATTAAGTGTAATATCAGATCAGTAATCCATCTCAGCAAAGACCTAATCTTATGTAATTCTTGTGCTAACCCACATTCATATGTCAAAATTACATCTTCCAAAAGCTGAAGAAAACTCAAAATAAAAAAAATGTGCTTCATATGCTTTACACTTTTATATTCCAGACTTGAGAGTTATATCTGCTTGCTTCTTGTCACATCTTTCAATATCTCTCAAACTGATATCATGCCTCCCTTTTAGTGGCTTTTTTGTGACACTTAATAAATTCTGTGGAAACATATCACACTGAAAGGGTCATTTCACACAAATGTTCTTTATCTCAATAGGAGAAAGCTCTCAGGGAGCATTGCTGTGACAAGCAGCCTTGCCAATGAGCTAATGCCATCCAGACTCATAATTCCCTCCCTCAACCTACTTTTCTGCCTTGACAAATGTCTGTGACTCGTGTCATTACTTTTGGAAGGAGACCCTGAGCTGCCTGATTCATCAGCCAAAAAACATACACGTGGCACTACTTATTTTAAATAACATGCTACGATGTTGGTGATGACTAACCAACAAATTTGATTAAGAAGTTGTTTGTTAGGTGGAATAAATAACTCACCTTTACTCAAGACCTAGGTACAATTTAGTATAAATCTCTCTTTTATCACAATAAGTAGTTTAGACTGGTTCAAAAACAATTATGTGAAGAATATATTATTAAAAATGTTATTGTTGTACCAGCTTTATGCAACAAGGTGCCACCCAGCAGATGATTCTGGATCCATGGCACATTGTAATTAAAAAAGAACAATTATTTATTCCAACAAAATTTAAAACAAACAGAGACAGGAACAACATTAGGTGGCATTAAAAATGAATTTGATCTGTTTAGCCAAAACAGAGTAAGCACACAAAAATCACTCCTCAGAAGATTGGCTACCACCTTAAATTATGATTAGTGGTTTTCTGATAGCTACACAGATGTTCAGTCCAAATCTCTTGAGTTCCCTTCACATTGTGAGTGTGGAAATGTTTTTACTATCATAATTAATTGTAGCCCTGAGTTTAGAATTGAAGAATAAAATTCTTCAATTTTATTCTACCAAACATTTAAGTGATTGCCATTCACAATCATTCCTGATATTTGTTCGATCACATTTCCTCCTCAGAGACGATGATTCCACACTTTCCTTCCAGCTTTTAATGATGCGTTGGAGAGATCTTAAACCATTTTTATTACTTTCTGTAATCTCCTGAGATGTTTTCTCTCCTTGATACAGGATTTGACCCATCTTAAACAAATTAAAATCTTTTTCACAACCGCAGATGTGTCTTTCAACATGGTTGTTTCAGAAAAGAGAAGACTCATTAAATCACTTGGGGTTAAATAACTTCTTGCCAGCTGAAAGATAATTGCTCATGCAGTAATTATACATTTGGAAGCCCATAGGCTTAGCTAAATCCAGGTGGTGACTTTTTTTTGGGCCAACTAGTGTGTTATTATAAGCCATACATGGTTCAAAAACTTTTGAAAAAGTCACTCCCTGCTAAAAACAATCTCCCTTGTTGGTAGTCAGTTGTCAAAAGAAAAAAAAAGCTTTCTCAAGAACATATTAAGTGAAATACACTGCCTGGCCAAAAAAAAGTCGCCACCTGGATTTAACTAAGCAAATAGGTACAGGCCTCCTATTGGATAAGTACTGCATAGGCGATTATCTTTCAGCTGGCAACAAGTTATTTAACCCCAGCTGATGCAATGAGTAACTCCTCATTTCTTAAACAACCATGGCAAAAGACACATCCTGTGGTCGTGGAAAAGACGTTAGTCTGTTTAAGAAGGGTCAAATCATTGGCATGCATCAAGCAGAGAAAACATCTAAGGAGATTGCAGAAACTACTAGAATTGGGTTAAGAACTGTCCAATGCATCATTAAAAACTGGAGGGATGGAGAGGAACCATCGTCTTCCAGGAAGAAATGTGGTCGGAAAAAAATCCTGAATGATTGTGATCTGCGATTACTTAAACGTTTGGTCAAATCAAATTGAAGAAAAACAACAGCAGAACTCAGGAGTATGCCCAAATGGAACGGGCATATTCCAAGATGACAATGCCAGGATTCATTGGGCTCACATTGTGAAAGAGTGGTTCAGGGGGCATGAGACATCTTTTTCACACATGGATTGGCCACCACAGAGTCCAGACCTTAACCCCATTGAGAATCTTTGGGATGTGCTGGAGAAGGCTTTGCGCAGTGGTCAGACTCTCCCATCATCAATACAAGATCTTGGTGAAAGATTAATGCAACACTGGATGGAAATAAATCTTGTGACACTGCAGAAGCTTATTGAAACAATGCCACAGCGAATGCGGGCTGTAATCAAAGCTAAAGGCGGTCCAACAAAATATTAGAGAGTGTGACCATTTTTTGGTGGCGACTTTTTTTTTGGCCAGGCAGTGTATATCAGACAAAACAATAAACTGAACTCTAAACTACATACAATGGACTAAGCTAAACAAATAACATCATATTATTACTGTAGCAAAAAAAAATTGCCTATACAGATTAATTCATAATTATCTATTGAATATAACTAATTATATATTAATTAGTTACTCATTTAATCTTTTGTTTCCTGAGCAGCTCACAATCCTTTTCAGCAATGAACAAAAAACCCTGCTTAATAAAACAAGCCTTAATCAAAGAATGTGCACAGAGACATCCTGTCACAGACGTCTTGTCAAAAATGACTATGTGTGCACACATTTTTCACAGCTTGTGCTCAGGTGTCCATGTGCACAGCAGTCTCCCAGTTGCATGAAATACACTTTTGATTACAGAGGAGGAGACAGCAATTTTTTCAGCCTGTGGAACCTCAAACAGCAACCATATCCCTGTGAAAGCTTCACTCTAAACGCTTCACACAAAACTTTACCTCATTTTCTGCAGATTTTCAGTTTTGCTGCCATATATTTTCAAGTCCAATTCAAATCGAATGAGTTCTTTTCTTCCCTATATTTTTCTTCTCTGCACATTTGAAGTTTTCTTTCTATTTTTAGTCTGAGCTGGCTTGTCTCTTAGGGGTAGACTGTTTCACTCAAATGCTTTTCTTCCTCATGTACAATGATTCTTTTACCACCTTTATGTTCACATGCATTCCTTAGGGGATGAGGTTATAACAGTTGGAAGTTAAAAAAAAAAAAAAACTTTTCTCAACAACAACTAAGACTTCTGCTCGGAAAGTTACTGCATAAGAAGAAAAACTCTAGGATATGCTTGGATATCGTCTCACAAAAGTGTCTGTCACGCGTGCAAGAATTGGTGTCATATACTTACTTCAATGTGACATGTGCTGTCTGCAGTGCCTGAGAGGGTTTTGAGAACATGCCCAGATCCCTTTGTCCATTTGTTCCTGCAAGCAACTGGTGGCTTCAGACAGTTTGAAACAATTAAATACTAACATTTGCTTTTAAATAAAAATTTGGCTTTCGGCAGAATAGTTTGAGTATGTGATTCTCAGTTCCTACAATCTTACTTAAAACAACCAGTTATGCAAAGATATGCTCCATTTATGACACTTTAGTAACACTAAGAGTGTTAATCCCTAATTAGCTAATTTTTACACATTAATTATATTCACATCTTGTAGGACTTCCATTTAGTGTGCAGAGCCACACAGACACATGCTCAGTACAATAAATGTAATGCAAGTAGTTCTCTTTGTGTAAATTTTAAAGATGGTACAGCTCAGTTAGAACTTAAAGCAACAAATCACCAGGCTAGGTTTATGGTTATTGTCAGGATAAATCTAGACAACAGGTTGGTCCTACTGATCTTGCAGCCACATTACTGAAGATTTGATAAAGCAAAAGCATTGTTTAATTTAATAAATCTGGAACTCTCTTTTTTTAACATGTTTTTTATTTAAAGGTACACTGTAACTATATAACTATTGCATTGCCTTTACACTGTATGTTACAAAGAACATAAGATAGTCGTTGTTGCTGTTGTTTATTTTTATTGTAGAGTGCTTTTACACGGACGTGCCGTCCGGTTAAACTGTAAATAAAGTAAGAAAAAACAAAACATCAATACTTAGTATTGCAGAATTCAATCAACACAAACTTAAACATAGATTTATTAGCTAGGCTTCTCTAACCAGTTATAAGGCAGATTATTCTTAGAACACTTTGTCATATAATAAACATCGGCATTCAACTATCAGTGCAGCAAACACAGCTAGCATTGGGCTAATTAGCGCTAGCAAATTCAGCAAGCTCACGCTTAGAACAGATAACAAAAAGCTAATCTCCCCACAGCTTACAGCATTAATAACTCACCACGTTGGGCAACACTCATGAACGCCAGTAGAATATGATTTTATTGTAGCTTCAGCTTGTTAGCTTCAGCTAACGGCAGTCTCTGTGCCGTAAGTTTCTTCTCTTGTTTCACCTCCCCTCCACTACCAATGCAAAACAACTACAGAGCCCCCTAGCGGAATGGGAGGAGTGAATCCAACACTGTACCTCATGTTAAAGCATGAATAAATTTTTGAAAAAAAAACCACAAACATGTTTTTTATTAGTTTCTCCTTATACATGCACGCTATAAATTATTTTAATTTATTCTGCTCAGTGGCACATTTCACTGAATCTGAATGTACTATTTTGAGTATTTCTGCATTATTATTTTTTTCTTCATTGTAAACATTCTCTTACTGCACTGCCTCTTTTTGTACTTTTTCTTTCGTATTTTACATTGGTGTGAATCTGCGTCCTTCGGTTAGCTTGTCACTTTCCAGCTGGTACACCTAAATGTTCCAACTGAGGGGCAATAAAGGTTATTTCTATTTTATTGTTTTCTATTAGTACCCATTTCCTTTTCTCTAATAAGAGCATTTAAATAATGAAATAAAAATACAAAATTGACATAATAAAAGACCTGTACAATATATTTCCATAGGCCAAAGGATACTTTTCTTTTTGCTTTATGGTATTTTCATAAATAGAAGTAAAATATATGAATTGTATACTGAATATACGTAAATAAATAAGGTAATTTACATCACAAATATTTTTTTAGTAAAAAGAAAGCACTGATGAAAATGGGAATTGGAATACAGCATAGTAAAATTTTGCATGGGGTATAGCCAGCCTAAAAGGATTTATTTGGTATGGTAATATGCAGGATCGCCCTGCATGGGTTCACCATATCACCATAATTTCTAGAATTCAAATACATTTCACCTGCTCTGCTGCTTTCTTTCTGTGAAAAAATAGCTAACACAAAAATTAAACCATCTCTGTCACAAAGCCCTCAGAGCACTAGCTACATCAACATGTTGCCATTAAGGGAGAGAATGAAGACATTTATGGATCCCTCCTTCTGGAAACAGCCTAATTAATCACGCCCCCGATCGATGGCTGCTCAGGAAACAACGACTGCTCAGGTACTTCCTGCTAACACACCATCAAATAGATCCTTCCCAATTCCATCTTTCACTTGTTGAATCTTTGACCTCTTTTTCTCTTAGAGGTTTCTTTCTCTCGCGCATTCAGGTGTGAATGACCTTATGTACAAAATACACAATAATGCTACATCGAATAAAACTGAGAAATGAGACCTGACCTAAGAAGACATCACAATTTTCAGCATCGTCAATATCCTATAGCATCCTCATGATAGATGTTTTAGAGCACTGAAAATATTATTTGGAGGATATTAACTCACTGCAGGTTATTAGGTTTTCCTTTTTAAAGATGAATAAACCATTTACAGAAAAGTATTTAAAATGTTTGCCAAATATGTTATTGTCTTTTTCATCTGGTAAGAGATCACCAGCTGAATTTTACTCATACTTGTGCATACTTTGCATCAGGAGGTTCTGGTAGTGGAAAAAGTGGCTATAGGAAAGTGTAACGGCTTTGAGTAAAAAAAAGGGGGTAAAAATAAATGTTATTTATATAGCACATTTTCAGCAACAAGGCAATACAAAGTGCATACAAGGCAATACAAAGACTTTAAGCTGTTCACTTGAAGCTGAACCAAACACTAACAACACGATCAAAATGAAGTTTTAAAGATCATTGATTACTGACAGATTTATCCACTTGAATTAAATTACAAGTTTATACAACTTGCATTTGTATAAACTATTACAATTTTATACAATTATATGGTGCACCTAAAAATTTCACCTCTTTATTTTGGTTGATTTGTAATTTTTAAAAAATATTTTTCATTTACAATTTATTATACTCTTTACAAAAATGAACAAATTATATTTGTTTTCATTTTGGCATGTTAATCTACCTGCATTTAGTGCTTTCCTGAAAGAAAGTAAGGGGTTGTTTTAGAAACAGGTAGGTTCCAGTTGCGCAGCGGAACCTTTTTCTTGGGAGGTGTTGCTTCTGGATTGTTTTTGGGGCGGAGTTCTTCTCTGGCTCAGACGCAATCTAGATGCTAACGGTAGCACTTCGTTCGTCATTGTTAAGTCCTGTTTTACAATTCTTCAATTCAGTACATGGTAAGAAAAACACACTAGAGCTACTCTGTAAGATGTTTACTTCTTTTTTGATCAATCGGCATCATTGTGATATGCTTTCTGTGCACATTTCTGCTAATAGTTGTAAGTTTTTACAGCTGAGGTTTAGATTGGCATTATGCCAACCCACGCCAGAGAAATCTTGCTGAATTTGGTGATTGAAAAACCGCAACATCTTACTAACTCCCTTTTTTAGGTGTTTTATTTTGATTTTGTTTAAATAATATTCAGTGCATGTTGCTTTGTGACTGTTAAAGCAGCCGAGACCACAGTGAATCTAGCTGAAGTTAAAGGTAGAGAAACTATTCTTTGTTCATGAAGCGTGGGAATTCAGAGGTTAAAGTTGGAACAATGCCATATTCTAAATGTATTGTAAGTCTTACCATTGTATTTTTGATTATTAGTAAGCTAAAGTCAGTGTACATTTTGATGTTCAGACAGGTTAATGCAGTAAAGCTTTTAAACAGCTGACTCTATTTAATACACTATACCTTGCTTGTCTTCATCTAAGTGAAGGATGCCAATGTGAAAAAGGTAATGTATGAAGTTAATTTTTACTCATAAGAAAAGGAAACATGGTTTATAAAAGAAAGGTAATGTAGAACATTAATATTGTACACCGTAAAACGTTGGTTAACATGTAAATGAGATGCAATCTGAATGCTAAAAACAGCGCTTCGGCTGTCATTGCTAATTCCTTTTTTTGCTTTTCTTTAGATTGCACACATCACTGCTGCAGCAGTCATGACACATGGGACCTGTAACAATTACATCTGAACGTCACTGGTGAGTAAAATAGCTTTTGTACTGTTTTTGTTGAGGTAGCGTTATAAGGATATATCATCTCTTTAGTCTCTCTCATTGAACTGAGCTTCTATCTTGAAGACCTATGTCAATATGGTTTTCATTCAGACTCTCACATTCATTACTTTTTACTTGATTTGCTTTCCAGTGATACTTGAAGTTATGCTAGTGTGACATTTAGTTTCCGGTATCTGTCAAGTAGAGAAGGCCCAAATAAGAAGCATGGCTTGTCACTGGGCTGCATGCCACACTTTTAAAATTTGTAAAAGAAAAAGTAAAATACAAACTTTATTTTACTTTTACTTTGCAGTTATGTTTTGAAATTAAAATATGTATAAAATACTTAGAATTTTATGTTTGTAAAGTGACAAAATGTTACAGATTACTTTTCAAAGCCAGTTCTTCATCCTTTTGCTAAAAGTTAACTGTAAATTAAAAATACTCATTCCCTTACATTATTCTGGAGGAATCTTGATAACAACTTTAAATATTTAATCAGTTAAATATATGGTAATGAATGTTTTAATACGCTCAATAAAGGGCTGTGATGAAGATATTCTCAAAGACTATAAAACATCCTGCTGAGATCCTGCTAATGGTCAATGAGCCACATTTGCCAGTCACCTATATGATGTGTTAGATGACTGTTTTGGATGAAAGAATGACAGTTTGATGAGAGTTTCAAAGCCTTTAGCTAAGATTTCCTTCAAAGGTTGGCACCCAGCATTGAAGCAGCTCGTCTCTGGATATAGAGGCAGATCACAAGGAGAAACCCTGGTGGTTTTACCATATCCTCATACCCACATCCCTCCCCACATCTCCTTCTGCTTTATCACCTCATTAATGTGCAACCCAGGAGGATTCTTCAAGGTGTCGTAGATGAAACACAAATGAATACCTGTTTCTAAAACAACCCCTTACTTTCTTTCCAGTTGTTTGTAGACACTTTCTTCCTTTTCTATTACTGACTTTGACGTAGTTCAAGCCATTACCATGGGTTGTGTGCAGCTGCAGCAAATCTGGAAATGGATAGTCGGATCAAATATCAAAATGTTTCAGTAAAATCCAAAATATAGGAATTTACCTATAGCAGTGTTTGATTCCTCTCAGTGGAGAGTGATTTCCATGTTAGTCAAACACAACAAAACACGGAGAGACCAGAGTTAAGAAGCTGTGTACAAAATGGTGGTTTGACAGCAGGAACTGTCAGATGGCATCTTTATTACTTTACATGAGGAGTCCTGGAGGACTTCACAAGCATCTGTTTCCGCTCTTTGTTGTTACTGCAAGCCTATAGGAATCAACCAGCTTCAGCTGTTTGATGGCGCAGCACATATTTGTTCAGGGGATTAGACTACCTCAAGGTCTGCAGTAATGCATTGTATGGAGGTAATGGATAATGCTGTTGTGTGTTGGACAGGCAACACACAACATTGCCTGTCGATTTGACTCTGTCAATGCATATCAAAACTGTGTGTTAAATGAAGGAGAAAAAACTCAACCAGAGGATAGTGGCATGCTGTGGTTGAAAGCAAGAAAAAACAATTGTAATAATTGTAATTGTTATACACAGAGTGATTAGCTGTGGGAGGTTAAACAGCATATGTTGTGAAAGTGGCAGCAACCATCTCCTTCCTTAAATGGAAACTCTCTGAGATGAATGTTTTATTTGCTGTTTTATTAAAACAATGATAACAAATGTTACTCAAAATGTAAAGCTGATAAATTTAATCTCTATAACTTAATCTACACAGAAAATAATGTTAACATTATATAGTGTTTAGGTTGTAGTTGTTTTGCCTTTTGATACATTGAATCTACCACCACCATGCTTCATAGAGCGAATAAGGATTTTCTTCAGAGGTATGTATATCTTCTTTAAGTAATGACTGAGACTGTTGATGTGAGAGGTGTATAGCAGTGGTTTATACTACACCGCTGTTTTTATGAGGTAAAAATTAAAATTAAGTTAGTGTATTTAAAAATTAATTCTAAATAATGACGCCTAGATTTAAAGATCACTGAACAGCCTAAACTTCTAAAACTTAATGTAGATCAAAACAAACATTTTATTGAGGCATAGGCTAAAATAATTCAGAAATATTCTTTGACACTGAAACAGCCAATCAAGCTCAAATTACAGTGCTGGCACCACCATGCTTCGGAGGTAGAACAATGGTTTATTTTCTTGGAGGTTTTTCTTTTTTCCATTCTCAGTTAGTTTTGGTCGACGGTGTTGTACATATGCATCATGTTGGGTTTTAAAGTTGTTTTCATGCCTAAAATAAGGAAATGGGGAAAAATGCTTTTAAGGATTTGTTTCTGATTTGTTTGCCTTAATCTGAATAACCCTAACAGCAGCAAGTGGAATTAATCATGTTTAAATAAAAAAAAAACTCTACTAGATGTTATATTACTCAGTCATATTAAATCTTACAATACCTTGCACACATTTGTTGCATGGCCTTTTGGCAGATAATTATTTAACAACCACAGTAAATCCAGTTGGCAATCCTGCTTGGATATTCTGTCATATAAAAAAATGATTTTATTCGAATTGTTTTCAAATTTAACAGAGCTGAAACTTTCTTTGCATTTTCAGGTTTGGAGCTTCAAATAATGATGGCTCACATTAAAATGTTCCTTTTAGTCTATAGGGAGAATCTCAACAGGTGGGTGTGGGTGGAGATGTGCTTGTAGGCTTTTAAATTGACTGAAATGATATTCATAACTGTGACTCATAAAGGGCACCTGCTCTTAGGCACCTGCTGTGAGCTCTTCCTAGCGGCTGGTTGAAGATCAGGGCTCAAATATAGCCGGGTATCAGTAGGGGTCCACATCTGGAGTTTGAGAACATGAAGACCCAAAAGTAAGGACTGGGGTCTAAATTAGCAGACAATGAAATCATGTATGGGTGCTAAAAACTGAAAAAGAAACTGCCCTATGAGTGCACAATGAGCAGAAATGTATTAAATAACAATTGAAAGATATAAACTACTTCTAAAGGGCATTAAAAGGTAAACCCGATTGAAATGAAGAAGGACTAGATAAATACATCCAATACAGA
The DNA here is from genome assembly GCF_001444195.1 of Xiphophorus couchianus. Taxonomy (NCBI): domain Eukaryota; kingdom Metazoa; phylum Chordata; class Actinopteri; order Cyprinodontiformes; family Poeciliidae; genus Xiphophorus; species Xiphophorus couchianus. The sequence goes on from NC_040236.1 coordinate 7,700,525, forward strand.
TTCATCAAATGTAAGTGTTTTCATATGGATTTGCAAGCAAAGTGAAATAGCTTACGATGTCTTGAGGGTTTGCCATTGTTGTAAGGTGAAACAGTTTAGCTGATCACCTGAGATATTCTATATACAAAAGAAGAAACATATTTAAGACTTTTAACAAGTTTCAGTGAATGTTTAGCAAGCTGGAAGCCAGTATAGATAGGAAAGAAAAACCCAAATAACAACCATAGACACAAACACATCTTCATACTTTGAAAGATTTTATTGGTGGGGGATGAAGCTGAACTTCAATGTGTGTTCTTGACATTGTAACCTTTTTGTGATATTTTTTTATGATGGGGATGAAATTGTTGCTGGATGAAACTTCTTTCCTCTAGTTTTTTCCCAAACCTGTCGTGATTGTCCACCTTTGTGGGAAATAAAAGGCAGTAGATTGTTCTCAACCTGTGTTTATCTACAAATGGTGACAACATCAAAACAGAAAAACACAAAATGGGTCTGCAGACAAGAATTTAAATTGATTGTACTGCATTGGCTGTGCCAGCAAATACAGATAGAGACTGAACTATGTTTATGTTCTTAAAGTTATTTCCTGACATAGGGACAAAACATGGCTTTCACAGTTGTCTTCTGTAGTCATGGATGATGACTGCTAGCACAACTGAGAAATAAAATCGTATGTATAAAATCTTTCAATAAATGTCATAGATGCTGCCGTAGGCTTATAAAGGGAATACTTGATGCAAAACTGTTAAATGTCCATTTATGGATCACATTTAACTTTGGATATTTGTACAAAGTATTCATACTGGAGAAAATAACCCTTCAAAGAAAATTATTCTACTGCCCGCTGACCTTTTAAATTGTTACCACTTATTATATGAGCTATTTACATGGATTACAAAACAATGCCATAATGTCTTTTACCCTAAGAAAACGGTCATTTTTATTATTGGAGAATATTAGCTTAAATATTAATACAAATGGAAAAGAAAAATCTACCCAACCAAAATTAGATATCATAGTTCTCATTAATCACAGGTACTTGTTTCTGCTGAACCACAGATTTTCTGGACATAAGAGAGACCCATACAGTATCTGTCAGCTTTTTTGAGGCAGTGGTAGGTATTTCAAAACTTTTTCCCCAGATCAGCTGTACAGTTTGTGCTTTACTTTTCACCACATAGTTTAAATTAAATTAAAAATGTTTGGAAAACAGTTTTTTGCCTAGAGCATTAAAACTGAGAAAGTGGAGATTAGCACTTGAGAGAAGTTCATTTGAGAGAAGTTACCCATAAAAATAAATCTGTTTTCCAGTTTTGGCTTTATTTCTAACAATAGACCAGTCATCGTTGCTCCTGCAGTACCTGGTAGTCTGGTTTGGTGTAGTAGTCCAAGTCCAGGACATGATCCAGGAAATTATTGAATTCTGGAGGCATGTCTTTGAGTAGCATCTGGTGGTCATAATGGGATGTTTGAAAAGAAATTATTCTCGTTGTATTTTACTAACTCTGTTTTTGTGTCTGTCTTTGAGACACTGCCGTAAAGACAAAGAAACAGAAATTATAAGTTTCTCCGTGAAATTTTTTGCCTTTTATATGAAACAGTTAAAATATTAATGTTAGTAGAAAATGTTTGATCTGTTGCAAATAACTCATGTAAATCTGCAGACTTATAACAATAATGGGCATGTTTCAGCAGATTTTTGTAATGACAATTGAAAGAATGGGGATCAGACACGTGGTTGTATTTTGAGTGATCACATTTGTCAAATCAACAAATATCAGCTGACACACATTCAACTCTTGTGAGAGAGAGCGTTTGAAGAATAAACAAAGATACAACAGGTTCTGGTTTGATACTTGCTAACTTCATAAAGCAGATGCGATAGAACACAGTTGTTTTCTGATGTTATGTTCTGTGTCACATCTTCCACTTGTTTGTTTGAGTCATCATTAATCAGTTTATGCCACTTGGCCTTCCAGATTTGGCTAAATTGTCTGACTTCATCATGTGTGTTCCCTTTAAACATGTACAGATTTGCTTGATCACCCCGACACATAAATTGTTTTTTGTGCCAACGAGCCATGCTGACTGTCATCACCTAGTGCAGAGTTTCCCCTAACTTGATACTGTGAGTAAAATCTTGCAAAAAGAAAAGTTGTTCAATCAATGCAATTTGTGGCATAATAATGGAGATCAGCTTTCCTTACTATTTTCTCTTTTTTTCCCTATAGTGCAGATTGAAAAAACCTGAGACAACATGAACATGCAAAATCTTCCCATTAAATATATGAGATGATGCATTTGGTGAAAAAGAACCACTTTGGTTTTCAATATGCCTCTCTGCACAAAGCTCATGAAAAAAAGAAAATGATTATCTTAAGTGAAAAATGCATGCTACCATCTCCATCTAATGTTTGTAGCTCATTTGATTCTGTTATGCTGTAAGGATAGTATTTCACTGAATTGTTCATGCTTTACAGCACTCTTTCTTTATATTCTAAATTGTATTTAAGAGAGAGAATATTCAGGGCTTCCTTTCCTGTCACTTTCCTAGCTTCATTATACCTTGGTTTAACCTTCTATTAACACTTCCTATGAAATTCCATTTTCTGGCATACAGAACATCTGAACTTTTGACCAGAGCTGCTTGGCCTTTGTACATTACTTACTTCCACCCACCATCAGTTCATCAAAAATGTGGTCTTGGTCAGCTGAGCTCAGGTAAGCAAACCTATCTTCATATTTCAGGCAACAGCTTATTAATACCATTAATGTCAAGAGTTCCCATGTAAAGAGGAGTCTGAGTTATTTTTTCACACCTCATGCAAAGGTTAAAAATACATGTTTGCATGAACTGACTGACCCATATCTGGACTTCATATTCAGATCCTTTGGAAGTTGGTATTTGAAGGACCTTGATCTCTGCAGGACTTTTACTAAAGCCAATCCCTTTGGTAAATAACCCTACACTTCTAACAGGCTCTAGAAAATAAAAATCAAACAGTCTGGCTAATTCCAATTGTATGATTTTCTTAGATTTTTGTAACTAAATCGGTTTGACTCACTGATAGTCCACATATATTTTATACTGTATTTGTGACTGATATTTATAACTAAAGAATTGCTTTTATGTAGTTAACGTCACTTTGATCATTCGTTTAATGATGGTGCCAATTGTTATTATTTCACATAAACTGTGTCCTGATTAATGATGAACAGCTAAAGTAAAACATGTTTATTTTCAGTGTTGTCTTCTGTGTATTATAGTTATTTTAACTTGCGTCGGTTCTCTTAAATATAAATCCTTAGCAACTAAAAAGTTCCCTTCTGTGCCTGTTGCTAAGCTCTTGTTTAAGTTTTTAGAGTCAAACAGTTTTTAGTAAAAATAGATTCCTCTTTTCTGAGGTCAAATGACTTCACTCTGCTTTAACAATAGTGACAGAACTTAATTACACTACTCTAGAATTACTGTCAAAAGATGCATATTTTATTATTTGAGCTGTTGCCACTGTTCAATGTCAATGTATTATACATTTTTTTTTTTTTTTAATCGCAAAGAAATGTATTTTCATGGCTAGATTTCCTCAAACTAAAATGCTCAAGTGAAAATGTACAATAAAGATGTATAGTAGTCATTGTTTTAGTGTTTATCCATCATTCCATCATTCGTCTAACATCAGTCACAGGGTCACCAGCTTATTTTGGTTCATCAAATGGTGCTCTCAGACTTGAAGTGATAACAAGTCCCTTCAGAAAAATCTGTGTCTCACTGGAGTCTTGTCCCCATGGGTCATGCTTGGTAAACCTCCAAAGAAGATGCACAGGAGGGAACCTGGTCAGAAGCCTTAATCAACTCAGCTGGCTCCTTTAAATGCCTAGACTGAGCTAACCTCCAGATGATAAAAATCCTCACCCTATGTCAAAAGGCGAGCCAAGCTGCAGAAGGAAGCTTGACAGCTTGTCTCATTTATTGTTACAAACCCTATCAGTTTAGGATCTCTGTTTTGCTACACTAAATGTCATGATTTTGACATTTTTGTTTTGTAACAGAAACAAAAACATTTCTGCAGCAGTCTGAAGACTTGAAATAAAATAATTCCCGCAAGCAGTATTGCAGGGCCAATTCAAAACAGAATAACTTTTAATTTATCTTAATACTGGTTCAGTTGAAAGTCAAAAGGAAAATGATTCTCCCATAGTCTTATCTTTATTCCAATTGAAAAGAACAGCTGTGACATAACTCAAATCTAAAAAACACCCACAACAGTTTGTGACGTTTGTGGGTCTGTAGCAGCAGCCTTAAAACTGCAGATGCTAAATAACCTTTTTCAAAAGAAGCACAACCCTTGCCTTATTTTACAGAGGCTTCACTGTGTTCTTTACTGACATACTTTTCACATTGCTAAACTTAATTTCAGCTTAAAAGTTTGCATCTAAAAAATCAAGCCAAAGCTCATAAGTCCAACAATGTATTGGAGGCTATTCACTCAGGCAACTCAAAAACTGCATGAATCACACAGCCCTGATGACATATACAGTTAAATAAAACCTAGTAATAGTGGTCTACAAGGACTGTCTCTGAAGAAATGTTGTTTCTTATTATAATGGGAAAATTGATGATGGGATTTATAAAAGAGTTTACAATGGCTATGAAAACTTTCAAGGTCATTTCACTTGGTTGTTTCAGTGGGACCCTTTCTTTTCTGAGTTCAGCTTCACTGACGTAGCTTGCTGGTACACTTAATGAAAACGATTCATTAAAATTCTTACCCAGCTTATCATATGCAGCTGTAACAAGTTCAAAGGTCTGCGTGCAAAAAAAGTCTCATCCAATAGACTTCTTTACATTACCACCACCATCAGATTGGTTTTCAAGCAATTATGTGTCTGGATTTTCTCCTCACCTTGAATCGTGAGCTTCTCTTATATAAAAAGGCTTAGCTATGTTGGGATTGAGACACTAAAGTCCCTCTCAGATGTCCAACATCAGATTCTATTATAATTGGATTTTTCGCTGTTGTTAATAAATTGTATACGATGCGGCACAAGCATCAGTAAACTTTGAAGCTATTCTAGAAATCTGGGAACAATCTGGAGAGTTACAATAGGCCTGTACAGCTGCTTAAAAACTAATCTGAACAGAAATGGAAAGAATTTGAATTGAATCCAATTGGTAATTCTTTCAGAACATAAATTCTATATTATTATATTATGCCGATATGTATATTGAAACAGAATTAGTAAAATATAATCAAACTAACATATTACCTTTCATCAGAGGCTTTAGCTGCTGAAGAGGTAATCAATCAATCAATCAAATTTTATTTGTATAGCACATTTCAGCAGCAAGGCATTTCAAAGTGCTTTACATCATTACAAACACAGAATCACAATGCAATATAGAATCAATCATTAAGTCAAGTTACATCAATAAATTTGTAATTGATTACATTTCAAATGCAATTCTAAACAGGTGGGTTTTCAGTTGAGATTTAAAAGAAGTCAGTGTTTCAGCTGTTTTACAGTTTTCTGGAAGTTTGTTCCAAATTTGTGGTAATAGTATTTTTATCATCATTCAAAAGTCTAAAACAGAGTCCAGCCACAATTATCAGGAATTCATTTTGCAGTGAAATTTTGTGTCTGTATTTTTTTATAATCTCTTGGTGTTCTTTGTCCGTCATACTCGGTGCTTTATGGGTATTCCTCTTTCTTTCAACATCAGCTGCCATCCCTGACACACCACATGCTTTATTGCCCACTAAAGCCTAATGTTCCACTCCTTTTTGATATCGAATTATTTATTTATTTTGTTGAGTCGCCCGTAAGCTCCCTTATGAATGATTGCCTGCCGCAGGCCTGCTGCAACATGATCTCGAGGGGTATTAAATATATTGCTGGCATTTGTTTTCTACCTCTAAGTGGACTGGACGACACTGCAGACAAATACTTATCCTCCAAAGTAGAAGGGCCTCAGCAGCAAAACAAGTATGTTCTGGGCTCTGTAATCCTTTTTGCATCCTGCCGCCGGGAGGAGTCAAATGGAGAGAAAAAAACCCTGCTTTGATCAGACTGCTTATTTTGTATTTGGTCTCGCTGGAATGTGTATGACACCTCTGACTTTAATCTCCATCCAGCATTATTTATGCTTTATACTTAGGTGTTTATTGCATTTTCATAGAAAGGATGCAAGGTTCCTGTTTTTGCATGATGATAATACAAGCCTATTTTGTTGAAGGGGCAGTATTATGTAAAATTGTGGCAGCCATACAATTGTGCAAAACAGTTGGTTAGACCATGCACTGCCTTTAAGGATGAAGCTCCTCCTCTGAGGAGCTCTGATGCTCCAAGCTTCAGAGCGTCCACATCTTACAGAGGCTCCCCCCTGTCAGCTCCTTCAGACTAGCCAGCAGCAATTAGCAAACACCTAATGGCACTGCACATCTGCTGAGCTCTTTATATGAGCTTCTTCTCGATGCAACGCTAGTAAAAACGTTGTTAAATGGTTATAGAGGAGCGATGTTGTGATTACTTCCCGAATGCGGAGTGTTGGAAAGAGCAGGACTTTCTTAAATACAGAGGCCCACTTTCAAGGTGTTAAATTACTTGGGGGGGGGGGAGCTTGGCTTTTAAACTCAAGTTGTTCCTCTTTTTACCCCTTAAAACCTATATAGCCGCATAGTTGATATGCACCAAGTGTTAGTGCAACAGAATTAAACAACTTGAATTAAAAGACAAAACATTGCAGTCAATGCTAATGCAGAACAACACTGCAGGATTACTACACTAACTTACTCATTCTCCACTCATCTCTATATCTCTGACTTTCTTATTGCTAATAATCTTCTTTTCTTTTCCATTCACTCTCTGAAGCTGTAACAAAAGGGAAAAAATGAATGCGTTATCACAATTTTTGCATAACCAGTCCATCAGTCTCATCCAAAATCATGTTTATTCATGTTGCCCTCAAGGGAAAAGGGGTAAGAGAGAGATGATTAAATTCTAATTTGACCTCTATCATAATTTAGCCAAGCCTATTATGATGTCAATCATTTGAACTCAATACTGGAGTGAGGAGAGGGTGATTGTGTAGCAAAGGGGAAGGGATTTGCAGATAATTTGAGGACCACACAACTGTATCAAATCAGTTTTCGTCCAAGCACATATGCTTTTCACAAAGAGAACATTGCTTGCTCAGTAAAAGTGACAATGAAATGACAGACTTTAGTACAGCTTGTGAAAATTCCTTTTCTTTGTGTACAATTTTGCTAAAGTGAGGGAAAATAATTCAGCCAATGGCACGAGTGAATGCATCAAGATCATAACACATTTTTTAGTTTTTTGAGATTGTACTGTATGAAGGGTGGAATTGTGCCCCAATAAAAACAGTTTCTCTACTGTCTGCTATAAAAGCAGACATATTCTCATGCATTACATGAGAATTCATGGATTACATGCATTCTTATGTAATCCAAAGCAAAAGAGGTAAATAAATTAAAACTTCAATGTCAAAATCCTGACGTCAATAAGTTTGGAACAAAACTACATTGCAAAAAAATTCAAGTTGCAGCAGAGCAACTTAATATGCAAGAGTCTGTTCTCACTCTAGTGAGCAACAGATGATACTTGGAAAAACAATTTGACAGCGGAGCCATTTTTACAAAATATTAAAATCTTCAACTTTGAAACATGTCAGTGTCGAGAACCATGTCATTATTTTCTTTGACTGGATGATGTACTTACAGGAATGTAGAACATTAACAATACTCACATGTCTTCCACTTCAATGGTGTAGGAAGGGATGCTGCTTTAAGTAAATAACACTTGGGTATCACTTTCAAAGCAAACACAATTTAATATTCTTGGACTGCAATGTATTTTTTGGATGCTCCAAAAAAATTTTACAGCATGGGTGCTGCAACTCGGAAATGCTGTATCTGCCTCACATGCACTGCACTGCTATAAAATCGACACAAGTACTGCTCAAGTGTTGTAGCATTACCCTATATATCATTAAACATCCTGCAATCTAACTTAGCTGATGAATATTCATTGATGTGTTTTCTGATTTATTTGGTAAATACCACCTGGGAGCAGTCATGTTCTGTATAGAGCATTTCACTTTCATCTCCAGATTATTAAGTATGGGGGGAAAAAAATTACATTTAAGAGACATATTGACATCACAGCAAAAGTTATCTGTATTCACTGGACAGAAAATTCAGAAACAGGAGGATGGTAAGGATACGGTATAAGTATTTTGATCAGTTTCTGGTAGCAAACTGATATGGTGTAAAAGTGAGATGAATCCTTACAGGATCTCCTCCTCCCCTTAGGTGATAACTTATTTAAACGAAGGTTAAAGAATCCAAGTTAGACTTGCCCATTCAGCTAAGGTTGCTCATGCACAGAAACCTTAACATTACAGAAACGCTGGGGTATTCCAGAGCATGCATTTAAACAACAAGGGATATATTTTTTCCAGTCTCCTACTGAACGTCAAGATTTTGGAAAGCCATAATTCTGTTGATTATAAAGCTATTGAAATGTAAGAATAACACATTGCATTTATATGCTTTTAATGTTTCCAGAAAAGTCTGTCTCAACTTAGGAATTTATATAGGCTGATGGGTATTTCTCAAACCTACATAAAAAGTGAACCACAGACAACATTTATGAGTTTTCAACCAAGCTTCTGCAGAAGGAGAAAACATAGCAAGTCACTTATCCAAGGTGTTTACCATGCGTTCTGACTCTCTGCATCAGAACTTGTTTTTTTCTTAGAAGGCAGGAGTGAAATGGAATGTGGGGTAATAAATCAAAGAGGGAGGGCTATTCTGAACAAGGAAGAAAGAGAACACAGAAACTAACACACTGGCCCTTTAAGGAGTATCCCTAGGTTAGAAAGCAGCTGCAGCTTCAAGGTTTAGGGAAAAAGCAAGTTTTGTCTTTCACAGATTCTTCCTCTCTGGGTTGTGAATACTAAACCTATGAATGAAAAACAAACTAGTAACTACTTGCGTAAGAATGATAACAACACATAATTATTCTAACATAGGCCTGTTTACAAAATCAGAAGTAAGAACACACATAAAGCAGAAATGTTTCTGTAAAGAGAGTGAATTTGTAAGCTAAAGCTTCAACCTACTCCTTTTGAGTATGTATTTGTTGTAATAAACTCCACATATGGTATTATGCATTTAAATACTTTTACTGAAATGAACTAATCTGTAAACTAAACTAAACCAATTTAAGTTACATGCAAAGATCACTAAATTGACAAATTTAGTTACATTTGCCAAGAGAAAGTGATTAGATTTAGCTGAAGAAATTAAATTGAAGGATTTATCCTGCAAAATCTCAAGTTTGGATCTAAGTATGAAAGTTTGTTCATGAATATTCATTATAGAAAAATACCTACAAACATCTGGATGTGTTAAAAGGCTTTTAGGTTCTTGCACACTAAATTAAATTAGCCAGATGATAGGTATGCACTGCATCAAAACATAATGGAAGTGTGTTTGAAGCTGCTTGCCAGGGTAGGAGAAAACCTCATCGCTGATGATCCCATATTGATCTCTCAGCTCCCCAGCAGCCACATCACTTCATCTCCTTTTTTCACAACTCTCTCTCCCTTCACCTCATCTTGCAATATCCTGCAAGGTCTCATTGATCAGTAGTCTTCAAGGGCACAGTGGTTGTGCGGTAGGAGGCGGTCAAACAAGTTAAGATAAGTGCTGTGGAGCAGCACTGTGGAGAGTCAGCAGGGACGAAGATCTGGCAACCACACTGTAGCACAGCTCAAAGACTGAGGACTTATCCATATCTCCACCTCATTAACCTTTTATCCTGATTTGTTGACATGTTCTTTGCACAGTGTTGCCCTACATATATATCTATATTGAGGAGATGACTTCTCTCTGATAGGATCTTGAGAGGAAGGAGAACTCACACGCACAAAGAAAAAAATACTGTTTTCCATATACTGAGATGGTCTTCCATTAAACCTGATATAATTTTAATAAAATCCAATCCATTTTACAAGAGATCAATACCTGCAATCGCAAGAGAAGTCATAATAACTTCTTTGTAATTCATTTTAAGTGGCTCCATTTAATTGAAGATGATTGCTCAAAATGATAAATTTAATCTTAAATAGCCAAGCAGGGTTACACATTCTATACAGTGAATGGATGATTTTTTTCTTTGTCCTGAAGGTTGCACTCATCATTTCAGATGATAACATTACTTTCACTACTACCTATGGGGCTTTGGAAAACCTACTGAGCAGCATTCTCCATTATAAACATTATTAATCTTGAATGAATCCAGTTGCATCATGAACTTTGACCTGCAGGGTCTTTAAGCATTTGGGAGGGGAGGGATGGACAGAGGGTTATGGTTGGGCCACAATGCAAAGAAAAATCCTTATGCAAAGAGAAAATTATTGTCGTTATCTATTGTTATCTGTTGTATCTATTTAATATCCCTGAGCATGTTTTTGCTTCATGACAATAGTAATCAGCATATATGGGAAGCAGTGTTTCTTCCTGTTCTCCCTCTCCTTGTTTTTATCCTTTTTATAATCACTGTACACATAACTGCCTTGATTAATATCACAAAATAAATCATAAGGTATGCCACATACAAGTCTCCAATCACATAACATTCCATGTTTCCTATGAAGAAAAAATTATTTCCTTTCATTAATTAGGGGAAAGCATGTAATCAATAACTGCTTGGAGGTAAAAAAAAAAAAAAAAACATTTACAGCAGGACCAGTCAGTTAAAATTATTTGATGCCAGCATTTACTGCATCAAGTCCTGCAGCTGCTGAGGGCCTGGGTCCAGGATGGTGGGGTGCAGACAAGCTGGGGCGAAACAGTCCCTTGTTGTCTTTGATAGGTAGAGACCTCTAATCATCGCCAGATGCTGACAAAAGAGCCAGAAGACTCGTGTCGTCTTTAATCTTGAACCCAACTTAAGCAATAGGAAAAGCTTTTTAAAATGTAGACGAACACAAACTTCTTACATGTTTGTTTATTCCCCGTCACGTACAGTTACATCAACGCATAGTCAAAAACCCGCCTTATTTCCAATTTTATTGAAATGGAACATTTTCTCAATTTGTTCTAATTAGTCTTTTTTAAATTTCCTTCCTGTGGTAATGTACACCCCAGGTGTTGATACTGTTGTAAATTAGGAATGGTTATATAAAGAAGTGGGTAAAAGAGAGAAGGGGAAAAAACCTTTGACTGAGGGAGGAAAGAAACCATTGCTATAAGAGGCTTAAGAGCATCCTGGAAGCCATCGTTTGGCCTCAGACCAAGAGCAGTTGTGGAATTGAGTTGCTGCTTTATCTCTTTTTAGCTTTACGGTTCCAGGCAGAAGTCTGACCACCACTGCTCTGCTTTGTTGAGTGCAAAAAATAAACAAAAAGTAACACACCACCACAAGCTTAAGCCTCGCTCACACATGAGTGACTCCATGTTTAATTTCTCAGTTTAAATTTTTTTGTTGCCGTTTGAAGGTAACAACAGGAATAGCGGGGAGAAAGTAAAAAAAAAAAAAAGTTTACTCCTAAGTTTGGCATGAATTCCCAAAACTTTAAATTTTTTTTGTTTTAAACTGATTACTGGTTACAATGCTGCATCAAACTAATAAAGATTCAGTACTTTCTATGTTAAAGAAAAAGTAAAAATATCACACTTTTGTGATGTAAAACAATGAGACCATAATAAATCATCTCAAAATGTTCAGCTAAAAAAGCAGAACAGGTTGACCTTATTAATGCATTATTTTCTTTTTGTGATCATTACACTTGTAAGCTTTTTTTTTGGCAGATTACTTCCAGTTACCAAGAAATTATTACAAATGGGTAAAGTTTAAAGTTAACCAAACATGTATTACAAATATCCAAAATATATTTTACTGGATAAAAAAATAGAAAAAAAAACACACACACAGAAAGTGAAATCTGCACAAATCTTAAAATGTCAATAGCTAAACTATCTACTAAGCTGTTATTTAACTATGTCATGCCGGGAGTGGCTATCATTAAAATTACACATTTTTTGTTGTTTCTACATGAAACGCTGGAATATTTCAACGCAATGCTAGATTCAGTTTCCCTCATTGAATTTTCTTGGTCAAAGAAGTAAAGCAATGCGGTTTTACATCTTGAGTGGAGGTTGTTCAACTGCCTTTATAGGTCGTCTTATGGTGGTGTATCATGCTAAATTAATAGGATGTACCAAATTGGCCGTGGTTGTCATCTAGCATAGCTGTTTGTGTTTTCCCAGCAGTTGAGAAAGAACTTGTCAACACTGCTCTTCTCTTAATGGTTTTAAATTGCAGGGATAACACAACTCGAGATGAGAGGGCAATAGAAAACCATGAGATAAAACATTTAGCAAATGTTTTATGCATGCAGCAGGTGAATAGTGTGCATTTGAACTAAAAAGAGTAAAGGTACCAGACAGGACCCAATTTTTAAGCCAGAATCAATGGTCAAGTAGTCTATATTTATGTTCTGGTCATGCATAAAATGCTGCATCTCGTCAAACGCAAAATGCTTAATGATACGAAGACTATTTATACAAGACAAAGCACTTATCTTGTCATGTTTGAGGACTGTATGACAACCTCAGAATCATCGCTTCCGAACCTAATATACCAGTATTTCCTCTTGACAAAATAACAATATACACACAAGGCACTATTAGGTTTCCTCCAGAAACACTTTTATTTAATGAAGCAGCACAGAACAGACGCCTAAGTTCAAGTTCAAAGTTCTGCTTTTTTGTGAGGTCTTTGCTGATAAAACTAGATCTAGTTTTCATCATCTCAAAGTCTGTTTATATACTTTTTTCAGGATAAATGTCAATCCATGACCTTTCTTGAAGTAATATACGCTCTCCAAAGGCCGACACAGCACTCAAGTTGCTTAGTTATGTTCAAGGGTAAAGGGGTCTTTTACTGCTGTAAGCCTCGGTATTCCCCACTTTCATGGAAAATACCTTTAACTATTTACAAGGAAATATTTATCTGTCTTTTGCGTAGCTAGAAATAACACTGGTGTCTCACAAAGATTCATTCTGCTTCATTATCACTCAGAAATAAACAAAATCTTAACACAAAGAAATGAAAATGTTGCAAAACATAAACTAAAAATGTCTGTCATCTTTAAAAGTGTTTCATCATAATACAGTTATTTATACTTACCTTTACATTGCTGTCACTTTTGCATCAGATTATTTGTTGTATTATTTGAAACCACGTTAAAGACATGTAAAAACTCTTAAAATAAATGTATTTTTTGCTATTAATTATATATTGAATTAGTGTCACACTAAATAATGCAGAAAAATTTGGGTTTTACATTAAGAAAACAAATCCTACATTAAGAAACAATTGTTTTGGTGTAGCATAACAGATGCAATACTTTTTTTCAAGTTCTTTCTTGCAATCTGAACCATTTCTTTGTTAACTTGGCCATATGCTTTGGTGCATTATACTGCTGATGCAACAAATGGTAGAGGCCAGCAGATTTCTTATTTGAATTTGTCTGGTAAAGTTTTTAGCAGATTTCATTAGGTCATATGGTCTAGCAAGGTTGCAGAGGCTTTGAGAAGATAAATGAACCAACACCATTACAAATTTTCCACCATACTTTTCACAGGACGCTTTTTCACATATTCCTTCTTTTTAACACAAATACAAGCTCGGTCTTAATAAATGAACGCACAGTTCCAATGCAAGTCGCAGCTGCATTTAGACAACTATCACACATTTGCATTTGAGATGGAAGGGCAGAAAACACTATTTCTTGCCATGTCTCACAAACAACACCATCTACTGCTTAATGTGAAGACTTCATAACCCCAAGGCGCCTCCATTCATTGTGGTGAACTTTACAGATATTTTATATGGACTTTCCTTCTCTCTTTGTATGAATATAATATAAACATTGGTCCTTGCACATCCTTGTTTGTCACAGTTCTAGTAATTTTATATTTGTTTCAAGTTTTGTGCTGACTGTATAAAGGACAAACTTAGGGAAACATACAGTTTGTAATTTTCTGCCTTATTTAGATATACGCATGAATAAAAAAAACCTCCACACCTCTGATTTAATTTCACTGTAAAATCCTGCCTGCTTTTCAAAGCGGTGATGAGCTTATTTCATAATGTCAGTGCTACCACCTGGCATTGTACTGCTGTATATCCTCCATGTGCTCCTGTGGAAATGTGGTGGGAGACCCACTGGAGGGTAACCAGTTGGTTTGGCTCTTGATGTCGCCACCTGTTCAGGCAGCCAAGTGTTGAGTCAATGAGGCTATGAGTGAGCTGAGCATTGGGAATGAGGAGCATTTGACTGAAGCACCCTTCACGCTAAAATCACACAGGTGAGAGCTACTCTGACACATACTCAGTTGTTTAGACACTTGTGAACAAGTGAAGCATGATTGCCTCTTCACCAGTGGACATGTTGTCCTTTTCCAATTAATGGGGTGAAGTTCGCTCGGTTTATGTTCTATTTTAATTTGCTGCTTTTGAGAATTGCAGGGGATTAGTAAGATGATATAACGTATTTTAATAATTCATAATAAAGGTGACTAACCTACTAAACCATAACAATGTGTTGCATAAAAAATTGTGCATTATTTTAATTCTCACACGGATTATTTTAAGCAGAAATGTCTTCAATCAATGAAAATCCTGTGGCCTGTGAAGTAGCCACTCTGACATATTGAGTTTGACACAAAAATCCAGTTGTATTTCAGCATATCGTCTTGCGTCTGACATCGGGGAATTTGTACCAATGCAATTAGTGTTCTTAGCCTGATGCCTATATATAAACATCCTATTGCAATTCCGGTTTCAGCAAGGTTGCATCATCAAATTCTGCTATAGAACCACTTTGATGTTTGAGTTATTTTCAAAGGCCAAAATCTCTCAATTAAAATATTTCAAGGGTCTTATTTGAATCTTGGTGTTTTAAAAGCAGTAACATTCAAACATCCTGGGTCTTTTTAACTGACAATGTAAATGTAAAGACCTGTACAACAATTTTCAAAACATATATATGTTGTAGAAATAAGATACCTGGGTAACACTTGCATTAAATCTTAAATGAAAAGTCAATTAAAAAACTCAACTTTGCATTATCATTATTTACCAAATGACATTTCATGACAACAGTTATAAAAATTCATGAAGACTCCTTCATGTTCATGACAAGTGTTATGTTTATGACAGTATAATGTCAGTCTCATGCACACTCCTTCAAATAAAGTGTTACCGATGCATGTAATGCATGTTTCATTCATGCTGGAGTTTACATGTTACAAAGCATAGTCTGATTAGTGACTCACACTCTCAGTATGTTTACTGTTGGTTCAATACTTGCTTTCATCCAAGTCCTCAAAATCCCCAAACAACATTCTTATCCCTCAAAACATGAAACATGACTGGGACATTTTGTTCCAACTGCAGCCAGTGAGCTCTGAATGAAAAACTCCATGGGAGTGCTATATATTATTGCCCACATCAGAAAAACACATAAATATATATTTACTGCTTCTGTTTAAACAGACATCATTACAATTTCTAACATCCAGTGAACTGGCATGCAGGAAACATCAGCTGCCTCAAGCATCCTATGATATTATTTTATCATGCTATTATTTTTTATGCAACTCATAGTGTAACTCCCATCCATCTGTTCTTAAGGTTTTCTTTCAGTGCACATTACAAATGATTGAATGATTCTGACATTGAAACATGTCTCATCTGTCCTCATCAACCTTTACTCTCCTGACCTTTTCATTGACTGTGGCTTTTCTCCCTCAAGTTGCAGGCAAAATCACAATTTATGGGCTCTGTGGCTGTTGCCCCAGCTCTGGGGAAGGCCATTAAATTAAGAAGATCAAGGGTCAAGAGGTCACAATGTCCTGCTTCTGCTACAATGGCTGACATCAATAGCTAGAGACCCCAAAACACCTATTTTCCATTTAACTCATTAAAAGCGACACCTTATCTTTTCATATCCACCATCAAAAAGAAAATAAGTGTCTTTAGTATTGTTTACCTAATTAAATGTAAGAGAAAAGAACAAAAGGAAGATGAACAAAATGAAATATTTATTTATTTCAAACATGTAAAATATCAGAGGACAAAAAGAAACAAATTATAAAAAATAAGAATAAGAGAATAAGATAAGTTATAAGAAACAAAGCTTTCATGTCCAATTCGAAAAGGAGTAGAAAGAAGCCAATGCTTATCAATTCCTACCCTCAACTATCTTTCCAATATACACACAAAGTCCATTTCAGTCTAGAATGTAGAGTCCAAATATGTCCCCCATTACACATCTATTTTTTTTCTGTCACAATTTTTGCACTTTAAAAATTATATTTGTACAATAAAATGATTATTATACAGTCTACAACATGCTTACTCTCTAAAATTTTATTACAACTACATTAATCAAAAATGTAATTGTATTGTTTTGATTAACAAAACAAACACAAAGCCTTTTCCTATTTTATATAATCCATTACATCAACACAACCCACTGACGCATCCAATCATGTTCAATCTACAGTACTGCACCCATAGCCCTCAACAGTATGCCAGTAGATCCCCAATGTGTGATAGCCATGTACTTTTGCATTTTAAATCTTCATCCATACTGTTCCACAGATTCACTCCACAGACGGCATACAGTACAATAACTAGTGCAACCTCACTTGGTTTATGTTTTCTAAAATTTTCTTTTAAATTTTAAATTGCTTCCTTGCAATGTGCAACGTTTATGTTTATGCTTACATCTTGCTTTGTACATTATTTGACCAGTTTTGAATTTGACAAAAATTTTGCTGTAAAAATAATTAATTTTGATGTTCTAATTATCCCACCATATTAATTATCATTACTAATCTATTTTGCAGTGAGCAAAGTGTCTGTTTAGTATATTTGAGAGTGTTTCCCCAAATCTCCATATAATAATTCAAGAATTATGAGATCAATGGTGTTTTTGCTTTCATATGTTTAATGTGAGGCTTTTAGCAGATTCTATGATCCAACATAACATCAAGAATTTTGTAATGCAGATATTATTCACCAGTACTTGTATTTTATGCATTATTTTTCCAAACTATATCATGTTTGTTTTACTTGCATTTATTAACAACCTATTCATGAGTTATGAGTTATGGCTTACTCATAACTCACTTGAGTAAACCACTTTTTAACATTACTAATTTATGATAAATGATGAATGAAAACAACTTTGGTTTCAAATGGTTGAAATAACTCGTGTATGTAACAGCTATGCTGACGATGATTGTTGGAAACGGTACTGAAGTTTATTAATTTCTTCAAGGCCTCTTTTTCTAAAATACAAACATGCATTTATGTGATGGAAGAATCAAAATGAAGTAAAACTTAATCATAGACATGAGTATCATTTTGAAAAGTGATAAAATTGTATACATTTGTTCATTTTATGAGCTCAATAAAAGGTAAACGAATGGAGCCTCAAGTGACAGAAATGAGCAGGTGTACAATGACTTGCAAAAGTATTCATATCCTTTAAACCCATGTATCAGGTTGAGTAGGAAAACCCAAATATCTCTCTCTCTGATGACACTCCACTTCCTTCTAAATCTTTTAAGGTCTGACCAGAAGGGACAACCACTCCAGCAAATTCGGCCTGCAGTGGGACATATCAGAAAAACCTCCCCAAGGAGAAGCACAGGAGTCATTTTGACCAGATTCCCAAACCTCCCCACTAACTCCTTTCAATGCAGAGAAGCAGTGGCTCTACTCGGATCTCCCACTGACCTCCTTAGTCTGTATCCAAGTCAAAGTTCATCCCCTTTTATCTATTATTTTGGTCATGATCCAATTATCCAATTATCATGAAGTTGAAAGACAGAATACAGATGGAAAATTAATGATTTGTTTTTAGCTCAGATCTTTCATTATCACAGCAGATAGGAACAGCGCCCACTTTACTGAAGCTGCAGTTTGTCAATTTCTCATTTTACTAACATTGCTCATGACACGTAAATACTAAAACTCTGGTACTTAAAGACTGACCCCAAAACAAAATCAACCAGTTTACCTTTTATTTGTAGAAATGGAACTCAATAGCATATTAATTATGTAAGGAGATGAAACGTGAAGGTATCCTGTACATATGGCCATTCACAATTTACACCTGTGAAGTATAGTGATTCAATTAGGGTTAAAATTAAATGGAAAAAAAAGCTTTAAAAAACTTAAAAGATATTCCAAATTTATTTTTACCATTTTTATGGCATAAAGAGACTTTATGACAGCATAAAATGTAGAGAAGTAACTTTCTGAACTTAAAAGAATACATCAAATTACCTGCAGTGAATAAATGTACAATTATATTAAGTAAAAAAAAAAGAAGATAGTCTTTTGAAAAACTAAGCAAACCTGAATTACTATGTTGAAAAAACTGAGATCTGTAAGTCATCAGTAGGGGGCACTGTAAGCTTTATCGTCTGCTTGCCCCACCCACCCCGCTTCTATCCAATGCAACCCTGCAAGTGGACTAGCCCACAACCTGGCAGTGTCTGTTAGTGTAAGAGATTTAAACAAAGAGGTTTAATATCAATCAGTGTGCATGTAAACACACTCATAACTCACTTGAGTAATGAAACAGTACTGAGTCACACTCTTTGTCTGTATGGTAATAATGTGAGTGGGGGTGTGTGAGAGTGTGTATTCCCTCACAGGAAAGTGAGAGACAAGGGTAGCCTAGAATAAGAGTGGATGCATGCTGTGTGCTGTAAAATGTAAGAAAGAGGAGATTGGCAAATGGTCTCTCAGATTTATTAGCAGAGAGAGACTGGATCTCTCTCCAACTAAAATAAACTGGTGGAACTAAAAAGGGCTGGAAGTGATACTGTGCTCATTAAAAAGCTAAGTCCCTGCATCACTTGTGGGCTGAGAGGCAAGAAATAAGTGGGTTCATGACATTCTAGTTTATTTTGTTTTAGGAATATGTTTTCTCACAATTGTTTTCATTTTCCAGATTTAGAAAAACACCAAATAAAGTACAAAAATTAATCTCAATTACTTTGTGCATTATGTCCATCTCCTACAAAGTATAAAGTTTATATATATATTGTCCAAAGTCTGTACAAAAATGCCCATGGAGGCATTCAAACCCATGACCTGCGAGGCTACAGTGCTGTTTTTCCATGGCACACTTAACAGCTCTCATTTTTGATCAAATTTCTTATTTTATCCAATTTACACATCATATATCTACAAAATATAATAAACTACATGGAATGAAAGCAGATTCTTCTGCAAAGAGTTATTACAGTATATGAATTAAGTTAATTTGAGCATGATAGGAATTCTCTGCGATGTGTTGACACTACAAAGTGTCATTAATATAGCTAGAGTACAGAAGTGGTAGTGGAAAGAGTTCGTCAAGAAAAGGAACAATACCCTTCTACTGTAAAGTTGACATCAATTTACAATTCATTTGCCTTCACAATGTGGTAATGTTCCAGCTGAAGAAGAAGAGGAAAAAGTTCTAGAGGACAACTATGGATTTTACAAGCAAGAACCACATCACATTGATAAGAGTTTAGAGGTTTATTTAAAAAAAGAGGTTGAAGGGATGGATGAACTGAATGTTGAGATGGGTCATCTCAGGAGACTTGATGAGGAAGACAAACACTCAGCATGGGGTTGCAGTCTTCAGAAAATGATATTTTCCTGAGTCGTTTTACTGGACCAACGAGGAGAGGATGAAAAAGGAGAATCAGAAGTAGGGGTAAGGGCGCGTACCAGGGGGTTGATGGTGGCGATGGTGGTAGGAGATCATTCTGTTGCCGGTTCGAACCCTGTTTAGAATGACAATATGTATTATTGTTATAAATTATATAATTTCAAAAGAAGAAAATATAAATTGTCCTGACATTGTAGGGTAAATGCTAATAAATAATCGATCACATCTCTATTCTTACTGTGATTTTAAAATGAATTTGGATCAAACTGGTCAGCTTTGTTGAGTTTTAACTAGGAATGTTCAAACTGTGTTGGTTTACATAATCATATTAAATCTACCAGTATCATTACTACACTCCTTTATAAATTTCAGGCTCTTGGGAAAACATCCACCCTTTCAGCATGAAACCAGTACTGTTTAAGTATTAACGACGCCAGAGCATCAGCAACAGCAGACCTGAATTATCAGCTCGTGAACTACGGTGTATGCTCCTGTTGAAGCTGTGAGTCATTGTAATTCTAATTTGTACTGTTTTATTTATGAGTTTGCTTCTGAAGCACTACACTACCCACAAGCTTTGATGACTTCGTATCAACTGGAGCCACTGTTGCCATAGAAACATTAAAGTTGGCAGTCAGACGCGATAAAGTAACATCAGCCAACAAGCACCCTTTTGTCATCTGGCAACACCAGCAGAATGGTTTTACAACATAATACTGTTTTGCATCCAATTTTGAAGGACTAGTAAAGAGTATACTCTGCAAGTAATCACTTATATTAAACTTTTGTTTTACCTTTTATTTATCCTTTATATCTTAAAGCAAGCTTTAAAAATGTAGCTTCATTCCAATTCTGCTGTAAGAAGAACATTATTTCTTTTTAGACTGCATGGTCTAAAGTGGAACAGATTACCCCCCAGAATGCAATTGGCCTTTCATTTTTGTTAAATGCTAACCAGTTTCCTACAAGGAAAATCATCCCACTTATCATTAGTCTCACTTGCTTATATTCAGTAAATGGCATAAACAGATTAATCTGTGAATACTACAGTAACACACCAAATGATCAAATGCAACATATGGAAAGAGCCCCCCACTCCACTATGTGGAGTACATATACGCGGATATTTTCAAAGGTCAAAAGAAAGATATGACTATAACATTAAGTGCAATGTAATCACTAAACAGCTTTAAAAAATTGCACAGATCCAGCCCAATCTTCAGCATCATATATGACTCCTGGCTTGTGTGGGAAGCTGGATTTGCTGGGCATCCTGGTTCATTTCACCGTACATTCAATTACAGTCGCCCACAAATTACTTCAAGAATACAAGCCAGCCTGAGCCGCCTGCCGCCTCCACATGTGAATGCACTTCTCCTCCTCCTCATGCCCCCATCCTCGCTTTCATTCCCTTCCTCTTCTCCTTCTCCTTTCGGCATTTCCGCAGACGAAGGCTGGACGGTTAGTTGTCTGAGAGTCGCATGCTTTTTTTGATTTCCGCCCCAGTACTTTTACTTTTTGATTTCTCCAAAGGAGTTTGGCTGGAAAACACACAAGCAAAGAAAACACCCTCAAACAAGCGGCTCAGTGTCTTTTAAACACCCACTGCTGACACGTGCGGATGATTCCTGTTCTTTTCTTCTCTTCGTCATACACACATGGATGATACTTGTGTGCATCGCTGTGAGCACAGGTGCATGCATGCACATTAACACTCAGAAGACACCAAAGCAAAAATTACAGATATCCCCCTCCTTATCACTGTGTGAATCTGTCAAGTGTGCTTGCAAACACCCTTTTTCTTCCAACACACACAACAAGGTTGTTCTCAGCGTGTGTTCGCTCCATCTTTCCTGCTCTCTGTTCCTCCCCAGGGTGCGCATGATAGCGACTGATGTAGGCAGCAATTTATTTCTCTGAAGGAGGTGTGTGAGAAATATAGATGATATCCTTCAAAAGGGTTTCAAGAGTGGTGGTTGTAAGGGAGATGAGGAAGAGTAGGGCATCCAAGCCTGAAAATGTTTAAAGCTAGGATGTCATCACTCAAAGGCACAGGAGACTTTTGTTGTCCCTTTATGAGTTATTGCTGTCCCGTTTGGTTTTTCAAACTTCTTTTTAAAGTGTAAGCAAACAGCACAATCAGATGGGCTACATGGCTCACAGCTCAGGGTGCCACCGTCTGGTATGTGGCATAAGCATTTGAAAAACAAAAAAGGTTGACCTGCAGTTTCTGTCATATCTGTAGGAATACTTTGCAGTAAATGGCGAGAATATGCCAAACTGTGCTTTCCAGTATAAACATAAGAAGATATAGACATGTAGTTGATGATTCTGAGGTTGGAATAAAAAATGTATCCTCCAATTCTATGCTAAGCTAAATTGCTATTTCTTTCTGATTTTATTGATTTACTTTCAGAGACATCCATACATACATACATTGGCATTTGGACCAACCATCTGTGAATTGTCATATTTGACATCAAACATCATATTTGATCATTTGATCCATCAAACATCATATTTGATAGTTTCCTTTCAGTAAACTGTGTCCTTCTGCTGCTCTTTATAATGAACCCCAACTCAAACATTTCTAAATAACATCGCTATAATTATTTCTACAGTCCTTACTATTTTATTTTTCTCCCTCTGGCATTGCTCTCTTCAGACATCATAAAAGGACTGTTATGTACAGACCGTGTCCTGCTTACAAGCAGTAATGGAAACATTCACATCCTACGGACAAAAAAAACTCTGGCATTCACTAAACCGTAATAAATGTTTTTCACAAATATATATTCCTAGAGCTTTTAAATTGTTTTTTGTTTTGTTAAATGACACAATATCTCCCACATAACTGCTGCTTTCAAATAAGTAGAGAATGAAAGCTTATATGTTCATGAATTTTCATGCACTTTACATAAAGTACTTGGGAAATTATAATTCCTTACTATCTTTGACAATGAACAAAGCTTTAAGATGTTTCCATAAGCAATGGAAAATGTCACTGATAATTCAGGTTTGTTCGTATGAAGTCTGTGCAGTTGAACCATAAGGTTCACCTAATTATCCTCTGATGTTTAAAAAGAAAACATAAAATCAGCACAATCAACATACAATGAGAAAAAGACATCTGTCAAACAACCTAGTCTCTCTTTGTGTTGCCTAGTTGAAGCCATGTAAAAACATTAAACACCCACTAGAAAATTTCAACAATAATTAAATTCTCTTTTTAAAGCACAGTATTACATGGCAGGGCGGTACAGGAATTATGTCCTACTAACTGATAAGCAATTTTATACCTGTGTGGTAGCAATGACCTTCATGGCAACAAAGTAATTAAAATCTAAAGCTGATGTGAGATCAGTGATAGTTACAAAAAACTAATGTAACATAACATGGCACAACATGGTATGACAAAAAACAAAAAGAACCATGTTGATACACCCTGTACTACAATAACACATTCAGTTCCTACACTCACTTAGTCTTAAGATGTGACAGAGAACCTATTGCAGCAGTTAAGGGAGGAGATAAAAGATCACCTGTTTGTCACAGTGTCAACACAAATCAAGGAATAATGCATGCACACTCACACCAAAGAAAAGTTATCACTCACATAATTAAATGTGTTGTTTCAGAGTATACTTGCTGAGAGGCAACTATGGTGACCTTTGACAACATGCAATTCACTATAATTGTATTCAAATATTACAGTATAGATTATCATTGTTATTTTATTCTTTTGTGAATTTAATGTGTCCTCAAATTGTTACTGTTTAAGATTTCATTTTTAATTCAATCTACTGCTTTTCCAACTGAGCATAAATCAACCATAGTACGTTGTTTAAAATGCAACATCTAAGCTAATTTATTTGATTTATTAATATGTATTTAGTTATTAAAATAAATAAATCAATTAGTGGAAAGAGCAACAACAACAACAAAAAAAACTGAGTTAATCCAATGTTCCTCAATAACCAAACAGACCCAGTAAGAACAAGCACAAAACCATTTAGCTTCTGGTTATTTGCAAATGAATGTTTCTGTTTTGAAAACTAAGTTTTAACCCTTTGTAGCACCAAATATCTCCAACAAAGAAAGATGGGAGAGTAGTAAATGAACAAAACAGAAAACAGACTAACTTTCACTTTAATGAAAAGAAAATCTTTGAAAATAGCTATTCTTGTCATCCAAATAGTATATAGCATTTTGAAGGACTGCTATTTTTTTCTCAATCAAACTATATCAACATAAATATTTAACCTACTTTTTTTTCTCAGTAGAATACTGGAAAATAAACCCCTTAATCTATGAGAAGTTTTTATGGATGTCTAGATGCTCAATATCTCTTCAGCCATCATGGAGCATGGTCAGTCTGGTTTATAAATAAAAGCTGTTTATCCTGTGACAGAAACTTCAGCTTCAGGGGATCCTCCTAATTTGTGTAGTGGCATGCTATCAAATATTCCTGTGAAGTTTGAGCTCCTCTTGCGGTTGGTTCCAGTAGAGGTAAAACATCCCAGAGGGTCTTTAAAGTCCCCTTTTTCCTCTCTGATTGGTTGCTGATCTAAAAAAAGAAAAAAAGCTGTATCCTATTTGCTATTGATTTAAATTCTCTAAGGGGGTCCAACTGTAACATCGGATACCAGGGATCTGTTCCTGGAAGGTGTCTGCCTGTCAATGCTTGAAATTGCCACTGGGGCCAAACTAGCAACATTCAAGATAGTTTATATGCCAGAAATGGTTAGGATCATGGTAGGACTATTGTTAAAAAGAATTACCAACCAAAGTGAAACCCCACACTTACATTAATGATGTAAGTGTGGGGTTTTGAGATGTATGCTATAAATGTTGCATCAAACAAAAACATTTCAGAAACCCTTTGGTTTGCTCACACATAATGCTTGTATACTCAACCAATAGCTAGATGAGGTCCACAAGTTTGGAGAAACAAGTACAGCTTTTGCTGGAGACTGATTTGATAGGACTCATTTTCTCTACTTTCAACTAGTTTGCTACAGTTTAAAAAGCTTGTGAAACATTGAGTTTTATGGGTTTTATATTTAGAACCCTAACCCTAACCCTTAAATGACTTAATGCCTGCAGTGTAGTTTTTTTTGTTTTGTTTCATAATGTACCAGTAGCATTTCCCAACTAATCTTGACTTTTGACAATTCAAACTTTATTATTTTGGTTGCTGTTTACTGACTAATGAACTGTCTATAAATAGCAAAAGAAAGTCATACAAATTTGACTAAAATTCCATATGAAATGCCTTAAATGATGTGAATAATGGATAAGATTCGATTATTCTCTTGCAGGCAGGGGTAAGAGAAATAAATAAATGAAAATTCAGCTTAGTCAGTGAAGAGCTGATAATAAAAGCCCCTAAACTAATGCAAAGACTTTTCATATTAATGAGACATTGAAAAGGTTTGATGGGATGAAGTGAGAAATCAAGAAAAACATACCTATTTTATAGATTGTTTTCGATAATAAAGAGGAAAAAAATGTTTAATTTCATTCTAATTTCCTCTATTTAAATGGAAGCTCATTAAAAAAACTAAAGTTGGATAAAAATCTTTTGCAAAACTTTTAAAAAGAGCATAATATACTTTTTAATATATAGAAAGTGTAGCATAATTTAGATTAGCTTAATGTGGAATCAGGGTTAAGTCTAGAATTAGTTTTTCACATTAGGCTAAACAAATGGCAAATATTCATTTATGAATATGTTCATGAGAAGAAATTAAATCATAAAACATGAGAAATAACTAAAGTGGAAATAAAGTGAGAAATTTAAAATATAAAAATAATAGCTTTAAACATCAATAAAGCCCCAACTAGATTTAGATTTAAAATTAAATGAGGCCCTTAAACAGCTCATTCTGTTTGAGGGCCTGTCTATTTTGACTTAAATGTCATTATCTAAGAATGATTTTACGCAAAAAAATTTTATGAACATGTTTTGCCTCTCCCAAATGATCTATCCTAACCTGTTCAAGGAAGTGTGACAAGTCACCTGAAAATTGCTGTGACAAGCTCACTGTCTGGTCTTCATTAGCATTCTTAAAGCTGAGTTCAGAGGTTGCAGTAGAAACACATTTCTCTTTAGAAACACCAGACATCACAATTTTACAGGAATCTTTTTTACAAAGGCATGAACTAAAATCTCAAGGTCCTCACATGAGACAAAGAGAAACAAAGGTTGTGTTCTGGCAAAGTTCTTCAGATGATGATTTGTATCATTTTAAAGGATGGAAGATTTTCAAGTTGATCTGAGACATTTATTGCCAGAGCTCAAAACTGAGCTGTGTGTTTCTCTTTCTTTCTGTGTTAAAAAACTAAAACTTCCGCCAAAGATGAAATCTTGAGAAAGCACTAAAGTCGATACAAAGACAAATAAAACAAACTGGTCAAAGTTTAAATTACCACAGAGGCCGCATACCCTGGTATGAATCAGCAGTATTGCATTGGTTATAAAGCTTTGACAAATCAGAGCCATTGAAAAGGGAAAATGAATCCTGGTCCTGTAAAACTCTTGAGAAATTCACATGGATTGCTGTCCGTGGTGATCTCCCAAGGCCCAGACTGCAAGCTCTTGGATCCTTCACCCTCTGATCTCACAAGTCAAGTGTAAAAGTCCTCTCATCTGGAATTATTCATGTTTCTACAAACCCAGCGCAAAGCTTTAATCAAATGTCTGCTGCCCTTCATGCTGTGGACCTCTCTCACGCACTGCTGTCACAGCAGGGACATTGGGTCAATCGCTGTTGCCACCACAGTTTCCTCTGAGGAACATTTTCTCTGCATGGGATGGCCATTAAAGCAATATAAATCTTTGTTGGCAGAGTGGATGTAGCTTGCTTCTTGCCTTCTGCCAAAGTAATGATTAATGTGAAGGAGTTTTGGTGGACCTAAGGTTGAGACAAAGACATGTGAAAGTGGGTTTTGAATCTGAGGGGGTAACTGGAAGAATCTGGGAAGAGGCCAAATAAGCAGAGTCCTCCCTGATTGGACAAAAAACAAAGGTGCCTGAAAGCAAAGCACTTAGGCCACAGCTGCTCCCAGAATGCCACTTACTGGTAGGACAACACAGCTGAGTATTATTGTTTGTGTGTGTAATTTCTTTCTTTTTTATTGCACCTGCCATTTTATTAGGTACACCTTCCTATTACTGTGTTATCCAACTATTTGCTTTCAGGGCTTAATTCCTTGTGGCATAGATTAAACAAGGAGTCAGAACAGGTTTTATTTCATATTTACCTGGTAGTACCACACATTTGCTATTGGGTGCCTGTAGATCCATGATCCCATTTCCAATTTATTCTAAGAATGTTCTACTGGATTAATATCTGACTGTGGAGGGTATAGAAGTACTGATGAAATAACCTCAGGATGATTTGAGCTTTGTGAGAAGCTGTATCATTTTGCTGGAAGTAGCCTTCAGAACATGGTACACTGATCAAAAAGTTGTGAACATGTTTAGCAACAATGCTTGCCTTTTGCTTGTGATCCTACTGTCATCTGCAGAAATGCATCCAGTCTGAAACAACGAATCATGCTCGTGTACCCATTGCTCAGTCTTCTAATGGATGAGAAACAACTTACCATTACAGAAAATCAGGTTACCTGTTGTCATTGGTGGCCATGTTAACTAGGCTGAGCATTCATGGCAGTCTCCGATATTGGGAACTAGCTGTCACCTAGCAGAGAGCAGGGGGAGAGTGTAAGCAGCACATGCACAAGGGTGATTGACACTACTAAGAACCTCATTCTCTGATATAGATTTTTTTCTGACCAAGCAGTGTATTTATACACTGTATTTAAGCACAGGACCACAAGGAGAATGAGGGGGAGATAATTTTTTTACACACATTCTCTGTCTCATATTACACTGTACAACATAGTGACAGTTTTAACAAATATATAAAAAAAACATATTGTTCATAAAAGTTACTTACTGTAGATTTAAATTATGCTTACTTGGGTCCCAATGGTGAAATTATCACCCAAACCATTGTAACACCACCACCATCCAGAACTGTAAATAAAAAGCAGAATAGATCCATTCTTTAATGCTGTGTACACAAATTTCTGGCCCTGTCATCGGTATGTCACAGGCCGAATAGAAAATTATTTTATCATGCAATGCTTTATCTGTCGGTTTTAGATCCATTATCTGTAAACAAGAGAGATGCCTGATCAAGAAAATATCAGCAGATTAGGAGTTTCAAAAATACTCAGATCAATTTAAGGTCTTTCAGATACGTTCTTCATTGTAAATTTATAAAATAACTTATTATGAAGCAGCAGTGTCATTTCATTTCATAACTGAGATACTAATACCAACTGTTAAGCTGCCACAATAAAATACTTTAGATTCAGATAAGGCTTTGCCACAGTGAGCAGTGCAGTAGTATACACATTAAGGTTTGTTAATCCAACCTGTTACAGTTAAATATGACAGATTGGATATTTTCTATCACACCTTCCACCACCTTTTTTCTTCTCTGCTGAAGTGAAGGACCTAAATCTTCATCTCTTTTCACACTCAATTAACTTGTGGATGCAGAATATGCCCTGCTGACCAAACTATGCCTTCCTGAGATTTGTTTTAGTTTACTGCTGTAAATCAAGATTAGAGATAACTGCTGTGACACTGGCAATTCTTGCTAACAGACAACTTGCACCAACATTACTTCAGTGTTATATTCTTGCTAATCATAAAAAATATTTAATGGCCATCAAATATTATGACGTCACTGGAACTCCTGATTGCACAATGTATTTTTGCGTTGTTTTTTTTTTTTTAAACCTAGGTCTTGTCATATCATAGACAAATAAATGTGAATATTAAGCCTAATGTTTACTGAAGTCTTGTTTTAAAATTAGTCTTGAATTTCATAATTATGATATAGGTTTAGTTGTGGTGAAAGTTTCTCATGGCTTTGTGTGACAAAACATGAACTAATTTGTGCACTTAACATTTAAAATATTTAATAACTATCTATTAAAATTTCTGGCCCTGTCATCGAAAAAAAAGAACAAAACATTTTTGTTCTTTCTTTGTGGATAAATCTTGTGTTGGGAGAGTTTGGGGGGTGTCGATGAATGAATAGTTAGTGAATTAAGCAGCTGACAGCCTGCCAGTGAGCTGTCAGGTGTTTTACTGAGGTGAAGTTGTAGGGTGTAAAATCTTTAGGCTCTTAACACTGACACTTAGCTCTGTGAAGTCACTTTTTTCAATTCAGTTAATCTATAAAGTGACAATTTAGAGAAAAAACGTCTTCCATCTTCTAAATAGAAAGTCTGGTGTAAGTGAGCTCTGTGATTATGAAGTGTCTGATTATGAGACAGTGCAACTATGCCATAAAGATTCAATATCGCTCAACAAACCTATGTCCAAGCAATCCTATTTCCTGTGGTACTTTTTGCCCAGTTTTCAAACTTGGTCATTTTTACTAGCGGCCTTGTTTCAGCCTATATTACAGTGGATATGTCTCTGATGACATATATTGTTTCAGAACATTTTGAAGGGGTCTGTCATATTTTCATTTTGGATATTGAATTTCTGAACATTTTTACTATGAGGTAAATATTTTTGGCACAATTTACCTTGATGCTAACACAGACTGTTGATTGCTTAAGGGAACATTAAGTTTCATTGCATTGTTTAATAAATTCTAACAGATATTAATTCAAAGTAATGTTCAGTTTTTTACAGTTTTGAGGTGTTTTGTCACCATAAACACAATAGGGTTAATATATTCAGATATTATTAATTTTGTTCTCAGGACATTTATTCTTGATGCTTCATGCCTTTAGCCCATGTAAACGAGTAATGGTTTTACTTTGTCTATAATCCTCATACAATAATTGCATAGATAATACCCACAAACAGAGATGCTACCTCTTTACATAATTTGTCATCGTCTCTGTTTACAACTACCACCTTCCTATTACATGTTTATCTCTAAATACACAATCCTGAAGCTGGTCCCAATAAATATATAGATTTTTCCCATATTTATTTATGCAACACAAAATCATCCCCATCCAAACATTGCATTTTAATCTGTTGTTAATGCACAGACCAAAAACACAAAGGGAGGATTTTACATAGCATTGCCATTTTCATCTTTCTTCAAATAGAATGATCATTTACCTGTTTACTTTGGCTAAACAAGCATGCTAAGGAGTACTGCAAAATCCATCCATCCATCCATTTTCTGTACACCCTTGTCCCTTAGAGGGATCAGGAGGGGTGTTGGTGCCTATCTCCAGCTAACGATCCGGGCGAGAGGCGGTTCTACACCCTGGACAGGTCGCCAGTCTGTTGCATTCTGCAAAAATCATTACTAATAAATCTGTTCAATTTTGCATGTGCTTTCTGCCTTGTTTCTGCATTTGCAGGTAAACACCTCACTGTGCATTTCAGATTAAAGACACCAGAGCGAAAGGTTCCCTTTTTGTTCTTCAGATTACAAATTACCTCCAGCTTTTATACAATGGGCACAATGCAAACATCTCAGGTCCAACTAGAATCAGAAGCATTTTGCTCAGGCTTTAATTCACAGTAATATGAGCGGATTGTTCCCTAAACATATGTCACCAATAAGTCTTGCTTTATTATCAGTATATATTTCATCTGCTATCATGGCTTTATAAAACTGACATACCTCCAGTTTTTTTCCTAAAAAATTAAGTCGTGGAATTGCATACTCTACGGTGTAACAAATGTATTTGTGATGTACAAAATAAGTATAGCATCTTGAGATCCAGTGAAGCACTTGTGTAGCTCATTTCAGAATTAAATAACTAGAAAACCAATCTGGCTTTTAGTGGAGGACTCCCGATGATTATGACCATTCAACTTCATTAGGAAGCATCAATAGACTTGTTACAAACCTAATTTCTCTGACTGAGATTACAGTAGGATTTCATGCTTGGTCACCTCTAGCAAGATTATGAAAAACCACAAAGAGCTGAGACCGTACAGAAGGACCTCAGTCAATAGGGTTTGAAGTGCAGTTTTTTTCTAATGGCTTTGACAAGTTGAATGATACAAGATATATAGCTCTTCTCTCATAAAGTGGCAGTATGTACACAATTACACTGCCTGGCCAAAGAAAAGTCCCCACCAAAAGAAAAAAGGTTCCACATTCTACTATTTTGTCAGACCAATTTTAGCTTTCATTGTTTATTTATTTAAATATGCTTCTGCAGTGTCACCAGATGTATTTCCATCCAGATATGTATTAACAATATATTGTACTTATGATCCGTCTTAGTCTCTACTGTATAATAGCACAGTAGAGACTAACCACTGTGCAATGGCTTCTCTATTACATTCCAAAGACTACAAATGGAGTAAGGTCCACACTATTTGGTGTGGACCTTACTCCATGAGTGGAAGTGATGCCTCCTGTTCATTGAGCCATTCTTTCAGAATTTGAGCCCAATGAATTCTGACCTTGTCATATCTGAATATATTTATGCCATCAGGGAACCAACACTAATCTATGCAATAATCTGGTCATTCAGGACAGTCAACCAGTCAGCTGACCACATTTTTAGGACACATAATGTTACTTAACCAGTACTTAACCAATCGCAGCAATCCCAGTTCATCGTACTGCCCCACAAACTTGTACAGTAGACACCATGCACTTTAGGTGCATCAACTCATCTGCCTTTCTTCTTGCCCTGATAAACTCAGAACTATCAGGATCTTGGGCTGTTTTAGATTTTGGGTTCATAGTTTTGACTAATAGTTCTTTGGTACTTAGTTTCTTATTCTTTGTTTAGATTAGTCTTGTTTCTGTTCACTCGACTCTTAGTTATTTTTGTTAGATTATGTCTGTTATTTATTCTGTTGTGTTTAATTATTTTTTTTTTTGCAGTTTTCTTAGTTTATGCGTTGTACTCTCCCTCACCTCCTTGTGCCATTTTCTCTCTCTCTGCAACTTGTTAACCAATCAGCCCAGTCTATAGTTCCAGTGTTCACGCTCCCAGTGTTTAATCACTTCTCCTTTACTCAGTCCATGTGGGTTCCTCCTGTAATACCTCACTGTCTTCTTGCTCCCAGTCTCTGTTTTGTTCTGCTCTGATGCCTTGGCCAGTGATTTTTGTAAGTTTTGGAGGGGGTTTCAATCATTTCTTCATTAAACAATTAAATCTACTCACTGCCTGTCTGCATTCGGGTCCTACTTCACCACAACCCATCATAGCAAGAACAGAGTATATCTGGACTCATCACACCACGACCTTCTTCCATTTCTCCAAAGTTCAGTCATTATCCTCCCTTTCAAATTTGAAGCTTTTCTCTCTGTTTTTTCATGGCTACACAACTGTTCATTCCCAATTTCTTAAGTTCCCTTCGCATTGTGAGTGTGAAAATGCTCTTATTTTTACTATTAAACATAACTCAGAGGTTTACCGTTCTTTTCTGACCACATTTCCTCCTGGAAGATGATGGTTCTCCACATTCTTCCAGTTTTAATGATGAAACTGGGAGCTCATGTCACCCTAGATGAGAAGCCACCGTTGTCCAACTGGCCACAGGTGTGCCTCAAAAAGTTGTAATTTAAGAGAAGTGTGATTTCTGGTTTTGTCAGGAGAAGCTGACAAAGCCATGACCTTTTTTCTGTAATTGCACAGTATAAGAGCATAGTAAACTTGGTGTATAGAAATTTCTGAATTTGAGGAAAGAGGAACAAACAATAAAATGGTAATGTTAACAAACCTGATAAAACCTGTTAAAATGTGTTACCTCATTTAGGGAAATGACTTTAAAAATTATGTAGCTTTGTGTTCTTAAAGCTAACGTTTAATCAGTAATACTTTTATAACAAATTTATGTCAGATCATGATTTCTTGGTTAATGTCAAGCTGTCATAATGAAGACATTTTGAATAATGTCAACTTTGTATAAAAAGTGTCATGATTTACTGAATGACACTTTATGACAACAGTCATAAATATTCATGAAGACTTACTCATGTTCATGACAGGTTTTATGTCATGTTTATGACAATGTCATGACAGTCTTGTTCACAACCCGTCAAATAAAGTGTTACCAAAACGTCTCTTTATATAGTGGACGTAAGCATCTGGTTTCAACTGCATGTATTTGATTACACTCTGTTTAAAGCTTTGTCTCCATCAAACTTCTGCAGAACTTATAAAGAGAAAAGATTCAGAGATCAGCGACCACATAGGATGGCCTTTGAAGGTATCACTGGGCTCCAAAGTAATTGGCCAAGTGCACCAATTTGCCACCTCCGGATGCTTCAGACTTGATGGCAGAGTGATCAAAGCTGCTTCTTTCTCCTGTATTTCCTTCACATACGGCTCTTCCAAAGAGACTTGTTTTTTTGCTCTTTCATCTTTCAATTCAAATTTCTTACCTTTTGTTGCTTTCAGCTGTCTGCCCTGTGCACGTGGATCAAAGAAGGATGAAAACAAATCATAACCCCATGTGTCAGACATGTTGTCATTGGATAATGATGTCATGATATTAATTAATATTGATTATAGTGACTATTTTCCACAAATCTGCAAATAAGAATGACATATATCTGTACATTCTTTTGCCATAGAATTTTCCCATGAAAAGATACATTCAGAAAAAAATATTCTCAAGAATCAATAATGTAAAAATAAGAAAAAGTTTATAAAATGAAACATCATACTACACAGAGATGACATGGGTTACTTCACTGACGTACATACTCAGTTTAGTTCTTCACAATATAAAAATACCTTGATCACAAAAAGCAGATAGGTATTTACTCCATACAAGACTGAGATAAATAAATGATAACAATTTGCTTAAGGTCACATATTCAAAGGAGAAGTTTGTCCTTCATGTGGAATGTTGCTGGCATGATACTTTATTCTCAAACACAAAGGTTTTCTTGAGGAAAAACCAGAATGTCATATCACATCGGAACATTTAATCGGTGTGAATACACAAGTAGGGATTACATTATGCCCACCTACCAGTGCAATGGTTCCCCTTTTGGTGTCAAAAAAGTGCTTGCCTCCAATGCTGTGTCTTGGATCAAATTTTTTGTCTTTTCAAGAACTGTCAGTGGTGAGATGGTGCTTCCTGGTATCAGACTTCTTTGTCCAGCACATTCAACATTGATCTGGTTAAGATCTGAAACTTGTTGAGCTCTTTGTCACTCCTGAACTCATTTTGGTTTGTGGTTTTATTCTGTTGAAGGAGGTTACAGTTGTCAGGAAATACAGCTTCCATGAAAGATGAACATGGCTTTCAACAAGATTAAGGCAGTTGGTTTTCTGTCCAAGTAACATCCACTATTGGCCTTCTCGAGCTGCAGGCCTCAGGCAGGTCCAGCCCTAGGCAGATCGGCTGAGATCTAAGCTTTGGGGCCTCTGGCTGTCTATTCCCACTCCTCTGTCATTTTCAGCTATAGTCTATGCAATAAATCACTATTGTTGATGTTTCCAACTTTCCAAAGTGTTGTTAAAGTGTTGTGTATTTAATATGTGGCATCCATAACAGAAACATTTTGAAGTTATGAAAGTTAAATAATGCTAAAGTCACTAAAAAGCCTATCATGTCTGGTGGAGTTACTAGACCCAGAACAAGAGGAAGGACAACCAATCAGGTTAAAATGGATTTGGGCTACATTTGCATGTGGATATAGCCTTGGTTTGTCTGTTTGACCTATTGCTTTTGGAATTTAACCTTATGTAAATGACGGATGGATGCTACCTGCTTACTCTGCTTACCACACAACTATTATAACAATACAATTTATCATATTTAATCCCACAATATACTGTGTGAATGAATATTGACGTACAAAAAGTGCTTCATGAATTATTGTATCCTGATAGCAGGATGGCTAAATGCTCAGTGGTAAATAAGTCATGGGTCTTCACCAGGGATGACAAAAAAAAAATCATGCCAAATAGTTTAAGAGAAGAGAATGGAAAAAACAAATACCACCAGGCTTTTTTCATTTATTCACCTATGATGTTGAGGCAAACATTAAGTAAACATTAATCATGGTATGAGTGTTGAAAAGAGAAAAAGAACAAAGAAATCAGAACTGACGATACCCAGAAGAGGCCCACCAAGTGGACAACAAATCACCCTCTTATCTTTGCTGGATGAAAGACTTGTTTTCTCACATCCGGTAAACACAATTGTGTCACTGAACAGGCTCTCAGAAGACCATTCACAGCAAACCTTCATCATCTCTAATTATGGGTAATATAAACAGATAAAAGCTATGCCCAAGCAGTCTGGTACTCCATTAGATCTGTAGGAAGCAGTCCTCAAAATACAAATCACCCTTTTCAAACAAGGCACATAAATTAACATAAGCAAAGTTGTTTTGATGACACCAGTGCACGGGGATGGAGTTGCTGTAAAGGTAACACTTATCTTTGTTCAAAGAATGGTGTCTTTACATCTTTGACTGAATTTGTTAAAGAAACTCAGCTTCAGTCTAGCATTATTTACATTAAAGCTGTGGAATTTAAATAGTGGTGGAATACAATCAGAATGGCAGTAAGCTTATTCTGTGAAGACTATTTCAGTTTTTTTGTTTTTTTTGCTAAACATAGTTAAAGGAGGAGAGAACATAAAGAATGAAGAGTGTGCTGTTTTAAAGGATGCTGTTTCACAAAAGTTTATGTGGTGCATAAAGTTAGCTTTCATAACCAGTACAGTTTAGTCATATTCATTAATTAATAGAAATTATTAAAGGAACTTTTACTGTCACTCCACTGATCCATTAAAACACTATGACATGTGGCCTCATTGTGTTTCAGTTCTGCTTCCTCTTTTAAGGTTTACAGTTTTGATATAATTAACATAAAGTGCAAATGTGTGCAGCCACAATTCAAAAGCCAGATTTTTATCATAAGCTACAAAAATAATTTGTTACAAAGTCAGATGGATATTACTGAAAAAGCATTTTGCTCAATATGACATTTCTAACCTTTTTTGTAAAGACAGCAGTGCAACAGGTTGCTTTCTTTCCTGGTTCTTCTGCACAAAAATGACCACCAGCACTCAGGAGATGTTTATTCTATACTGAACAAGTGTTGACCTTGCTATTATTTATAACTCAATTACAAATGAACTTTACTAATTAAGTTAATTTTAGCATTTATTTGTGTATTTTTCCTAACTATAGACATATCTGATTTAATGCAGTCCAACTACATTAGCAAAGGGCGATGATACTTGTTTTTGCAAAGTTAGTAAATTCCATACATGTGCAAACTTTATTTTTATGTATTTTCTGGGTTCACAGGTTTTATTGGCTCATTCATTATGCACTCTAGTCTACTAGTGACACTACACTATGTATGTGTATAAATATTGCATTATACAGTCATAATAGCTTAATGAAGCTGTCTGATAATCCACACAAATTAATCATACAGGATATAGTTTGGCTGTATAGGGTGCATTTGCTACCTGGAACTTGAGATGCAGATACATTAAAGCTTATGTTTGTGTTAAAGGTATTGATGTGTACAGTAAGTGTTTTCTCACACTGTCCTAAATGTAATTTTGCATGGAGTGAGATGAGATCATTTGCAGATCCACTTTGCTTCCTCTTTCAGGCAGTTTGCTTGAATTCTCGCTTCATCGTCCCTCATCCCATCTCCCTTTCTCATGCTGAATGACTCACACTAGAATGGGTTCTCGCACAAATAAAGCGCCGATCGAGCTCACCATTTCAGCTTCCATTAACAGTGAACTGTACAGATTCTGGGGGCCAACTGAGACTCCTGCTCATCTAATTCATCCTCTCTCTGTGAACCACTGAGAGACCGAGCCTCTGGGGAGAGCAGACGGCTCCTGCTTCATAGTATAATCTCTGCTCATATGGGAGGGCAAAAAAACTGTCCACAACCCCCACGTCCACCTCATTTCCCGAATGAACAGGCTGAAATCTAGAAAGCCTGCTTGGTTCACAGCATGCAGCTTGAAAAATGCTTCTGATACTCAAATGGTCAATGAATGGGTTCCAAAAGGGTGGAGAATAAGCAGTATCCCTCAGTGCAATCGGAATGATTTGTCGCTGGCTGTTTTTTCTTTATTTTTTTACAAGGAAGTGTATTTGGACATGTCCCTCTCACTCTTTCTCTGTTAGTTTTCATTAACAATCACACCACCTCCTTACAATCAAGTCACCACGACCTCACTCCAAAGAAACCGGCAGTAACAGACAGGTCACGTAAAGCTATGTGACCCAGAGATTGATTGCTTTGACTATTTAGTGATTTGTTATAAAGCTGTGCTGAATGGTGAAGGTTCATTTGCCTGCCTCCAGCTAAGTGTTGACTTACGAATGCCCTTCTTGTTTCCAGGATTACTCACCTGCCTGCTCACCCCGCCTCTCAGCCAAACACTTGTCAGCTCATACCCTCAGGGTCTCTTCTACTGAGGCCCTTGCTAGATGTCTCACCTTAGACCCAACCTGCAGAAGTGCAATTTATAGCATTTAACAAAAATACAAAAACATGCACTTGTAATTAACAGAGCCTGCATCTGGATTGAGAATAATACATTACATAACCAGGAAACAAAACATACCTATACTCTAAATCCTAACATGGAATGAATCCTTGTAGGACCTCACAGTTAGTTGGTGTAACTGATAATGCTTCTTTGTTTGGGTGAGATCTTAAGAAGATGAGCTGGATGTTTATTCATACATAAGACTCACAGCACTGTAAATAATTCCTGAAAGCAATTACTAGCAAGATTAGCAATTAGTTCAAAATTACGGATGACCACCTGATTATCAAAGAATAATAGCCAAATAGTTTTGAGACGTTGTTATTGCTTATATCTGCCTGCTGTGGTATTAGATACAATAGATGAGGGTGATGATAATTTCAGCACTGATGTTTTTTCAAACAAGCTCTACACCTGTGCATGGAATAAACACACCAAAAATATTGAGCAGTCAGTTTATTAGCAAAAACAAATGCACTGTAGATAGAAGGTATATGACTGTTGGCACAAAGTGCAGCAAGTCATTGCATGCTTGAATTTGAAAGGATCTGGTAGGTGACATCAATATTTCAAAGACTGACATGTTTGGTTACCAAGTGATAAATTAAACATGATTTTTGTGCAGTGTTTTTTGTCTTGTGAGCTATCCAAAAGAAGCGACCATTAGACCTCCTCCCTCTTATCTGATATGGGCATGTTTTGTAAAAGGATTGTGAGGCTTTGGTGATGTAAGCTGATATCAGTATTACATTTATTTTCTTTTTTAGGGGAACAGAAGGCTTTAAAGACTCCATAAGCTTCTCATTTTTTTTGTTATTCAGCAATCTCTTAGAACAGTGTAGTAGGTGAATATTTTACCTTGGCTTCCAAGTAAGCAGGTTGGAGACACATTGGTATTGCTAGACCCCTTTAATAAGATGGAAGAAGAGGGCTTATAGAGGTTTATTAATGACCTCTAGCAGATATAACCTCACATATGCACCATCTGTGCTATTACGGCCAATCTCGACAGTTGATCGTTGTTTGTTGAGTAGTGTGACGGATTATTTTTCTAACATATGCTGTCAGATGAGTGAAAAGTTACTACTTAAATGTTCTCACAAATTGGGG
Organism: Xiphophorus couchianus; assembly: GCF_001444195.1. Lineage (NCBI taxonomy): Eukaryota > Metazoa > Chordata > Actinopteri > Cyprinodontiformes > Poeciliidae > Xiphophorus > Xiphophorus couchianus. The sequence goes on from NC_040236.1 coordinate 7,738,942, forward strand.
CACAGCAATGTGCCCCAATGTGCCCCAAGGCCTAGGGTGTGACCCATATATGGGCCTGGGTCCTCAATCTGACTGCTGCCACCCAATGAACTTTGCTATGAGTCTTACCCCTCTCTCATAGCCCATTTTCCTGTCTCACAAATAAATCTTATAGTTGGACTATGATCATCATTTACCCATCAACATTTCCCTTTTACTTCACCGACTGGTGAAAAAAACATTTTACTTTTGCCTGGTAGACTTTAGCCCCCATCATTTCTGGATGTTCTGTTTTGTCTTGCAGAGTAGATTCATAACTAATTTCTGCAAAAACTAAGGTTTTGAAAAAGTCTTATATTATTTACTGACTGAGACATCTCAAGATCTGGTGGGTACAAACAGTCGAGGATGGACTTTTGCAGTATTCACGAGAAAAGGTGCAGATCTGACTCAGAGGTTAACTCGTCATTACAGTTTTATCTTTTTGCTGTCATCTCATTTCAAATCACTGTTGTTCTTTCTTGATGGATGACTGTTAAAAAATTATGAATACAGTTTCACCATTAGAGGATTTTTTATTGTGATTTTCCTTAAATATTTTTTCTTTGTGTGTTTGTGAATATTTAAATGTAATTGAAAGCATGCAGCTGCAGTTGGTTGCAGTTTCACACTGATCAATTTTTGTGTGTGTGATTTCTTTTTGATTTTATTTCATCAGCGTGTGTCTTTCTATCGTTTGAGTCAGGGGTCAAGGCAGGATGAGTCATTTTGCAATGTTGGATGTTTAACATTATTTAGGATTTGGTTTGAGAGCCAACACACCAGATGTCACAAAGGAGTTTTTGACAGAAGGGAAAGAGGAGAAAAACAAAACAAAACAAAAATTAGGTGGTTCTGGATCAAAGCACTGGATATCCTTTCAAGCCTGAACAGTCTATTGGGTGCCTGAGCAAATGTCAAAGTCACTTCTGGCTGTGGACTAGCAGCCTAGTAGACCACTGCACATCGAGTGTGGGATGGCTGTGGCTTGAAGAGGAGGGGACATGACCCAAACTAAAAATGAGGGTTAAGCTTGTGTTCCCCCATTTGTAAAACATAATCAATCAAAGACACTAAAAATAAACATTGTGTTTGCCAATTTACTTTTCAACATTTTTTATTCTTGAGATTTGGCAGCTTTTGATGTAGATGTTTTTTCTCTTTTAAGCTCTACTTTGTTTTGAGACACGGGGAAAAGAATTACTCATTAATAGAAGAGCAGCCCCAGCCGTCACTTCTCTCTCTCATGAACACTGGAGATGCTGAGAAATGCACAAATGCTTGAAGGATGATGGCAATGAGCTAAATGCCTTCTCTTGGCTCATATTTCCAGCCCCACAATGTTTTAACATGACAGAAAAGAGCCAGAAATTGAAAGATTATCATAATGCAAGACATGGAACTGTTCCAAGAGGAAAATGTTGATGAATGCTCTTCAATACAAATAAGTTACAGTTTTCACTCGTGGGCATTTTTTCATATAGTATGCCGGAATCAAAATGAACATTACTCCCTCAAGTCTACAGCAGCTACATTTGGTGACAAACATATGAATAATTTTGTGTTCAGCAGAGTTCCTCTATTTAACACATGCAGTCAAAGAGCAGAACAAATGTGCATTAAATAATTATTTTTATGGGAATCAGAGGTAAAATTAATAACAAATATGAGAAAATTATTGCATCAAATATTCAAACATGTTCCCCAGCTTTCTTTTAAATGGGTATGTGCATGTGTGCAAAGAGATATTCATCTTCAAAGTTGAATATACATTGGAGCTAGTCTCAAAGTGTTGCCATATGCAACTCTTTGATCAAAGGCAACTATAAAAACTTTCCTGAAGCACAAACTGTTCAGCTTCGGGTCTGCAGTACTTCTTTTTTCAGCAAGACCTTAAGGTAACCCCCCCAATATCCGAACATTTACATATTTTTAAATAACATTTTTAAATAGGGTTTGCATATGTCCGTTTGTTATTGTTACAATGCAGCGACAATGAGGCATAAATTGAAGACAATAGGCAGATTTGTCTTTGCATATTCCACTTTTTAAATGAATGTGATTACAACATGTTGTGTTTTAAAGTATTGTCTCACGCTCTGGTTGCTGTCCTCAACCTAAGGTCACCATAAAAGGTTGCAAATTTAGTGTCTGTGATTTTAACGGGTGTTTGTCCTAATGATGATTGATATTCACTAAGTTGATGAGACAATGATGTTTAGCACCTCTCCTGGCCTTTCCATGTGCAGAAACTTCAAGAACTCTTATTTCATATCTGTGAGACTGAGTACAAATCTAGTGTGTGTTTATGTGTGTTGCTGGTGTCACTTCCCTGCAGGTAGGGTGTGCAGGCATTATTTCCCACTGCTGCATTTCATCAGCGCTCATCAAGAAGCTGCTTCAAAGGCTGGATGAGGCAGGAGAGAGTTTCTAGTTTGTTTCCTGTGTTCTTGTAGTAAACTGTATCACTAGTTGCTGCGATTATTTTGTTCTCACTTCTTTTTCTCCTTGTTCTCAAACCTTCCTGGTATTTGCTCCAGGTTTGTCCTTTCTTGTTCTTTGCTGGCTTTCTATGACCTTCTGGTTCTTCCTCCTTGCCCTGAACTCCATAGTTGTCCTATCAGATCAGCTCCTTGAATTCAATCTTCTGGAGCTCACCTTGTTCCAGGAAAACATCTTCCAACCTGCCGACCTCTGTCTGCAACCAGGGGCAGACTGGCATTTGGGACGACTGGGGATTT